>NC_041382.1:636902398-636913556 GCF_002162155.2 Triticum dicoccoides | reverse complement strand
CGGCTTCAGTTAGCAGCAGTAGCCAAGGAATCGCTCGATCGGGTTCAGTTAACAGCCATCGATCGATCGCTCGGGTTCAGTAACGCGTAGCCTACAGTGCAATCGCTCGGGTTTAGTTAGAGCCCAACGCCTCGCTCGGGTTCAGTTAGAGCCAACGCCTCGCACACACGCGTGTACGTGTACAAGAGAAACACACATCGCTCGGCCCCCGACCTCCCACCATAACCGGGAACTCCCCGAAATTTTCCTCCCCCTCGCTTCTACCACGGTTTTTTCCGTCATGGACGGCCCAAAGAATGTCATGCAGCTGCATGTCCGGCCCGCCCAGGACGAAAAGCCCATTTTTTGTCAGAGAAGTAGGAGCCCACCACATCTATGATGATACCGGGTTTTGTCACAATTATCGTCATAGAAGTGTGATATGTATGACAGAAAAAAAATTCATTCGGCCCAAAATGTCACGGATGTGTCGTTTTTTTGTAGTGCGTGGGGCTGTGTAAATAATCTGCAATGTCTTTTGCTGATATTATCTTGATTGTGGAAGCCTTGTGAGCGCAAGTCCTATTTAGGCTCAGTCTTCCCTTTCCAACCTCGTGACAACTTGTCACTCTATGCTGACAGGTCTCGGTCCCCAGGCAGGCTTCAGCCGTCGCTGGTATGCCAGGTCGTGTGCCGTGGTCAAGGCCAGGAGTTGAGCGGCCCAAGGTCCAGTAAGAGCCCCTGAGGCGCGATGCTCAGGGGGTCCCCTTTAGCGCCCAAGCAGCCGTGGTAAGATAAGAAAGGGAGGTGACGTTGCCGCAATAGGGTCGCGGCGAGCGTGTCCGATTAGGTTCCAATGATTAGTTGATCTGAGCTCGTGACTTATCTTGGCGGTACGAGGTCGATTCTTCGTGATGCGCTAGGCCTGTGCGCGAACACCCGCAGCGTAGCTAGGTTAGGCCCATATGAGTCCTCCCCTTCCTATGCTCTCCTTTTTGCTCTAAGTCCTCAGGCCCCGGCCCACGAGCGAGCTCAGCCGCTGTTGGTATGCCAGGTTGCATGCCGTGGTCAAGACCAGGGGGTGAGGGCTGGAGAGCCAGTAAGAGCTCCTGAGTCGCGATGCTCAGGAGCCCCCCTTTAACATGCAAGTGGATTACTTGGAAGAGGTGGGAGCTCGCGGTGCCGCCTAGTGTTATCCTCGTGAGATTCCTGCGAGCCAGCACAAGGAAGAACATGATCTGCCATTATGGTTGCCAGCCTGCCGCTGGTTGCTCCACGAGGGGGTGAAGGCACTGAGGGCCTGGTGAGGTGACGTGTGCGGGGTGTGCCGCGAGCCAGAGCTCGACCACTCAGGTTTTTGTACATGGCATGGACTGATAACCCACAAGTATAGGGGATCGCAACAGTTTTCGAGGGTAAAGTATTCAACCCAAATTTATTGATTCGACACAAGGGGAGCCAAAGAATATTCTCAAGTATTAGCAAGCTGAGTTATCAATTTAACCACACCTGGAAACTTAATATCCGCAGCAAAGTGTTTAGTAGCAAAGTAATATGATAGTAGTGATAATGGTAACAAAAGGTAACAGTAGTAAAAGTAATGTTTTTGGTATTTTGTAGTGATGATAGCAATAGCAACAGAAAAGTAAATAAGCGGAGAACAATATATGGAAAGCTCGTAGGCAATGGATCGGTGATGGAGAATTATGCCGGATGCGATTCATCATCTAACAGTCATAACCTAGGGTGACACATAACTAGCTCCATTTCATTGATATAATGTAGGCATGTATTCCGAATATAGTCATACGTGCTTATGAAAAAGAAATTGCATGACATCTTTTGTCCTACCCTCCCGTGGCAGCGGGGTCCTTACAGAAACTAAGGGATATTAAGGCCTCCTTATAATAGAGAACCGGAACAAAGCATTAACACATAGTGAATACATGAACTCCTCAAACTACGGCCATCACCGGTAAGTATCCCGATTATTGTCACTTCGGGGTTAACGGATCATAACACATAATAGGTGACTATAGACTTTCAAGATAGGATCAAGAACTCTCATATATTGATGAAAACATAATAGGTTCAGATCTGAAATCATGGCACTCGGGCCCTAATGACAAGCATTAAGCATAGCAAAGTCATAGCAACATCAATCTCAGAACATAGTGGATACTAGGGATCAAACCCTAATAAAACTAACTCGATTACGTGATAGATCCCATCCAACCCATCACCATCCAGCAAGCCTACGATGGAATTACTCACACACGGCGGTGAGCATCATGAAATTGGTGATGGAGGATGGTTGATGATGACGATGGTGACGGATTCCCCTCTCCGGAGCCCCGAACGGACTCCAGATCATCCCTCCCGAGAGGTTTTAGGGCTTGGTGGCGGCTCTGTATCGTAAAACGCGATGATTTCTTCTCTCCAATTTTTTTCTCCCCGAAACACAATATATGGAGTCGGAGTTGGAGTCAGAGAGGCAACAGGGGGCCCACGAGGTAGGGGGGCACGCCCCCCACCCTCGTGGAGAGGTGGTGGCCCCCCTGGCCTTCATCTTTTGCAGGTATTTTTCACATTTTCTGAAAAGTTGCTCCGTGAAGTTTTAGGTCATTCCGAGAACGTTTGTTTCTGCACATAAAGAACACCATGGTAATTCTGCTGAAAAAAGCGTCAGTCCGGGTTAGTTCCATTCAAATCATGCAAGTTAGAGTCCAAAACAAGGGCAAAAGTGTTTGGAAAAGTAGATATGACGGAGACGTATCAACTCCCCCAAGCTTAAACCTTTGCTTGTCCTCACGCAATTCAGTTGATAAACTGAAAGTGATAAAGAAAAACTTTTACAAACTCTGTTTGCTCTTATTGTTGTAAATATGTAAAGCCAGCATTCTAGTTTTCAGCAAAGATTATAACCAACCACATTTACAATAACGCATAGGTCTCAAGTTTACTCATATCAATGGCATAATCAACTAGCGAGCAATAATAATAAATCTCGAATGACAACACTTTCTCAAAACAATCATAATATGATATAACAAGGTGGTATCTCGCTAGCCCTTTCTGAGACCGCAAAACATAAATGCAGAGCACCTTCAAAGACCAAGGACCAACTAGACATTCTAATTCATGGTAAAAGAGATCCAGTCAAGTCATACTCAATGTAAACTAACAATAATGAATGCAAATGACAGCGGTGCTCTCCAACTGGTGCCTTTTAATAAGGGGATGATGACTCGGCATAAAAGTAAATAGATAGGCCGTTCGCAGAGGGAAGCAAGGATTTGTAGAGGTGCTAGAGCTCGGTTTTGAAATAGAGGTGAATAATATTTTGAGCGGTATACTTTCACTGTCAACATAACAACAAAAAGATGGCAATATCTTCCATGCTACACACATTATAGGCGGTTCCCAAACAGAATGGTAAAGTTTATACTCCCCCTTCCACCAACAAGCATCAATCCATGGCTTCCTCAAAACAACGAGTGCCTCCAACTAACAAGAGTCCCAGGGGGAGTTTTGTTTGCAATTATTTTGATTTAGTTTGCATAAAGCATGGGACTGGGCATCCCGGTGACCAGCCATTTATATCGTGAGTGAGGAGCGGAGTCCACACCTCTTGAGAATAATCCGCCTAAAATGGAAGATACAGACAGCCCTAGTTGATACATGAGCTATTCGAGCATACAAAATAGGATATTTATTTGAAGGTTTAGAGTTTGGCACATACAAATTTACTTGGAACAGTAGGTAGATACCGTATATAGGTAGGTATGGTGGACTCATATGAAATAACTTTGGGGTTTAAGGAGTTTGGATGCACAAGCAGTATTCTCGCTTAGTACAGGTGAAGGCTAGCAAAAGACTGGGAAGCGACCAGCTAGAGAGCGACAACAGTCATGAACATGCATTAAAATTAATCAACACCGAATGCAAGCATTAGTAGGATATAATCCACCATGAACATAAATATCGTGAAGGCTATGTCCATTTTGTTTCAACTACATACATGAACATGCGCCAAGTCAAGTCACTTAAATCATTCAAAGGAGGATACCACCCTATCATACCACATCATAACCATTTCAATAGCATGTTGGCACGCAAGGTAAACCATTATAACTCATAACTAATCAAGCATGAGACAAGAACCTATGATATCTAGTTGCCATTGCAAACATGTTTATTCATAATAGGCTGAATTAGGAACAATGAACTAATCATATTTACAAAAACAAAAGAGGTCGAGTTCATACCAGCTTTTCTCATCTCAGTCAGTCCATCATATATCGTCATAATTGCCTTTCACTTGCACGACCGAACGATGTGAATAATAATAATAGTGCTCGTGCATTGGACTAAGCTAGAATCTGCAAGCATTCAATAAACAGGAGAAGACAAGGCAATATGGGCTCTTTTGTCAGATAAACAATAATGCATATAAGAGCCACTTCAACAATTTAATTGTTGTCTTCTCCTATCGACCCCCAAAGAAAAGAAAAGAAATAAAACTATTTACATGGGAAAGCTCCCAACAAGAAAAAGAAGAACAGGAAATCTTTTTGGGTTTTCTTTTTAATTACTACTACAAGCATGGAAATTAAATTGATTAAAAGTTACAGCTAATTTTTTTGGTTTTCTTAAGGTTTATCAAACACACAAGAAGAAGGCATAAAAAGGGAATAAAGTAGCATGGATGATACAATGAAAAAGTATGAGCACCGACATCTAGCAATGAGTGTGTGAACATGAATGTAATGTCGGTGGGAAATACGTACTCCCCCAAGCTTAGGCTTTTGGCCTAAGTTGGTCTATGGCCACGGCTGGCCTGGCGGATATCCATAATAATAGTTGGGGTCATACGGAGATGAAGAAGAGGAAGACTCCGATTGCCACTAGCTGACAATCATCTTCGGATCCCACTGATAATTAGACAGTCATGGAGGATCAACTTGTGGTTCCGGCTCTGGCTCCATGGCTGGTGCAGGGTTCCGATAGGCGTGAATAGCCTTTAATGGAACAAGGTACTGGCCTACAGATAAATCAAACAAAGAAGGAGCAGGCAGGGTAATAGTCTCAGGATGATGTTTATTAAAGAAAAATTGGTATTTAAGCTCTCCTTCCCTATTCTTAACAATAAAATCATGTGCCACCATACTTCTATAATCTAGATAAACATGAGGCAACACTTTTTCTTCCTTCTCATAATGCCTAATAGGTATGTTAAAATGTGTAGTTAGGCGTGAAGCATAGATGCCTCCAAAGATGGGTCCCTTGGTACGGTTCAGACTTAACCGTTTAGCAATAATGTCACCCATACTAACAGAGTTATCACCATATAAACCATGGAGCAAAATAATAATATCAGGGATACTAAGGTTTCCACAGTTTCCGCGACCAATTAAACAACGACTAGCAAATAATGCAAAGTAACGTACAACAGGAAAATGTATGCTAGTGATTCGTGCATCGGAAACCTTCCTTGTTTCCCCTACAGTGATAGTATCAATAAACCCCTCCACATCATCGTGATGTGGTTCTTCTATCTTGCCCTAAAAAGGGACTAAACAAACCCGACAAAAATCATAAAGTGACATCTCCTTATGCTCATCATATAAATGAAACTCCACCGTAGGTGGTGAGCTCCTAGAATGGAAATGAAAGTTTTGCACAAAGGTATTAGTGAGTAAGAGATACTGATCGCATTGGTCATGGAGGAAAGCTGTGAGGCCTGCATTCTTAGCCAATTCATGAAAATCTTCATAAATATCGGCTGCTCTCAAGAAATCATCGGAAGGCCATTCACACGCCCGAACCTCCGTGGTGCGAGGCAGATTATACTTAGGCTTTGGTGCCTTTTCCTTCAAACTTTAGCTCGATGAGCCCCTCAAAAGTCGCCTCATCATTTTCTGAAAAATTCTGAAATTTTTAGTAACTTCAAAATAAAAGTAAACCACACTCAATAATATTGATAGCAACTACTCCTACAAGTGCCTAGGGCCTATATCATGCATCAAAACTACTTGGAACCATATAAATTTGACATGCAAGCTCAAGAACAGGGTCACCTAAGCAGCAAAAATTTGCAATGAATAAACACGCACGACTCCGAATCCTGATCCGCCACCACCTCCACCTCCTCCAGAGGCATGGCAAGCTGTGATGGCCGCAACCAATGCAAACACACAGTTGATCATGCAAATTCTTCAAGAGCGCAATCAAGGCAGTCAAGGGAATCAAGGCAGCAATCAGAGTCACTTTGCTACACTCAACCAGTTCCTTGCTAACGGGCCAAAGACTTTCAGCAATTGTGTTGAGGCAACCGATGCTGACGATTGGCTTGTGGATCTGTGTAAGCATTTCGAGTGCAGTAACGTCAGGCCTGAGGACTTTGTTAAGTTCGCTTCCTTCCAACTCAAAGATCAAGCTGCAGAATGGTTCCAGCAGTACAAGGACTCCAGAGGTGGACGTGTTATCACTTGGGATGATTTCCGTCGAGATTTCCGAGATCATCATATTCCCCAGAGCGTGGTTGAAAGCAAGTGTGAGGAATTCCGCAATCTGAAGCAAGGCTCTTTGTCTGTCTATGACTACAACAAGTTATTTCAGAAGCTCGCCCGCTTTGCCAAGCAGGACGTCCCTGATGAGAAGAGCATGATATATCAGTTCAGGGGTGGTCTCAGAGAAGATATCCAGCTCGCTCTTGTTCTCTTTGAGCCCTTGAGATACGATGAGTTCTACAACATGGCACTGAAGCAAGAGGCTGCTCAGTTGAGGTGTGATGCTTCCAAGAAGCGAGTCAGAGATGTTACTCCTTCTTCCTCTACTCAAGTGGCCAAGCAGCAGAAGTTTTGGCTTCCTCCTCCTCTGTTCCGTCAGCCGTATCAGCAGAAGAGCAAAGGTGGCAGTGGTTCTTCCCACCCACCCAACCCTGGCTTTCAGAATAAGACTTCGTCTCAAGCTCCAAGATAGAGTGCTCCGTATCACCGTCCGCTTTCAGAGGTCACGTGCAACAAGTGCCAACAGAAGGGTCACTATGCCAACAAGTGTCTCAACCAGAGGCGTCTTCCTCCTCCTCCTCCTGTCAAATCGGCAAGTACAGCTGTGGTCAAGCATAACCCCAAGCATGCCAAGGTCAATTTGATGAATGCAGCTCAGGCATAGGACTCGTCAGATGTGATCATGGGTAACCTTCTTGTTAATGATATTCCTGCAAAAGTTCTTTTTGACATGGGTGCATCGCATTGTTTCATCTCGAGACCGTTTTCATCTAAGCATGGTTTGCCTTTGCAAATTTTGCCTAGTCCTTTAGCAGTTGTCTCTCCCGGTAAGCGCATGCATGCTAACTCCATTGCTCCGGATGTTACTATCACTTTGGGTGACTACAAGTTTCTATCTTCTCCAACGGTTCTCGGTGACTCGGATATTGATCTTATTCTCGGGATGGATTGGCTTTCTAAGCACAAGGCTCAGCTTGATTGTGCAGCCAGGCAGATTCAATTGACTCATGCGTCTGAGGATGTAATTGTCTTTGCCGCTCGTGATGATACTATCCGTCTATTTTCTCTCAATGAGAAGGGTGAATTGGATGCCATCTCTCAAATTCCAGTCGTTTGCGAATATCAAGACGTCTTTCCAGAAGAGCTCCCAGGAATGCCTCCGCACCGGCCAGTTGAATTCGTTATTGATCTTGAGCCTCGTACGGAACCTATGTGCAAATGTCCTTACAAGCTCGGTCCTGAAGAGTTGAAGGAGCTGAAGAAGCAACTCGATATGCAAGAGAAAATGGGTCTCATCCGGCCTAGTTCTTCTCCGTGGGGTTGTGGTGTTCTTTTTGTGAAGAAGAAGGATGGAACGGACCGACTTTGTGTTGATTACCGTCCAGTGAACAAGAAGACCATCAAGAACAAATACCCACTTCCCAACATCAATGAGCTGTTCGAACAACTCAAAGGTGCCCAAGTATTCTCCAAGCTTGATCTCTGTATGGGCTATCATCAGATTCGCATTCGTGAAGAAGACATTCCCAAGACAGCATTCAGAACAAGCTTTGGTTCATATGAATACACTGTCATGTCTTTTGGCCTCGCCAACGCTCCTCCGACGTTCTCTCGCATGATGAACTTCATCTTCAACGCCTACACCAATGACTTCGTTTTGGTCTATCTCGACGACGTTCTGGTTTTCTCGAAGAACAAGGAAGATCAGGCCAAGCATTTGCGTTTGGTTCTTGATAAGCTCAGAGAACATCAGTTCTACGCCAAGTTCTCCAAGTGTGAGTTTTGGCTCGATGAGGTTCTTTATCTTGGTCATATCATCTCTGCCAAGGGCATTGCCATGAATCCTGAGAAGGTGTCTGCAATTGTGAATTGGGAACCTCCTCAGAACGTGAAGCAACTCCGTAGCTTCCTCGGTCTCGCAAGCTATTGCCGAAGATTCGTTGAAAACTTTTCTAAGACCGCGAAGCCTCTCTCTAATCTTCTTCAGAAGCACGTCAAGTACGTTTGGTCTCCGGAGTGTGATATTGCTTTCAACACTTTGAAAGAGAAGTTGATCACTGCTCCAGTTCTGACTCCGCCTGATGAATCCAAGCCGTACGAGGTCTTTTGTGATGCCTCTCTCCAAGGTCTTGGTGCAGTATTGATACAAGAGAAGAAAGTTGTTGCTTATACATCTCACCAGTTGAAGCCTAATGATAAGAACTACCCCACTCATGATCTCGAGTTGGCGGCAGTTGTGCATGCTCTTTTGACTTGGAGACATCTTCTATTGGGAAGAAAAGTGGACATTTTCACTAATCACAAGAGTCTCAAGTACATCTTCACTCAGCCTAATCTCAACCTCAGGCAAACTCGATGGGTCGAAATGATTCAAGAGTATAATCCGAGTATTGAGTATACTCCAGGCAAGGCCAATGTGATTGCTGATGCATTGAGCAGAAAGGCTTATTGCAACAGTCTGATTCTTAAGCCTTATCAACCCGAGCTTTGTGAAGCTTTCTGCAAACTTAATCTGCAAGTTGTTCCTCAAGGTTTCCTCGCCAACCTTCAAGTCTCTCCTACCATAGAAGACCAGATTCGCCAAGCCCAGCTTCTTGATGCTATGGTGAAAAAGGTGAAGATTGGGATTGCCAAGAGTCAGTCCAAGTACAAGTGCTACCGCCTTGATGACAAGGACACTCTCTTCTTCGAGGATCGTATTATTGTTCCCAAAGGTGACCTCCGTAAAGTGATCATGAACGAGGCTCACAATTCTCTCCTCTCCATCCACCCTGGGAGCACGAAGATGTATCAGGACCTTAAGCAAGCTTATTGGTGGACTCAAATGAAGCGCGAGATCGCTCAATTCGTGAATGATTGTGATGTCTGCAGAAGAGTGAAGGCAGAACACCAAACGCCAGCTGGTCTCCTCCAACCTCTTGCCATTCCAGAATGAAAGTTTGACCACATTGAGATGGACTTCGTGACTGGGTTTCCACAGTCCAAGCGTGGCAATGATGCTATATTTGTTGTCATCGACAAACTCACCAAAGTGGCTCATTTTCTGCCTATCAAAGAGTCGATCACTACAGCTTAATTGGCGGAACTCTATACCTCTCGAATTGTCTCTCTGCACGGTATTCCCCAAGTGATCTCTTCAGACCGTGGCAGCATATTTACCTCGAAGTTTTGGGATTCTTTTCAGAAGGCCATGGGCACGAACATCCGCTTCAGCACAGCTTTCCATCCTCAAACAAGCGGTCAAGTCGAGCGTGTCAACCAGATTCTTGAAGATATGCTCAGTGCTTGTGTGATCTCCTTCGGCATGAAATGGGAGGATTGTCTTCCTTATGCTGAATTCTCCTACAACAACAGTTTTCAAGCAAGTTCGGGCAAGGCCCCTTTTGAAATTCTGTATGGCAGGAAGTGCCGTACCCCTCTCAACTGGTCTGAAACCGGTGAACGTCAGCTTTTGGGTAATGACTTAATCACAGAGGCAGAAGAAATGTGCAAAGTCATTCGTGATAACCTCAAAGCGGCCCAATTCCGTCAGAAGAGCTACTATGATAGTAAGCACCATGATTTGGCTTTCAAGATCGGAGATCATGTTTACCTCTGCGTCTCTCCTATGAAAGGTACTCGTCGCTTCGGTATCAAAGGGAAGGTTGCCCCTAGATACGTGGGACCTTTCAAGACTGTCAGCAAGAGAGGCGACCTCGCCTATCAACTTGAGCTTCCTTCAAACTTTGCAAATGTTCATGACGTGTTCCATGTCTCTCAGCTTCAAAAGTGCTTCAAGACTCCTGACCGCACCGTCAACTTCGAGGACATTGAGCTCCAAGAAGATCTCTCTTATCTTGAGCACCCAGTTGCTATTCTTGAAGAGACTGAACGCAAGACTCGCAACAAGTCAATCAAATTTCTCAAAGTCAAGTGGTCACACCATTCCGACTGTGAAGCTACCTGGGAACACGAGGATCACCTCCGTTCTGAGTACCCGGCATTCTTGCAGTCCTAGATCTCGGGACGAGACCCTTTCGTAGTGGTGGAGTGTTGTAACACCCCGGATGTAACTTTCCCAATTTGTACTCCAACTCTTGCCGTTTCCGGCGTTAAGTTATTTTATTTCCTCGGGTTCGGGTCTTTGTCTCCGTGTGTTGTTATCATTGTCATGCATCTCATATCATGTCATCATGTGCATTGCATTTGCATACGTGTTCGTCTCATGCATTCGAGCATTTTCCCCGTTGTCCGTTTTGCATTCCGGCGCTTCGTTCTCCTCCGGTGGCCATTTCTAGCTTTCTTTCGTGTGTGGGCATTAAACATTTCTGGATTGGACCGAGACTTGCCAAGCGGCCTTGGTTTACTACCGGTAGACCGCCTGTCAAGTTTCGTATCATTTGGACTTCGTTTGATACTCCAACGGTTAACCGAGGGACCGAAAAGGCCACGTGTGTGTTGCAGCACAACACCCCTCCAATTTGGCCCAAAAACCACCAAACTCTGCTCCATGTCCTAGAGAGTTCGATCACGATCGCGTGGCCAAAACCCGCACCTCATTTGGACTCTCCTAGCTCCCTCTATGCCTATATATACACCCCCCATTCCAATTCGCGAATTCTCTCCCCCCTAACCCTAAAAATCCCAGATCCGCCGCCGCCGGACGTGTCCGGAGCGGATCGGACAAC
>NC_041382.1:636896504-636901772 GCF_002162155.2 Triticum dicoccoides | reverse complement strand
GCTCCGCCGCCCCGGAAGCTCGACACCGGCGCCGCCACCTCGCCGGCTGGCTTCTTCTCCGGTGGATCCCGACGCCGCCCGGCCGCCCCTGCCGCCGTTCGCCCGCGGCCGCGCCGCCCCTTCCCTCGCGCCGCCGCCCAGAGGCGCCGCGGCCGAGCCCTCGCCTCCGCCGGCCACCTCGTCGCCGGTGGGAGGCCCGGCCGCTCCGCCCGCGCCCGCCGCCGCCGCCTCGGGAACCGCGCCCCGATCTGGATTTGAGAAGAGACTAGGGTTGACCCCTCTTTATTTTTTACTAAGTCCCAGAATTCTTGATCCATATGCACATGTTCGCGGCTCCGTAACTTTGCATCTGTAGCTCCGATTCATGCATATAGCATATCAAAATGTTCATCTCAGAGAGTACATCATTTCACTTCATTGCATCATTTTCATTTGAGCTCATCTTGATGCCCGAAATGCTGTTAGAAGAGGGCTACTTTAGTTAATTGTCAGATCTGTTACTCCGTTTAGCACTTTTTTCATTTTTGCCATGATTAATGTGTGCATGATATGCCCGTGAGTTCTTCATATGTTTTGTTAAGGGTTTTGTCATCTTTCCAGAGGTGCAACCCTTGTATTTTTAGGATGTGTGTGGTGACTTGTGCAAGCTTGCAAAGTGGTGCACTTGCTAATTCTGTTTTCAGGGACTTAGTGATTTCACTAAGTCCTGGGTTTGTTTATCTCACGATGCCATATGTTCATGTTGTTTCCTAGTGATCCGTGCCTCTTTTGAGGATGATCAGTAAAGGAGTTTTATTAATATTGTGGTGCTATATCCATCCATGTCTTTGTTTGCAATTATGGAGCACCCTAGCTTGAGTCAATCGAGCCCTACTTTTGCTTCGTTGTGAATCTGGGCAGATCGTCAACTTGTTTGCGATTTTGCCGATGTTATTGTAGTTGTTCCGTGCATGCTATGCCATTGTTCTTGCCATGTCTAGCTTAAATTTTGTGCCTTCTTAAAGGATGTATGATTGTCTTGCCATGACTTGCACCGTGGTGAGTGCATCGAGCTCATAAACATGCCTTCATGAGTTATTTTTCAGCATGTCCCAGTTTTCACTTAGTCTGAAAACTGATTATGTTTTTGCTATGTTCGTTTGCTTGTTAGTATATTTTGTTATCCCTTTTGGCTCAAGGTCACTAAGGGACTTTTGTTAAGCTTGTTGAGTAGCTCCATGCCATGTCTTTCTTTGTCATGTTCAGGTCCTGTAGCATGTTGTTTTGTTGCTCCGAAGAGGGCTATATGATCTGAAATTCCAGACAAGTGTTAATTTCACTGAGATCTGTTTTACCATTTGCGTTTTTGCCATGCTTGTTTGAACCTGTTAATGGATGAATTGGCCATAGCTCAGTGCTAGATTTTTGTTAAGCATCTTGTGTGCATCCCTGCCATGTATTTTTTTGTCATGTTTGGTGGCTGTAGCATGTTCATCTCATTGCATTTAGGTGCCTACTTGCTGTAAATCGCAGACCGGTGTCACATTTGAAACGTTTGCCATTTCCAAACCGTAACTCCGATTCCGGCGTTCTTTATATCGTTTTCAAGCGATTTCATCTCCTCTTTCCAGTGGCACCCTTGGAATTCCAAGTTGAGACCAGGTTCATGCATTTCCTGTCATATCTTGCATTTTGCATCCCGCATCGCATCTCGCATAGCATATAATCATTTCATCATATTGCTTGGTCTTGCACGTGGTTGATTGTATCCTTGTTGCTTGTTTGTCTTGTTTGGGTAGAGCCGGGAGACGAGTTCGCTAACGAGGATCCCGTTGAGTTTGCTTTCGAGGATTCAGTCAACTCTGACAACTGTGCAGGCAAGATGATCATACCCTCGAAATCACTACTATCTTTGCTATGCTAGTTTGCTCGCTCTTTTGCTATGCCATTGCTACGATGCCTACCACTTGCTTGCAAGCCTCCCAAATTGCCATGTCAAACCTCTAACCCACCATTGTCCTAGCAAACCGTTGATTGGCTATGTTACCGTTTTGCTCAGCCCCTCTAATAGCGTTGCTAGTTGCAGGTGAAGATTGGAGGCCGTTCCTTGTTGGAACATCTTTTATTTACTTGTTGGGATATCATTATATTGCCATGTTATCTTAATGCAGCTATATACTTGGTAAAGGGTGGAAGGCTCGGCCTCTCGCCTGGTGTTTTGTTCCACTCCTGCCACCCTAGTTTCCGTCATATCGGTGTTATGTTCCCGGATTTTTGCGTTCCTTACGCGGTTGGGTTATAATGGGAACCCCTTGATAGTTCGCCTTGATTAAAGCTTTTCCAGCAATGCCCAACCTTGGTTTTACCATTTGCCACCTAACCTTTTCTTTCCCTTGGGTTCTGCAGACTCAAGGGTCATCTTATTTTTAACCCCCCCGGGCCAGTGCTCCTCTGAGTGTTGGTCCACCTGTCAGCTGCCGGTGACCACCAGGGGCAACTCTGGGCTGGCCTACCCGTACCTAAGACAATCTGAGTGTGCCCTGAGAAAGAGATATGTGCAGCTCCTATCGGGATTTGTCGGCACATTCAGGCGGTGTTGCTGGTCTTGTTTTAACCTGTCAAAGTGTCTTGAGTTACCGAGATACCGAGTCTGATCGGAACGTCTTGGGAGGAGGTCTATTCCTTCGTTGACCGTGAGAGCTTGTCATGGGCTAAGTTGGGACTCCCCTGCAGGGATTGAACTTTCGAAAGCCATACCCGCGGTTATGGGCAGATGGGAATTTGTTAATGTCCGGTTGTAGATAACTTGAACCTTAATCTAATTAAAATGAATCAACTGAGTGTGTTACCGTGATTGCCTCTTCCCGGCAGAGTCCGGGAAGTGGACACGGTGTTGGAGTAATGTTTGCGCATGTTGTTCTGTAGCTTCTCGCTCGTGCTTTGCCTTCTCTTCTCGCTCTCTTTTGCGAATAAGTTAGCCACCATACTCGCTAGTTGCTTGCTGCAGCTCCACTCATATTTTACCTTGCCATTCCTATAAGCTTAAATAGTCTTGATCGCGAGTGTGCGAGATTGCTGAGTCCCTGTGGCTCACAGATTACTATTACACCAGATGCAGGGCCTGATGATTCCGCTCCAGGAGACGCGTATGAGCGCAAGTGGGAGTTCGACGAAGACTCTTAACATTACTATGTTTCCTTTCCCGATGATCAGTAGTGGTGCCCAGTTGGGGGTGAACGGGACCGTTGTCGCATGTTGGGTTCTCTTTATTTGGCGTCGTAGTCGGGCCATGAGTGTTTGGATGATGTAATGTTATTTATGTACTTGATTGACGTGGCGAGTGTAAGCCAACTATGTTATCTCCCTTTTTATTATCGTATTACATGGGATGTTGTGAAGATTGCCTAACTTGCGACATATGCCTTCAATGCGATTATATCTCTAAGTCGTACCTCGACACGTGGGAGCTATAGTCGCATCGAGGGTGTTACAAGTTGGTAATCAGAGCCTTCCCCGACCTTAGGAGCCCCATTGCTTGATCGTTTTTAGCGGCCGAGTTGTGTCTAGAAAAATGTTTTGAGTCATTTAGGAATTATATATCGGAGAGATTAGGAATTCTTTTTACTTCCCAGTCTCCTCATTACTCTGGTAAGGCATCCTGACGTAGAGTTTTGACTCTTCTCTTCTCAAATTTCACTAAAAAAAAATTTTGGATCCCGCGGGTATCTTGGAATAGTTCCGATGGTGCCTCCTGTCAGGGGTTTAGTGGAAGTGTCCCAGGGAGTTGAGCACCCCGTATCTTTTTTTAAATAATATCTTTCATGTACTTAGCATAAGGATTGGGTTTGAGCATATCAGTTAATCGCATACGCAAAAAGATAGGTCTAATCATTTCAGCAAAGCGCTCAAAATCCTCATCATCCTTTTTCTTGGATGGTTTGGGAGGAAAAGGCATGGGTTTCTGAACCCAAGGCTCTCTGTCTTTACCATGTTTCCTAGCAACAAAGTCCTTTTTATCATAACGTTGATTCTTTGATTGTGGGTTATCAAGATCAACAGCAGGTTCAATTTCTATATCACTGTCATTACTAGGTTGAGCATCATCATGAATATTATCATTAACATTATCACTAGTTTCAGGTTCATTACCAGATTGTGTTTCAGCATCAGAAATAGAAATATCATTTGGATTCTCAGGCGGTTTAATAACAGGTTCATTAGAAGCATGCAAAGTCCTATCATTTTTCTTTTTCTTCCCTTTAGAAGGACTAGCTGCATCTATATTATTTCTCTAAGAATCTTGCTCAATTCTTCTAGGATGGCCTTCAGGATAAAAGGTTCCTGAGTCATTTTACCGATTCTAGTAGCCACTCTAACAGCATTATCATTATCTTTACTATTCAATTATTTGAGCAAGTCATTTTGAGCTTTAAGTACTTGTTCTACTTGAGTGGTAACCATAAAAGCATGTTTACTAATAAGTTTGAGTTCGCCTTTGACACTAGCCATATAATCACCCAAGTGTTCAAGCATATTTGAATTGTATTTCAATTGTCTACCAAAATAAGCATTAAAATCTTCTTGCTTAGCCATAAATTTTATCAAACTCATCTAAGCATGGGCTAGCAAATTTAGTAAATGGGATTTCAGCTTTATCATATCTATAGAGAGAATTTACCATTACTACCTGTGTCGGGTTATCAAGACCATGAGTTTCTTCAATAGGAGGAGGATTAGGATTATATGTTTCTTCAACAGGCGGTAAATTAAGACCATGTATTTCTTCAATAGGAGGTAAATTCTTAACATCTTCAGCTTTAATACCTTTTTCTTTCATAGATTTATTTGCCTCTTGCATATCTTCAGGACTGAGAAATAGAATACCCCTCCTCTTCGGAGTTGGTTTAGGAATAGGCTCAGGAATTGGCTCCGGAGGTGTCCAATTATTTTCATCTGTCAACATATTCACTACGAGAATCAGCTACTTTGCTATCTGCCAGCTCTTTGCCGTCTGCTAGCAGACGACAAAGAAGCTCTTTGCCATCAGCTACCCAAAAGCAGACGGCAAAGAACTGGCTGATGGCAAAGACCTTCTTTGCCATCAGCCAGTTCTTTGCCTTTCCGCTAGCAGACGGCAAAGAGGAAGGGGGCCCACTGATGAGCTGCTTAAAAAACTTAACAGCCCCCCTCTTTGCCGTCTGCTAGCAGACGGCAAAGAGCAAATAAGTGGACGGCAAAGGGGGGCGGGCGGCAAAGATTTAACATATCTAACGTTAACGGCCGCGCCCC
>NC_041382.1:636875134-636895494 GCF_002162155.2 Triticum dicoccoides | reverse complement strand
CCGACCCCCCGACGCCGAAACAGCACCACGACCCGGACACGGCACCCCGACACCGACACGACACCCCGACCCCCGACACCTCCCGAAAAGGTGTTCTTTGGCCTTCCAGAGGCTGACGGGGTCATATATTTGTGAATTATTAGTTAGGTCATATATTTTTCGATTTTGTTATGAAAAACATCATATATAATTGTGTTGATCGGGTAGTTTTAAATGTGCAGTTGTTTCATCGCTGCGAGGTTTGGTGTTCGACGACCTCGCCGTGCGTTTGACGAGCTCTGCCCCTTCGTTCGTGGGTGAGCACAAATGACATGTCCTCCTCCCCCATTAATTATTTGATCTATTCCGATGAAACTTGATAGCTAGCTATATATGTGTCTTGAATCATTAGTATGCGTAACCAATATGTGTCTCCCGTACGAAAGCGTCATAGTTATAAATATGCATGCATTTGCATATTTATAACCTTGATTCTTAAGAATTGTCCAACGTTATCCATGGACAGCCCGAGTATGTGTAGATTGGGTTCGTTTTCCCATATGCTTTGCTCCAGATCCGACGCATAAATTTCGTCAGTGCCTCCCCTGTTGTTCTCCGGGTACACATCCTCTTTGTTTATTGCGGAGACGTGTATTAGGAGAACAGCGGGGAGGTGCTGCCAAAATTTTGCGTCGGATCCGGAGCATAGCATGGGAAAATGAACCCAATCTACACATACACGGATCGGATTAGGACCTATCATTACCTATTAGAGTGTAGGTTGCATGGACGTAATAAAATTGACAAAGTAGATCAACTGATGAATATATACATGGTGAATTACATATATAATTGTTGTGTGTCCAGTAGCTCTGAAAGTCAAGATGAGTGATCATGCGTGGATGTATACCGGTCACACTGGTCAGAACAAATGGAGCGCTGAATGGTTCACAAAAACCAAGGGGTTTGTGCAAGCCGCATTTGCAAATGGCCAGAAGAAAACCTGGTGCCCCTGTTTCTGGTGCGGCAATTGGGAAAAGAGGACAGAGGCTGAAATGGGCAAACGCCTGCAGAAGAGTGGTTTTACGCCCGATTATATGGTATGGACATTTCATGGTGAGTCTGCCCAACGTGACCGAGCTGAGGTGGATCGTCGTCGCACGGACGAGCATGGTACCGGGATGGAAAACATGGTGCAAGACTATGATGATGCTCGGGATTCGGACGAGGAGATGGAGGAATCTGCAAAGGCCTTCAATGAAATGTTGGAGTCTTCAAAACGTTCGCTCCACGAGCACACTGAGCTTTGTCAGTTGGATGCCATCTCACAAGTAATGGCTCTGAAGGCTCAGTTCAACTTGGGTAGAGAATGCTATGACGCAATTATGACAGTATTTGGAAGCTTTCTACCCAAAGGCCATGTAATGCCTGCAAACATGTACCAGTCGGACAAAATCCTCCGTGCACTGAAGATGCCCTATGAGAAAATACATGCCTGTGAGAAAGGATGTGCCTTATTTAGGCTTGACTATGCAGACTTGAACTATTGTCCCATTTGCAAGTCTTCCAGGTATATTGTGGTAGACAACGGTATGGCTGAGAAGACACAGACCAAAATCCCCATTAGTGTTCTTCGGTATATGCCAATCAAACCAAGACTTCAACGTCTTTTCATGGTCAAAGAGACGGCCAGACAGATGACATGGCACAAAACAGGCAAAAGAACCAAACTACATGCAGATGGGAATCTGATGATGGTACACACATCGGATGGTTTTGCGTGGAAAAAGTTTGATGAATTACATGCTGACAAAGCGGCAGATCCGAGGCATCCTCGAGTCGGCATCATCACGGATGGGTTCAGTGTGTTTGGTATGATGGCAGCCCAATACAGTTGTTGGCCCATATTTGTCTTTCCACTCAATCTCCCCCCGGACAGATTATGCAAAGAAAGAACATTTTCCTGACGTTGATAATTCCAGGGCCCAACTATTCGGGGAAAAATATGAATGTGTACATGCAGCCTCTTAAGGACGAATTGCAAGAAGCCTGGGATAGTGGGTTCAAGACATACGATGCCTATAGCAAACGGAACTTCATAATGCGTGTCTGGTACATGTCCTCGATGCATGACTTGCCCGCGTATGCGCTATTCGTTGGCTGGTGTGTGCATGGAAGGTTCCCGTGCCCCACATGGAAGGGAGCTCTTGAGTTTCGTTGGCTTCAGGCCAGTCGCAAGTTTTCTTGCTTTGACATGCATAGACAGTTCCTGGATCCTCACCATAAGTTCAGGAAAGACAAGAAGAACTTCATCAGAGGTAGAGTTGTCAAATACTCTGCACCACCTGCATTGACAGGCCAACAGACCTTGGATTAGTTAAACGCTCTCGAGCCAGATCCACAACGTCCAGGGTACTTCAAGGGGTATAATACTAAGCATGCGTGGACTCACAAAACATGCTTATGGGATCTGCCCTACTTCAAAGACCTCCTTTGCCCACACAACATCGACGTGATGCACACTGAGAAGAATATCGCCGAGGCACTTTTTGGTACATTGTTCGGCATAGATGGGAGGTCAAAGGATAATACTAAGGCTAGAGTCGATCTGGAGGCGCTATGTGATAGGCCGTTACAAAACATGAAAGAACCGAAAGGAAAGCAGAACTGGACGAAGCCAAAGGCATGGTTCAATCTTGGAAGGCCAGCTATGAGGGAAATTATCTTGTGGGTGCAACACCAGTTGATGTTCCCCGATGGGTATGCAGCGAATCTAAAGAGGGGAGTGAATCTTGATAAAATGAAGATATTTGGTCTCAAGAGTCATGATTGGCACATATGGATTGAGCGGGTAATGCCGGTGATGTTGCGTGGCTTCATCCCTGAGGATGAATGGCTAGTACTAGCAGAACTCAGCTATTTCTTCCGTGTTCTTTGTGCGAAAGAACTATCGCCTGGCGTGCTAGAAGAAATGGAAGAGTTGGCGCCGGAGTTGATCTGCAAGTTAGAGAAGATCTTTCCACCGGGCTTCTTTAATCCAATGCAACATTTGATTTTGCATCTCCCGACCGAGGCAAGATTGGGGGGGCCCGTGCAAAATCGTTGGTGCTACCCAACTGAGAGGATGCAGAAGACGCTTCGAGAAAAATGTAAAAATAAACGTAGAATTGAAGCATCGATGGCTGAGGCATTCATCACAGAGGAGGCGACAAACTTCGTAACAGCACACTACGAAGCCAAAAAACGTCATTTGCATAATTCGAAGCCTCTGTACAATGCTGACGACCCTAAAAAGGGTGGATCCAACCTCAGCCTATTCAAAGGGAATCTCACACCAGCCAGTGTTTCACATACAGTATCTTTGGATAACGAAGAATGGCGGACCATTTCGTTGTATATCTTCAACAACCTGATAGAAGTGCGGCCGTACATCGAGTAAGTTCTCGGTTCATTGTTTCGCAACTTCTATTTCCCTTGAACTGCTCTTATTCCTGGATATGTCATACAGTCGGTACGTTGCCATATTCTCGTTTGGAGCGGAGATCCAAAAGGATTCCGTCGAAGAGTATGAGCTTCTCGCAAAGCAAGGAGGAGGCTATCCCGGTTTCATCTCTTGGTTCAAACAAACGGTAATTTCTATTAGATAATTTCATTTCATTCGCTAATTTGTGCATAGTGCAACAATCCTTTCATATTAAACTTGTAGGCTAATTCAGAGTCTATGGACGCCGAATTGAGACAAGTCGCTAATGGTTTTGACTATAAGGTCCGTTCATTTGACAAGTATGACATCAACGGGTATCGCTTTCGTACCTATGGCAAAGAGCTATCTATGGCCGACCGAAAGTCTACAAATTGTTGAGTATCTGCTATCGGCGAAGGAGGTACCGAGTATTATGGGAGAGTTGAAGCAATTTATGAACTTCTGTTCTATGGTGAAAACCCACTGAATGTCGTAGTCTTCAAATGTTATTGGTTTCAGCCGAAGGAGGCTAGAAGGACTCATGAACATATAGGGCTAGTTGAAATCAACCAAAGCACCCATTTAGATGTTCCTGATGTCTATATTACGGCTCAACAGGCGACCCAAGTATTCTATCTACTGTGGGCCTGCCAAACTAATCCAAATCTGAAAGGTTGGGATGTCGCTTATGAAGTGCCGCCACATGCTAGACTATCTCCCCCAAAGGAAGAGGATTATGAACCTCACATTAACCCAGACACATATGAAGGAGAATTCTTCCAAGAGACACGTCTTTCCAAAAAGCATTTCAAGAACCGCTATACTTCACCCCAAAACATTGAAGTAGACAGCGAAAATGAATCCGACATTACCCCAGAGGAGGAACAAGAAGAGCCAAAACAAGAAGAGGTTACTGCTGCGGATGACCTGTCAATGCTTGACCGATTACGTCAAGGTGGCCTTGCACATGTTGATGCCAACGAACCCTATGAGCCCATCATTGATTATAGTGATGATGATGATTATGCATTTATTGATGATACTGATCAAGATTATTACTAGTGTCAGGTATTCAATTTTTTTATGTTGTACTTGATGATGATACACTTAAGTGATATACATATTATTATTCATGTCGGTACTTTTTTTTTATATTGTACTAATTTCGTTTATTCTTTGTCATGGAAGGTGTTGAAAGATGGTGGGCGCTGGTCGGGAGCGCGCCGAGGCCCCTTCTTCGTCGGCGCGTGGTGCGAGGTCTTCCATTCCACACGCACCTCTCCACCGAGCGTTGTTGGATAGTATGGCGACACCGTCGGGCCCTTCTTCGTCGACCGCGGTGCCCAGCAGGGGACAAGGTAAGAAGAAGAGAGGAGGTGGAGCACGTGGTCGCGGGAGAGGAGGTAGGGTGACTCTTACGGCACCTTCCTCGCCGCCGCCCCCAGCTGTTTCACCCGAGCACATGACTGCTAGGGTGGACTCGTCTGAGGAGGAGGCTGCACGGACTCCCGTCCACGAGCCTCTGGTCCACGAGCCTCCGGTCCACGGGTCTTCGGCCCACGAGCCTCGGGTCGACGGGCCTTCAACCCACGAGACCCCGGAGGAGCACACGTCTGGATGGGGTACCTGGTCGGGTCAGCCTGAGGAGCCGAGTGGCCATGCTGATGATGGCGGGGAGCCAACTGATTTTGAGGAGGAGAGGGAGGAGGGGGCAACGTCTACCAGCATGGTGCTACACGGCTCCCGTCCGTGCCGGCGACCCACGAGCAGAGGTGGTTGATTTTCCCTGATGGGGAGAGGTAAGTGCATTTAATCTTTTTGTACCTTCCGCATTCACGTTTCTTCAAATAACTGATGTGTTGGCCTTGTCATGCTGCAGGGGTTGGGACCACCATGAAAGTGTCCACCGGCCCAATTCCGTCCTTGGAGTTCTGATTCAGCAAAACTTCCCGGGGTTTGTCACGTTGCCTGGTGAGGGTCAGCTTCGAGAGGTTGGATTGAGTTGGGAGCACTACTTGGCTGCCCCGGCCTCGCCGGGTGAGATTATCGACAGTGTCTTGTGCAAGACGAGGGCAGACGTGGTGATCAAAAAGTTCTGGGTAATTTCTCCTTTACACAATTAAAAATCTTCAACTAGCTAGTTATTAATTGTACTAATCAATATTGTCTCATTTGATTGCAGACATTCTACAGGTGTGAGGAGGGATACGAGGAGGAGGTGGCAGATGTTATCCACAAGGAGCGCAAGCGCCTACTTCAGAACTTACGACATGAGGTTCGGGTGCAGGCTGTTCGAGACTACTACGCCGGGCGTGGTATCAAGAAGCCCAAGCAGGAGTGCCGCGATAAGTTCTTGAGTAAGGAGCAGTACATGAAGGTAATTCTTAAGGCCTTGTACTTACTTCCTTCATTTAGTAATTCATAGCTATAGCGCTCAAGTTTCTATTTGCTAACTTAGGCCCCTTCGAGATCGTGTGCGGATCGGATGGATTGTTGGGAGGTGTTGGTCAATGCGTGGTGCTCAAAAGAATGGCGGGCCACCCACAAGGAGGCCAAGGACAAACGTGCCCAAATGGAAGGTGAGCCACACCACCAAGGCAGCTCCAACTTATTTCGGTACGGGTAGAACTGGGTATGTGGTTTGCTTCATGATTCATGCAATTCATTCATCATGCTAGCTTTAGCCCTTTAATTACTAATTTACTTTGTTTCTCTCTTTCAGGCACGCTACAATAAGGCGGATAAGGTGCCAGAGGTGTACGACCTTGTCGGCGTTCTGGGAACGGGGGTCCCCAGACTTGCCTGCCTGCGGCCTGCGGCGTGGCTCAAAGGGGGGCCCAGCACAGCCCATCTTCACCAACACAAACCCAAGACCCTCGCGAGGGGCCAAGCCTCGCGGGGCGGACGACATGAAGCTTCCTCAGGCATGGCCTCGTCAGGCTGGCTCACGAGGAGGTGGCGAGATCAAGGCGGGGTACCTCACGAGGTGCCCATGACGCAAGCCATGACAACTCAGGGCGCCAGGCGGGTGCCAGCCCGCGCAACGTCCTCCTTTCCTCTTTGGTGCAAAGGGGGCAAGCGCAGCCGCGGAGTACCGAGGCATCAGGCAAAGGTTGCCATTTCGGTGCAACGAGACCAAGACCAGGAGGACTACGAGACGGAGGTCACCGTGGAGCCCAAGACGGCGTCATCACCAGAGCTTTGCGCAGGCGAAGACTACTTTTGTCAGGGTAGTTGATACTTGTTGTCCCCCTTCAAATTAGCCCGCCATTGTTGGCTCCCTTCCCGCTCAATATTTGGGAATAGGACCAGGGCCTCTATAAATAGGACCAGCCACCCACACAGCAAGGGGGTCGGTCGGTCGGTCGGTCGGTCGGAAGAGAGTGAGAGAGAGAGAGAGAGAGAGAGAGAGAGAGAGAGGTGGCTGAACTCCTCCCAGCAGTTCATCGCCTCAGCCAAGAACAGACCCTCGCGAGGCTGTTCCTCCTTGTATTGTTCATCATCATCAGCCCAAGAGGCAATCCACCACACCACACACTGGAGTAGGGTATTACACCACAACAGTGGGCCGAACCAGTATAAACCCTGTGCCTCTTGTGTTGTTCTTTCCTTAGTTTAGATCCTAGCATGGCGGAGGGGTGTAGGTAGGTAGGAGGCAAAATCTCCGCGCGCATCCCAGTGTTCGAACCTCAAGGGTCTACCGGAACCCGAAATCCGACATTTGGCGCGCCAGGTAGGGGTGCGCCGGAATTCATCTTCCACCGCCCCGTTCTCCTCCGACCGTCACGCCCATGTCTGACGCTCGTCAGGCCCGCGCCGAGCTCCGGGCCACACTCGCTTCCCGCGTCGCCCAGACGGCCCCTGTCGGCGGGCGTCCACGCCATTCCCCGTCACCTACCGTCAACACCGCCACCGGCCCGGCGGGGGACGAGCGGCAAGCATCGTCCCATCATCCGTCCATGCGGCAAGACGGCCGCACGGCAACTCCCTCGCTCACCCCAGCTGGATCTTCGTCCCGCGCGCTCCGCACGCCCATGGAGGCTCGGGCTGCACTCATCATGGCAAACGAGCTCCTGCGCTACCGTCCCGTCGACGACGTCTACGAAGAATGGCTCGACCGCGTCGCCGAGCTCGTCCGCGCTGCAGGGGGCTCTTCCGCACCGTCCGTTCCGCTACACCGCACCCCGCCCTGCGCGGGCGAAGAGGCTCCGGCGGCACCCCGGCCGCCTCCTCCTCAAGAAGACGCCATGGCTCCAAGGCGCATGGCCCCTGGGCGGAACCCGCTCCGTCAGGTGCCAGCGCAGCAAGAACAGAGCTGCCAAGAAGTCCCTCGCCCGCCAGAAGCTGCCCGGGCGCTCCCTGCTCCAGCACCTCGCGACCATCCCCCTGCTCCAGCGCGAGGGGACATGCAAGACCAGGCTCTCCGTCACCCAAGGCCTCCCGTGGCCATAGCAGGCTGATGCGCCTACACCACTGAACTACGCAGCGTCGCGTGGCCCGGCAAATTCAAACCAGACCTGCCTCCTCGCTACGATAGCACGACCGACCCGCGGAGTTCCTCCATATCTACGAGCAGGGCATCGAATCTGCCAACAGAGACGAGAAGGTCATGGCGAATTGGTTTCCCATGGCGCTCAAGGACGGGGCCCGCACCTGACTCCTGAACCTGGCTCCAGGCACAATCTCCTCCTGGGAAGAGATGCGCACCCGCTTCATCGCCAACTTCCAAGGTACTCGCGACCGGCCACCCGCCGTGAGCGACATGCGCCGCATCAAGCAACAACCCGAGGAAACCCTGCAGAAGTACATCCAGCGCTTCAACAACGCACGCCTCAAGATCCCCAAGGTGACTGAGGAGGCCATCATCTTAGCTTTCTCCGACGGTGTGCGCGATGTCAAGATGAAGGAGGAGCTGGCAATGCATGAAGACATGTGCACTTCCTTGGAGCTGTTCAACTTGGCAAACAAGTGCGCCAGGGCTGAGGAGGGGCGTCTCTCCCTCCTCGAGCTGCCTGCCGCAGACCTAGAAGGGAAGAATCTCAAGGCCAAGGATGTGAAGCGCAAGGGGGCTGCAGTGCTCGCGGCAGAACCAGACACCAAGCGGGGCAGAGATCAGCCCGAACCTCCCAAGGGCAGCCGGTACTGCGTGTACCACGACCTCCACACCCACAACACCAACGAATGCCAAGAACTCCGAGCCGTGCATGAAGGAAGGATCGGCCGTCGTCCCGACCGCGGTGACTGGGGCTACGGTCGAGGAGGAGGAAGAAACGCAGGACGCTGGGAAGATTGTGGGCCGCGCCAAGGGTGGCGCGACCAACCTCGCGAGGATCGCTGGCAAGACCCGCCTCGCGAGAGAGAATGGAGGGATCAGCCTCGTGAGGGAGACTGGAGGGATCAGCCTTGCGAGGATCGCCCGCTAGGCAACGCAGGCCTCCCACCGCTGCTGCCGCAGCCAAGGAGAAACGACGACCGCCATTAGGACAAGAAGGCTAGGGGCTTCCAGGAGCCGCGCGCGATAGCCTGCATCCTGGGCGGAGCTCAAGCCCCAGCCTCTCAGCGCATCTTCAAGCAGTTCGCCCGCGAAGTGAACGTAGTACTCCCCAGACTCGAAGCCACACGCCCTCTCAGGTGGTCGGCGTGCGCCATCACGTTCAGCTCAGCCGGAGTCCTCCCGATGCTTTGTTCCCCAATCATCAGCAATGTGGTGGTCACCAAGACCCTCATCGATGGCGGGGCAGGGCTCAACGTCCTGTCCGTCAAGACGTTCAACAACCTCCAAGTGCCCTACAACCAGCTTCAGCCAACCAAACCCTTCTCCGGTATCACTGATGGCTCCACGGTCCCGATTGGGCAGGTCCGCCTCCCTGTCACCTTCGGGGCACGCGACAACTACCGCACGGAGCTCATTGACTTCGACGTCGCTCACATTCGCCTGTCGTACAACGCCATCCTTGGGTACCAAGTGTTGGCCAAGTTCATGGCCGTAACTCACCACGGCTACAACGTCCTCAAGATGCCAGGAAGCGGCGGAGTCATCACGGTGCCCTGTGAAGAGAAGGGCGCGGTGTGTTCCCTGGAACGAGCCTTTCAGGCCGCGTCACTGGTAGACCCGGGTCGTGGAAGTAGGAGGCCTCCCGAGACCACCCCCAAGAAGAAGAAGACATCGTCCGGCTCGACCACTCAGGAGGCAGGCCCCTCTAGGCCCGTGCCTGCCCAGGGGGAGCCTCCCTCCATCGCATAGGAAAGTGCGCCTGGCGCCCTCCTCAGGCAGGGCTCGGGGGCTCTCCCCTAGAGGGCCACCGACCTAGCTAGGGTCACGAGGGAGGCGCTTGGGCACCACATGGAGGCGTGTTTTGAAGCATGTTTCCCTCAAGAAGGAGCAAGGCAAGGAGATCCAGACCCACAGGAGTTTGTCACCAAGGCCATTCAGGAGCTACAGGAGTCAAGAGTCATGAGAGGCGCCCGCCGCCTACCAGTAGTGGCCCCCCATCCAGGCGAGGATGGTGGGCTGCGCATCTGCATCGACATACCAGGGCTCAACCGAGTCGTCTCTCTGGAGCGCCTCTGGCCCTCGCAAGTGGGGCGCTGCGGAGGTCCACCCCACAGCTACGTTCGCATGCCTACGCGGCTGACGCGTACCAGCGCCTCATGAGGGGCATCACGGAGGCACGAGAGGCCAGGTGTTCCGCAGCCCTGGCAGAGATGGAGATGGCCCCCGAGGAGCCGCCAACGCCTCCGGAGCCTCCCGAGGCCCCTGGGACTGGGGGCTCGTGAGGATCGGCTCCCGCAGCCCCCCGAGCCTGCTACACCAACACCCCTTCGTCCTCAACATCATTAGGTGACATCTTTCAAGTTTTACTTCCAGCTGGGAGCGCCCCTAGGGCTGCATTATTCCTAGGCCGCGTGGGTCCGTCCCTGCGGCGTGTATCCCTTTTATTTCGCGTTGATTAGCTTACCTTGTTGAGGGTGCCCCTCAGGCTGCATGATCCCCAAGCCGCTCGGGCCAGGCCCAGTGGCATGTATCCCATTTGCGTTTATTTCCGATTATGCGTTAGACCCACCATGCTTGATTATTTGATGCCGGTCCACATCACCTCTTCTCCTCCATGCCGACTACTTGCACGTTAAAGGGGGGCACCTGAGCATCGCGACTCAAGGCTCTTACCGGCTCTCCAGCTCTCACCCTCTGGCCTTGTCCATGGCATCGCGACCTGGCATACCAGCGACGGCTAAGACCAGCTCGAGTGCCGGGACCCGAGGACGTAGAGTGCCGACATCTAACCAAATTTGCAGGGACACATCACAAGATAAGGCCCAGTGCCAGGCGCAACCCGCCTAGAGGTAGGGCCCCGTGAGTCCCGCGCTGGCTCACGGGTGCCCAGATACACCTCGCCAGGCCCTACCGTGCCAGCCACGTGTCAGGGCGGGGCTGTACACACCCCGGGGGCTCCTCCCGGAGGGGGCCCCCCTCCCACGTACCAGTGGAAGCACCATGCTCCGCGCTGGCTGACGACAGTGCCGAGGAGCGGCTATGCCCGTACACATACGGTAGCACTATGCTCCGCACTAGTGATAAACAACTGAGGGTGGCCCCCAGGCCGCATCAACCTCAGGGAGCCCAGAGCTCAGTGTCTAGCCTCATCGTAACGCCTCCCCTCGGGAGTGCCACGCGAGGGGGCTGGGCATGGGGGCTGCGCCTGGGTCACACCCAGACGCACGCCGCCTGGCCAGGCCCCCCCCCCGGGCCTGGTTCGTCGCACGTCTCTCCCCGAGCGGAGCCAAGGTACGAAGGCCGTTTAAGCGTCAAGGGGGACTCCTGAGCATCGTGACTCAGGAGCCTAACTGGTCACGTAGCCCCTCACTCTATGGCCCCGTCCTGGTTTCCGGTCGGGACCATCGCTGGGTGAGGCACGCGCGCGGCCGGGCTCTGCAGACATAGAACGGTGGATCCACCCGCATCACACCTCCCTACTTGCTGTTCGTGCGCCAAGGGGGACTCCTGAGCATCGCGACTCAGGAGCCTAACTTGTCACGTAGCCCCTCACTCCTTGGTCCCGTCCTGGTTTCCAGTCAGGACTATTGCTGGGTGAGGTACGCGCGGGGCCGGGCTCTGCGCCGTAGAACGTAAGCAAGTAGGAAGGAAAAGCGCTAATTTCAAGGAATTCAAAAGCAAATATTACAGTCCACACTATTATTTCAATG
The DNA here is from genome assembly GCF_002162155.2 of Triticum dicoccoides. Lineage (NCBI taxonomy): Eukaryota > Viridiplantae > Streptophyta > Magnoliopsida > Poales > Poaceae > Triticum > Triticum dicoccoides. Next base: position 636,883,847 of record NC_041382.1, on the reverse strand, counting down.
CCAAATGCAAGTTTAAACGCCTCCCCGAGGCATGATACATGTGCAGGAATTAAAAGCAGGACAGGAGCCACGACGGAGTCACTTGGCGGCGGGGGAGCAGCGCGGAGCGGGTTCGCCTCACGGAGCAGCGGGGTCGGCAGCGCCTTGCTCCGGCTTGGTGCTGAAGGCCCGGAACTTCCCCAGCAGAGCCTCCGCGCGACCCTTCACGGGCTCGGCAGCGGCAACGGCATGCTCACCGCTCACTGGCTCCAGCAGGCTGTCGAGGTCGACACCGGGATCGTGAAGGTAGATGTGGGTGAGGACCCGCGTCAGTGCTGCAGAAGACAGGACACGCGCCTCGGCCTCGGCTGTGGGGCCAAGGCCTTGGGTGACATCTTCAAGAGCGTGAACCAGGAAGGGAAGCAGCTTGGCGGGGCCGTCCTCGGCGCCGGCCAGTGGGCTCTCCAGGCCGCTGTCATAAAGCGTCCTCAGCGGGGAGCGAGCCTTCGCCTCCAACTCCGTGAAGGTCGCGCGGTCCTCGGCAAGAACCAGGGCCTTGCCGTCCAGCTCGGCCTTCCTCGCCCCCAACTCCTGCTCCAGCATGCCTAGGCGGTCGCGGCGCTTCCTGAGCTTGGCCTCCTGGCCCTCGTCGGCTGCCTCGCGAGCCTTCACGCCTTCTTCCTACTCTTGGCGAAGGCGGACCTCTTTCGCGAGCCAATCCCGCAGGCCTTGCAGCTCGTCCTCCAGCGCCTTGCAGCGACCGCGGACGTCGACCACCTCCCCCAAGGCTGCAACAGCCTTCGCCTCCAGGACGGCCTCCTTCTCCTCATCGCATGCCATCGAGGCCTGGACCAGCGTCGCCCGAATCGAGGCGTCGGAGCGAACCCATCCAGAAGCCAGCTCCAAACGCCCGGCCACCAAGCGGGGGTCGGCGCAAAGAAGATCCTGCCGCAGTTGGTCCAGCCCAGCAATAGCACGATCCAGAACGACAGAAGGAGTCGGAGAGACAGTGGCCGGTGGAGTAGGAGGAGAAGGCGGCAGCGCAGCCGCAGCATCCTGAGGTGGAGTCTGCCGCGCCCCGACAGCTGTAGTGGCGGCGGCAGGCAAGAGCACCTCGGGAGCCACTTGGGCCATGGGGGCTGAGCTAACCCTAGCCGGCTCAGCCAAACCTCGCGAGGACGACCGGGCAGGAGAAGACTGTGCGTCGCGGTCACCTTCCTTCGCGGGCAGAAGCGCCGCCACGGATGGAACCTCGGGAGCCCCCTTTGGCTTCTTTGCTGCGGGTGCCAACCTATCCAAAGATGCGGACGTCAAGCCTCAAAAGTAGAGCAAGAGATAAAGACAAGAATCGAATGCTTACGGGACGTCGCCAGCGAGCTCAAGTGGCCTCCGGCCAAATTTGAAGCTTGAAAGCCGGCTGGAAGGGTCAACCTCGGGAAGCTTGGAGGCGGAAGGTGCGTCTGCGGTTCGCCCCGGGGCCGGGGGAGACCTGCGGGAGATCAGCCCGGTCCTGTCCTTCTTGGGGATCGGGGGCGAGCCCCCGCCGCCCTGCTCATCGTCGTCTTCGTTGTCATCCTCGTCGTCATCATTCGGAGAGAGGCGGAGAACGCGAGACCTGCGCCGGGGAAGGGGAGCCCTCGACTCTTCGTCAGTCGCCTCGGAGTCAGGCCCTCTTCCGCGCTCCCCTCCCTCTTCCTCTTCGCTGGAGTCACCGGAGGGCACGTCCACCGGTTCCTCGGGAGCTTCCAGGGGCACTGGCCCATCCCTGTTGAAGACGGGCATGGACTTCACCACCCGCTCCCAGTCGTTGCGGAGGAACAAGGGCGTAGGAGCGCCCTCCAGCCTCACCACATTGCCCCCGACCAGAGATTGGAGAACCATAGCCAGGTCTCCGTCGGCCAAGGCCGCGGGGTTCGGACGGGGCCTCCACATTGGAAGCGAGTACTACCGAAGCGGAGCTAGCCGGTGCTCCAGGAACTCCCTCAGCAGCGACGCGCCGGTCAGCTTCGCCGCCGCCATGTCGGTCGGCCTCAGATCCGTGTCCATCTTCTCCAACACCATCTTCGCGCGGGGATTTGCGAGCTCCGCTCAACCCTAGTCGCTGGAGCTCGTGGGCTGCTCCGTGGGCTGGATTAGCCGAGGGTGGATGCGCCCAGCATCCACCAAGATCCACTTGCTCCTGAAGCCCTCAATCCTCTTCCCAGAGTTCGAGATGGCAATGGCACCGCCGGACGCGACAAAGCTCGCGCACGCAGAAGCGGTCCCACGAGAGGTCCGGAGGTAGAAGTAGTGGCGCAGCAAGGCCACTGAGGGCTGCACCCCGACATGTGCTTCGCAATAATAAGCAAAGATTGTCAGGAGGAGGATGGAGTTGGGATGGAGATGCAGAGCCTATAGCTTGTAATGGCGGAGGACAGAGAAGAAGAACTCGTAGAAGGGAGGCACCAGGCCAGCAACAATGGCACTTACGAAGAGCGGGTAGAAGGTGCTCCTTTGACCCTCAGGGGTGGCGGAGCCGGCCTTGAACACCTTCTCCCCGTCGATGCCCCACGCCGTCGCCATCCGGCGCAACCGGGCAAGGCCCGCCTCCGACACGTTCGGCGAGTCCAGGGCAGACGAGTACCAAGCTGCGGCCGGGGGCTGATGAGGCGCCATGGCTCCCTAGGCCGCGCGGCCAGAGCAGATCTGGAAATCTCGAAGGAAAGAAGGAGAGGCGCAAGAAAGGGGATCTGAGCAGCAACCGGAGAAAGCAAGAAGCAGGGCCTAGGCGGATGCCACTCCTTTATGAACTCACGCGGTTGCTGAGGCGCCCACGTCCAGTCAACCGCCACGCGGCGCCCAAGGCCACAGGCTGTTAGGGCCCGCGGCACTTCTCTCTTGCCCTTCCGCCTCCCTGCACGGCCAAGTCCGGGTGCGCCTTGGGCCCGGGGGCTACTGTCGGCGTTCTGGGAATGGGGGTCCCCAGACTTGCCTGCCTGCGGCCTGCGGCGTGGCTCAAAGGGGGGCCCAGCACGGCCCATCTTCACCAACACAAACCCAAGACCCTCGCGAGGGGCCAAGCCTCGCGGGGCGGACGACGCGAAGCTTCCTCAGGCACGGCCTCGTCAGGCTGGCTCACGAGGAGGTAAAGAGATCAAGGCGGGGTACCTCACGAGGTGCCCATGACGCAAGCCATGACAACTCAGGGCGCCAGGCGGGTGCTAGCCCGCGCAGCATCCTCCTTTCCTCTTTGGTGCAAAGGGGGCAAGCGCAGCCGCGGAGTACCGAGGCATCAGGCAAAGGTTGCCATTTCGATGCAACGAGACCAAGACCAGGAGGACTACGAGACGGAGGTCACCGTGGAGCCCAAGACGGCGTCATCACCAGAGCTTTGCGCAGGCGAATACTACTTTTGTCAGGATAGCTGATACTTGTTGTCCCCCTTCAAATTAGCCCGCCATTGTTGGCTCCCTTCCCGCTCAATATTTGGGAAGAGGACCAGGGCCTCTATAAATAGGACCAGCCACCCACACAGCAAGGGGGTCGGTCGGTCGGTCGGTCGATCGGTCGGAAGAGAGAGAGAGAGAGAGAGAGAGAGAGAGAGAGAGAGAGAGAGAGAGAGAGAGAGAGGTGGCTGAACTCCTCCCAGGAGTTCATCGCCTTAGCCAAGAACAGACCCTCGCGAGGCTGTTCTTCCTTGTATTTTTCATCATCATCAGCCCAAGAGGCAATCCACCACACCACACACTGGAGTAGGGTATTACACCACAACGGTGGCTCGAACCAGTATAAACCCTGTGTCTCTTGTGTTGTTCTTTCCTTAGTTTAGATCCTAGCATGGCGGAGGGGTGCAGGTAGGTAGGAGGCGAAATCTCTGCGCGCACCCCAGTGTTCGAACCTCAAGGGTCTGCCGGAACCCGAAATCCGATAGACCTGTATGCCATGGCCCACACTGGCCCTTACAAGAAAGTGAAGGCATTCTCTGCGTGTAACCTCGATGATCCAAAGAACTTCACCAACATCTCCGCCCACGACAAGCTCGTGCAATATAGAGATCAGGGGAAGGCGAGGAAAGGGGAGGACTTTAACCCGAGCCAGGGTCCCATTGATACAGAGCTGTTGATGATATCTGGTGGCGGGAGGTCCCATGGCTCCATAGCCAAGGGAGATGGACTTATCCGTTGTCCTAGCACTCTCCCGGAGATCAAGGCGCGCCAGTCGAGCTCCGCTCCTGAGATAAGGCCTCGTGAATGGCCAGTCCAACTCGCCTTCAAGGTTAGTTATACGTACTCAGCTATCTTTCTCCATTACATTGTGTGCGCTTCCTTCAATGATTACAAATGGTCATGTGAGTGGTGTGTAGGCTGCTATACAGAGTGAGAGAGATAGAACGGAGAAACTTCTGGCGGAGGCGGCGGAGAGGCAGCGGGAGTTGGAGGAGAGGACGACAAAGATGTTGGAGGAGGAGAGGGCACGGAATGACATGCAGGCAAGGGCCATGTACGAGCTCCTTGTGGTAAGTTTCTTCTGCAGATTACTTGCTAGTCTTAACATTTGAGTCTCATTACTAACTAGTATGACTCTGTTGTGAAAACCAAATGTGCAGTCTGTGTGCGAGAAGTCCGGTCAGACCGCTCCACCGATGCCAGTGATTTCTCCTGAGAGCACGGTGAGTTTAACTTGAATGGACATTACTTGCTAGTCTTAACATTTGAGTGTCATAATGCTAACGAGACATTGGAAATGATCTTTGGTGCAGCTTAACTCCAGAAACGCATCGCACGATCCTTCTCCAGCTACCGGCGCGAGCCAGCCCGCTCCTACACCTCCCTGATCATGGTAAGTTTCTCTAGTGTTTTGCTTAACAAATGCATAAAGACCTAGACTTAGCTTTATTTTCTCCAATATGCTTACCATAATGACCTAGAGTTAGCTTCTTTTCCTCCAAAATGACTTAATAAGCTTAGTGACCTCATAAACCATCCATTTTACCTAAGTTAGCTCTAAAACGATATGTACTTAGCTTACTTATGTCAAAAATTGCATAATTAGCTTAGTTAGCTCATAAACGATCCATTTTACCTAAGTTAGCTCTAAAATGACTCATTTTACCTTAGTTATCTTACAAGTGATCCAATTTATCCAAGTTAGCTCTAAAATGACCCATTTTACGTAGATTAGCTCCTAAATGATCCGTTTTACTTACGTTAGCTTTAAAATGACCCATTTCACCTAGGTTAGCTCCAAAATGACCCATTTCACCTAGGTTAGCTCCAAAATACCCATTTCACCTAACTTAGCTCAAAAACGATCCATTTCACCTTAGTTAGCTCAAAAACGTGGCATTTCACCTTAGTTAGCTCATAAACGACCCATTTCAACTAAGTTAGCTCCAAAATGATCAATTTCACCTAGGTTAGCTCATAAACGACCCATTTCACCTAAGATAGCTCGTAAAGAATCCATTTCACTTAGGTTAGCTAATAAACGATCCATTTCACCTAAGTTACCTCATAAACGATCCATTTCAACTAATTTAGCTCATAAATGATCCAGTTCACCTAAGTTAGCTAATAAATGGCATATACTTCTTCTTCTAGTCTTCTTCTTCTTCTATTCTTTTTCTTCTAGTCTAATTCTTCTTCTAGTCTTCTTTTTCTAACTTTCTTATTTGTCATTTTGCAGGTTTCATTCACTTCACGGAAGCTAGCTTCCTATGATGGATTGCTTGTTTTTTCCTTTGATGCACTTCTTGTATTCTGCTCGCTTGCTATGATGAAACTAGATTGCTATGATGAAACTTTGCATATTGTAATATGTATGGACCGATGGAACTATGTGCAACCTACTATGTATGGATGGATGGATATATATGTGTGCTGGATATTTATTATGTTGGATATATATGTGTTGGATATTTATGTAATGGATATATATGTGTTGTGATATATTTGTTGTGATAATTGTTGGATATAAGAAAAACAGAATAAAAAGAGGCAGCGCAGGCTCTTTGCCGTCTGCGGCAGACGGCAAAGACGCCTTTGCCGTCGGTGGCAGACGACAAAGGGGGCACGTGGCGCCCACCTGTGCTTCCTGAGGGATGGGCCATTTGGCAAATTTGCCTACCGTGGTGGACGACAAAGCTAAGCTGATGGCAAAGACTTTGCCTTTGCCGTCCACCGTGGCAGACGGCAAAACACAGCGGGCGCTGACGCATTGCTGACGTCAACTGGCGGACGACAAAGAGGCGCTCAAATTTGGCGTCCGCTGGCGGACGGCAAAGGCCGCCGTTAGCCGCCTAACGGACTAACGCTGGTGGACGTCCAGTTTTTTGCCGTCCCTCCTCTTTGTCGTCCGCCGCTGTAGGCAAAGGGCTCTTTGCCGTCCGCCATAAAAAGCAGATGGCAAAGGACCTGTTTGCCGACCCTGTCTTTGCCGTCACTGTTTTCCGTCCGCCGCTGACAGCAAAGATCTTTGTCGTCCGTGCCTTTGCCATCCACCGTGGCAGACGGCAAAAAACTGGATTCCTGTAGTGATTATTCAATAGAATTTCAGCTTCATCTGGTGTTCTTTCCCTGAAAACAGAACCAGCACAGCTATCCAGGTAATCTCTGGAGGCATCGGTTAGTCCATTTATAAAAGATATCAAGTATTTCATTTTTCTTAAGAGGATGATCAGGCAAAGCATTAAGTAATTCGAGAAGCCTCCCCCAAGCTTGTGGGAGACTCTCTTCTTCAATTTGCACAAAATTATATATATCCCTTAAAGCATCTTGTTTCTTATGAGCAGGGAAATATTTAGCAGAGAAGTAAAAAATCATATCCTCGGGACTATGCACACAACCAGCATCAAGAGAATTAAACCATATCTTAGCATCACCTTTTAATAAGAACGGAAATATTTTAAGGATATAAAAGTAACGAGTTCTCTCATCTTTAGTGAACAGGGTGGCTATATCATTCAATTTAGTAAGATGTGCCACAACAGTTTCAGATTCATAACCATGAAAAGGATCAGATTCAACCAAAGTAATTATATCAGGATCAATAGAGAATTCATAATCCTTATCAGTAACAAAGATAGGTGAAGTAGCAAAAGCAGGGTCAGGTTTCATTCTAGCTTTTAGAGATTGCTTACTCCATTTAGCTAATAACCTTTTGAGTTCATTTCTATTTTTGCAAGCTAAAATAGCTAAAGAAGCTTCTTGATCAAAAACATAACCCTTAGGAATAACAAGTGATTCTTCATCATCACTTTCATCAGTATCATCAGATTCAATATTTTCAATCTCTCTAGCCCTTGCAAGTTGTTCATCAAGAAAATCACTAAGTTGCATAGTAGTATCAGGCATAGAGGTAGTTTCATCATAAGTATCATGCATAGCAGAAGTGGCTACATCAATAACATGCGACATATCAGAACGAATAGCAGAAGCAGGTGTAGGTGTCGCAAGCTTACTCAAAACAGAAGGTGAATCAAGTGCAGAGCTAGATGGCAGTTCCTTACCTCCCCTCGTAGTTGAGGGATAGATCTTGGTTTTTGGATCCACTACTAGAAAAAGGGATGCTAGTGGCGCACGTATTTTTGCTACTAATGGCGCACTACTGGTGCGCCACTAGCATCACGCCATTAGAATTTTTTTCTAATGGCGCACCTATGGTGCGCCATTAGAATCTGGTATTCTAATGACGCACCGCTGGTGCGCCATTAGTATGCCCATGGTGCGCCATTAGTATCTGGTATACTAATGGCGCACCACATAGAAGTGCGCCATTAGTAACAAATTTTTTTCAAATTTTTTTTAGGTTTTTTTTAAATTTTTTTCAAAAAATTTCAAATTTTTTTTTCATTTTTTTTTCTTAATCTCAAGTCATTATGTCTTAATCTCGGGTCAATATGCTTAATCTCAGGTCAAATCGCACTCCATGGTCAAACTTCCCGAAAGGTCACCCATCCTCACACTACTCCAGCCCAAGCATGCTTAACTTCAGAGTTCTATCCAACCCCAGCAACAGCTCACTTCACAGGCACTTGTTGAAATATCTAGCATATCAATCCTATTATACCTTGTTGATGTCTAGGACTTTGTTCATGTTCATGACTATGTTGAAATTTTGAAAAATATTTCAAACTTCCCGGTCATATTACGTATCATTTTTTGAAAAAAAAATTAAAAAAAATTCAAAACCTTTTTTTATTTTTTTGCCTCTAGACCTTGAAAGGCCCGTATCTTTTTTGTGTTAGGTTTTTGGGGATTTTGAAAATGTTTAACGGGGTTCCCCGTTAAATTCGTATGTAACTTTTCGAGTAGATGATTTTTCATATATAAAACTTTTTAATCCGAGTTCGTATGCAAAAGTTATGCCCATTTTACAAATTTCCAGAGAGATTTTGCAAATAAAGTCGAAATTTATATTTGTAAATTTTCCCAACAACTAGACCACATATCACATGGCAAACTTATTTTCTTTTATTTTTTTGACATTTTTATCATTTTTTTATTTTTTTTATAAAAACTAAAAAGGCTGTCCATGGGGGGGGGGTGCATTCGGTGGAAGCCGGGCAAACTAGTAATGGCGCACCATGGGGTGGTGCGCCATTAGTAGTTAAACTAGTAATATGGCACCACACCCACGGTGTGCCATTAATAGTTTTGAAAAAAAATATTAAAAAATTTGAAATTTTTTTTGAATTTTTTTTGAAAAAAACTTTGTAATGGCGCACCAGTGGACAGTGCGCCATTACTAGTTAAAA
>NC_041382.1:636821448-636874820 GCF_002162155.2 Triticum dicoccoides | reverse complement strand
CTAGTTAAAAACTAGTAATGGCGCACTGTCCACTGGTGCGCCATTACTAACAAATTTTTTATTATTTGTTTTTACTTTTTTTTCAAAACTTCTAATGGCGCACCGTGGGTGTGGTGCGCCATTACTATGTCAACTAGTAATGGCGCACCACACCCACGGTGCGCCATTAGTGACAGATTTTGTTTTTTTTCAAAACATCTAATGGCGCACCGCACACCAGGTGCGCCATTAGTAATATATTACTAATGGCATACCTGTATGTGGTGCGCCATTGCTATATTCTAATGGCGCACCACACACGTGGTGCGCCATTAGTGTCCATTTCATCTATAGCCGTTTTCCTAGTAGTGATCTCTCAAGTTCTTCATAATGATAAGCAGATATATATCCCAAGTGACTCAAAGAATAGAGCTATGCTCCCCAGCAATGGTGCCAGAAAATAGTCTTGATAACTCACAAGTATAGGGGATCGCAACAGTTTTCGAGGGTAAAGTATTCAACCCAAATTTATTGATTCGACACAAGGGGAGCCAAAGAATATTCTCAAGTATTAGCAGCTGAGTTGTCAATTCAACCACACTTGGAAACTTAATATCTGCAGCAAAGTGTTTACTAGCAAAGTAATATGATAGTAGTGATAACGGTAACAAAAGGCAACAGTAGTAAAAGTAATGTTTTTGGTATTTTGTAGTGATGATAGCAATAGCAACGGAAAAGTAAATAAGCGGAGAACAATATATGGAAAGCTCGTAGGCAATGGATCGGTGATGGAGAATTATGCCCAATGCGGTTCATCATCTAATAGTCATAACCTAGGGTGACACAGAACTAGCTCCATTTCATTGATATAACGTAGGCATGTATTCCGAATATAGTCATAAGTGCTTATGGAAAAGAACTTGCATGACATCTTTTGTCCTACCCTCCCGTGGCAGCGGGGTCCTTACGGAAACTAAGGGATATTAAGGCCTCCTTTTAATAGAGAACCGGAACAAAGCATTAAAACATAGTGAATACATGAACTCCTCAAACTACGGTCATCACCGGTAAGTATCCCGATATTGTCACTTTGGGGTTAACGGATCATAACAAATAATAGGTGACTATAGACTTGCAAGATAGGATCAAGAACTCTCATATATTGATGAAAACATAATAGGTTCATATCTGAAATCATGGCACTCGGGCCCTAGTGACAAGCATTAAGCATAGCAAAGTCATAGCAACATCAATCTCAGAACATAGTGGATACTAGGGATCAAACCCTAACAAAACTAACTCGATTACATGATATATCCCATCCAACCCATCACCGTCCAGCAAGCCTACGATGGAATTACTCACGCACGGTGGTGAACATCATGAAATTGGTGATGGAGGATGGTTGATGATGACGATGGCGATGGATTCCCCTCTCCGGAGCCCCAAACGGACCAGATCAGCCCTCCCGAGAGGTTTTAGGGCTTGGCGGCGGCTCCGTATCGTAAAACGCGATGGTTTCTTCTCTCTGATTTTTTCTCCCCGAAAGCAAATATATAGAGTTGGGGTTGAGGTCGGAGGAGCTCCAGGGGGCCCACGAGGTAGGGGGCACGCCCTAGGGGGGCAGGCACGCCCCCACCCTCGTGGATAGGTGGTGGGCCCCCTGGCCTTCATCTTTTGCAGGTATTTTTTTATTATTTCCGAAAAGATGTTCCGTGAAGTTTCAGGTTATTCCGAGAACTTTTGTTTCTGCACATAAATAACACCATGGTAATTGTGCTGAAAACAGGGTCAGTCCGGGTTAGTTCCATTCAAAACATGCAAGTTAGAGTCCAAAACAAGGGCAAAAGTGTTTGGAAAAGTAGATACGACAGAGACGTATCAAGGACGGACCCGTGCACCAGCGCCGTGCCGGCGCGAGGAGGCCCCATGGAAGGCGACGATTGAGCAGGTAGAAATCACAAGTAAATCAAACGTGAGAGTAGCAGGCTTAAGTAAGTGCATGGGAGATACGTGCCACTAGGTCAGGCCCGAGTAGCTTGGGCATGATGCAGGCCGAGGGGCGCTGCCAACAAGGTAAGCTAAAGGCATAAGAAAACTGATGCATGCCAGAGGGACGGACCCACGCGGCCTGGGAATGATGTAGCCCGAGGGGCGCTCCTAGGTGAATGAACTAGGAAAGATGTCACCTGGTTATGTTGACGAAGAAGAGTTGGGGCAGCTGAAGGTGCACGGCGAAAGGGTTCCTCCTCACGAGCCTCCGGAGCTCTGAGCCTCGGGAGGCTCTAGGAGCTCAGGTGGTTCCTTGAGGACCGTCTCCATCTCCATCAGGATAACGTGGTGCCTGGCTTCCTGATCCGCTAGAATGCGCTGCAAGTTGCACTCATAGGCGGACGATACACTCGACAGGCCAAAGGGCATGCGAACGTAGCTGTGCGGTGGGCCCTCGCTGCGTCCCACGCGCGAAGGCCAGAAAAGCTTCTGAGAAGCAGCCCTGTTGAGCCCTGGAACGTCGATGCAGACATGCAGCCCGACATCCTCGCCTGGATGGGAAGCTGCATCTCGTGAGCAGCGGTCGCCGCACATGGCCCTTGCGTCTTGCAATTCCTGGGTGGTCTTGGTGATGAACTCCTGAACGGTGGGCAATCCTTGCCCTGTGCCCTTCTGAGGGAGACATGCCGCAAAGCACGGCTCCAAGTAGTGCCCAAGCGCCTCCCTCATGATGTGGGCAAGTTCTGAAGCTTTCCAGAAGAAAGCCCCCGAGCCCTGCCCGAGGAGGGCGCCGGGCGCGCCTTCCTACGCGATGGAGGGAGGCGCCCCTGGAGCGGGCGCTGATCCTGACGAGGCTCCTACTGAGGCTCCATCCTCCTGAGGTCCTGCACGGCGCCGCTTCTTCTTCTTCTTGGGGGTGGCCTCAGGAGGGCCCCCGCCCTTGCTGTCGGGGTCGTCGATTGCTGCAGCTTGGAAGGCATGCTCGAGGGAGCACACCGCATCTCTTTCTTCACATGGGACTGTGATGACCCCGCCGCTTCCCGGCATCTTGAGGACATTGTAGCCGTGATGGGTCACCGCCATGAACTTGGCCAGGGCTGGATACCCGAGGATGGCATTGTACGGCAGACGAATGTGCGCGACATCGAAGTCGATGAGCTCGGTGTGGTAGTTCTTGCGTTCCCCGAATGTGACAGGGAGGCGGACCTGCCCTATCGGTGTGGTGGAACCATCGGTCACTCCTGAGAAAGGCTTGGTAGGCCAAAACTGGTCATATGGCACTTGGAGGCTGTCGAACGTGTCGACGGACAGGACATTGAGCCCTGTGCGGCCATCGATGAGGGTCTTGGTAACTTGCCCTTTGCTGATGACTGGGGAGCAAAGCATCGAGAGGATGCAAGTGGTAGCTGCACACTTGAGCTAATCTGCCGAGCTGAATGTGATGGGGCACTGGGACCATCTGAGAGGGCGTGTGGCTTCGAGCTTGGGGAGGACTGCATTCACTTCATAAGAAAATTGCTTGAAGATACGCTGCGAGGCTGGGGCCTGGGCTCCGCCCCAGATGCATGCGATGGCACGCGGCTCCTGGAAGCCCCCAGCCCCCTCGTCCTGATGGTGTTCGCCGTTCCTTCTTGGTGGTGGCGGTAGTGGTGGGAGCCCGGCGTTGCCTTGAGGACGATCCTCGCGAGGCTGATCCCTCCAGGCACCCTCGCGAGGCTGATCCTGACAGCGGTCCTCACGAGGCCGGTCGCACCACTCCTGGCGCGGGCCAAGGTCGTCCCAGCGTCCGCCACCATGTCCTCCTCCATGACTGTAGCGCTGGTCGCCGCGCTCAGGGTGTCGACCGAAGCGCCCTTCGCGAATGGCTCTGAGGTCTTGACAGTCATTGGTGTTGTGGGTGTTCAGGTTGTGGAAGGCACAGAACGGACGGCTGCCCTTGGATGACTCTGGTTGGTCTCTGCCATGCTTGGTGTCTGGTTCTGCTGCGAGCACAGCTGCTCCCTTGCACTTCACGTCCTTGGCCTTGGCTTGCTTCTCCTCTGGGTCTACAGTAGGGAGCTTGAGGAGGGAGAGGTGCCCCTCCTCAGCTCTAGCACGCTTGGTCGCGATGTTGAACAACTCTAGGGTCGTGCACAGCTCTTCATGGATAGCGAGCTCTTCCTTCATCTTGATGTCGCGGACGCCATCAGAGAACGCAGAGATGATGGCCTCGTCGGTCACCTTGGGGATCTTGATCCGCGCGCTGTTGAAGCGCTGAATATACTTTTGCAGGGTCTCTCCTGGTTGTTGCTTGATGCGGCGCAGGTCGCCCGTGACTGGGGGGCGGTCGCGAGTACCCTAGAAGTTGGCGATGAAGCGGGTGCGCATTTCGTCCCAGGAGGAGATCGAGCCCGGAGGCAGGTGCAGGAGCCAGGAGCGGGCGCCCTCCTTGAGAGCCATGGGAAACCAGTTCGCCATGACTTTCTCGTCGCCGTTGGCCGCTTTGATGCTTAGCTCGTAGAGCTGCAGGAACTCCTCGGGGTCGGGGGTGCCGTCGTAGCGAGGAGGCAGATCTGGCTTGAACTTGCCCGACCAGGCGATGCTACGCAGCTCGGGGGTGAAGGCGCGGCAGCCAGCTGTGGTCACAGGGACCCGCCTTGGGGGTGGAGCTTGGTCTTGATGGGGTCCGCGCCCTGCCACTACAGGTGGCACGCGGACTTGCCGCATCAGCCGGTCCTGTCGCAGTGGGGCGAGGAGCGGCGGAGCGTTTTCTTGCGGTCGAGGGACTTCTTGACAGCTTCTTTCTTCACGCGCGGGCGCGGGGCGCGGCGGGTCGCATCGTGGAGCCGCGCGCCTTGGCACTAGGGCTCCGTCTTGGGGCTGAGGTGGTGGAGGCGCTCCATGAGCTACATCGCCCGTAGCTGGCGGGGGGCGAGGCGGAGAGAGGGACGGCGCTGGGGAGCCCCCTGCGGTGCAAACAAGCTCGGCGATGCGGTCGAGTCAGTCCTCGTAGAGGTCATCGATCGGACGGTAGCGTAGGAGCTCGTGCGCCATGAGGAGCATGGCGCGTGCGTCCATGGGAGGACGACGTGCATGGGAAGATGAACCGGCCGGGGTCAGCGATGGAGTGGCAGTGCGGCCATCCCGCCGCACCGAGGGGTGTGGCGAGGATGCTTGCTGCTCATTCCCCGTTGGCCGGTGGCGGCATTAGCGGCGGGCTACGGGGAACGACGAGGTGGCCCGCCGATGGGAGCCGTCTGAGCGATGTGGTGACAAGGGCAGCCCGGCGCACAGCACGAGTGCGACGCGCGTCTGCCATGGAGACGATGAAGCAATCGGAGCGCAGAGCGACGGACAGAGGCTTCGGCGCACCCCTACCTGGAGCGCCAAATGTCGGATCACGGGTTCCGGCAAACCCTTGAGGTTCGAACACTGGGGTACGTGCGAAGGTTTTCTCCCTATCGATCCACGCCCTAGCTCTCTAAGATCTTGCGAACGAACTCAACGAACTCACAACATAGAAAGACACAAGATTTATACTGGTTCGGGCCACCGTTGTGGTGTAATACCGTACTCCAGTGTGATAGTGGTGGATTGCCTCTTGGGCTGATGATGAACAGTACAAGGGGAAGAACAGCCTCGTAAGGTTGAGGTGTTCTTGTGCTTGGTGAACTTGTGTGGGTGAGATGATCTTGGATCCGCTCTCGACTTGTGATGAGGTCGATCCCCTCTCACTGTGGTGGCTAGTTCTACTTATATAGGCCCTGGTCCTCTCCCCAAATATTAAGCAGGAAGGGAGCCAACAACAGCCAATTTGAAAGGGGACAACTAGTACAAGTTATCGTAACAAAAGGTAGTCTTCGCCTGCCAAAGGTTCTGGTGATGACGCCGTCTTGGGCTCCATGGTGACCTACGTCCTGCCGTCCTTCTAGTCTTGGTCTCGTTGCACCAATATGGAAACCTTTGCCTGATGCCTCGGTACTCCGCACATGCGCTTGGCACAAAAGAGGAAACGAGCACACTGCGCGCGCTGGCGCCCGCCTGGTCTCGATCGTCATGGCTTACGTCATGAAGACCTCGCGAGGTTTGCCCTTTCTTGATCTCTCCGCCCCACGCGAGCCTGCCTGGCGAGGCCTGATAACCCACAAGTATAGGGGATCACAACAGTTTTTGAGGGTAGAGTATTCAACCCAAATTTATTGATTTGACACAAGGGGAGCCAAAGAATATTCTCAAGTATTAGCAGCTGAGTTGTCAATTCAACCACACATGTAAAGTTAATATCTGCAGCAAAGTGTTTAGTAGCAAAGTAATATGATAGTAGTGGTAACGGTATCAAAAGTAATGTTTTTCGTATTTTGTAGTGATGATAGCAATAGCAACGGAAAAGTAAATAAACGAAGAACAGTATATGGAAAGCTTGTAGGCAATGGATCAGTAATGGAGAATTATGGCGGATGTGGTTCATCATGTAACAATCATAACATAGGGTGACACAGAACTAGCTCAATTCATCAATGTAATGTAGGCATGTATTCCGAATATAGTCATACGTGCTTATGGAAAAGAACTTGCATGCCATCTTTTGTCCTACCCTCCCGTGGCAGCGGGGTCCTTACGAAAACTAAGGGATATTAAGGCCTGCTTTTAATAGAGTACTAGAACAAAGCATTAACACATAGTGAATACATGAACTCCTCAAACTACGGTCATCACCGGTAAGTATACCAATTATTGTCACTTCGGGGTTAACGGATCATAACACATAATAGGTGACTATAGACTTGCAAGATAGGATCAAGAACTCTCATATATTGATGAAAACATAATAGGTTCAGATCTGAAATCATGGCACTCGGGCCCTAGTGACAAGCATTAAGCATAGCAAAGTCATAGCAACATCAATCTCAGAACATAGTGGATACTAGGGATCAAACCCTAACAAAACTAACTCGATTACATGATAGATCCCATCCAACCCATCACCGTCCAGCAAGCCTACGATGGAATTACTCACACGCAGCGGTGAGCATCACGAAATTGGTGATGGAGGATGGTTGATGATGACGATGGCGACGGATTCCCCTCTCCGGAGCCCCGAACAGACTCCAGATCAGCCCTCCCGAGAGGTTTTATGGATTGGCGGCGGCTCCGTATCGTAAAACGTGATGATTTCTTCTCTCTGATTTTTTTCTCCCCGAAAGCAAATATATAGAGTTGGGGTTGAGGTCGGAGGAGCTCCAGGGGGCCCACGAGGTAGGGGGCGCACCCTAGGGGGGCAGGCGCACCCCCCACCCTCGTGGACAGGTGGTGGGCCCCCTGGCCTTCATCTTTTGCAGGTATTTTTTTATTATTTCCGAAAAGATGTTCTGTGAAGTTTCAGGTCATTTCGAGAACTTTTGTTTCTGCACATAAATAACACCATGGTAATTCTGCTGAAAACTGCGTCAGCTCGGGTTAGTTCCATTCAAATCGTGCAAGTTAGAGTCCAAAACAAGGGCAAAAGTGTTTGGAAAAGTTGATACGATGGAGGCGTATCAACTCCCCCAAGCTTAAACCTTTGCTTGTCCTCAAGCAATTCAATTGACAAACTGAAAGTGATAAAGAAAAACTTTTACAAACTCTGTTTGCTCTTGTTGTTGTAAATATGTAAAGCCAGCATTCAAGTTTTCGGCAAAGATTATGACTAACCACATTCACAATAACGCTTAGGTCTCAAGTTTACTCATATCAATGGCATAATCAACTAGTGAGCAATAATAATAAATCTCGGATGACAACACTTTCTCAAAACAATCATAATATGATATAACAAGATGGTATCTCACTAACCCTTTCTGAGACCGCAAAACATAAATGCAGAGCACCTTTAAAGATCAAGGACTGACTAGACATTGTAATTCATGGTAAAAGAGATCCATTCAAGTCATACTCAATGTAAACTAACAGTAATGAATGCGAATGACAGTGGTGCTCTCCAACTGGTGCTTTTTAATAAGAGGATGATGACTCAACATAAAAGTAAATAGATAGGCCCTTCGCAGAGGGAAGCAGGGATTTGTAGAGGTGCCAGAGCTCGGTTTTGAAATAGAGATGAATAATATTTTGAGCGGTATACTTTCATTGTCAACATAACAACCAAGAGATGGCGATATCTTCCATGCTACACACATTATAGGCGGTTCCCAAACAGAATGGTAAAGTTTATACTCCCCCTTCCACCAACAAGCATCAATCCATGGCTTGTTCGAAACAACGAGTGCCTCCAACTAACAAGAGTCCCAGGGGGAGTTATGTTTGCAATTATTTTGATTAAGTTTGCATAAAGCATGGGACTGGGCATCCCGGTGACCAGCCACTTTCTCGTGAGTGAGGAGCGGAGTCCACTCCTCTTGAGAATAACCCGCCTGACATGGAAGATACGGACAGCCCTAGTCGATACATGAGCTATTCGAGCATACAAAACATGATATTTATTTGAAGGTTTAGAGTTTGGCACATACAAATTTACTTCGAACGGCAGGTGGATACCGTATATTGGTAGGTATAGTGGACTCATGTGGAATAACTTTGGGGTTTATGGAGTTGGATGCACAGGCAGTATTCCCGCTTAGTACAGGTGAAGGCTAGCAAAAGACTGGGAAGTGACCAGCTAGAGAGGGACAACAGTCATGAACATGCATTAAAATTAATCAACACTGAATGCAAGCATGAGTAGGATATAATCCACCATGAACATAAATATCGTGAAGGCTATGTTGATTTTTTTTCAACTGCATGTGTGAACATGTGCCAAGTCAAGTCACTTAAATCATTCAGAGGAGGATACCGCCCAATAATACCACATCACAACCATTTTAATAGCATGTTGGCATGCAAGGTAAACCATTATAACTCATAGCTAATCAAGCATGGCACAAGAAACTATGATCTCTAGTTGTCATTGCAAACATATTATTCATAATAGGTTGAATCAGGAATGATGAACTAATCATATTTACAAAAACAAGAGAGGTCGAGTTCATACCAACTTTTCTCATCTCAGTCAGTCCATCATATATCGTCATAATTGCCTTTCACTTGCATGACCGAATAGTGTGGATAATAATAATAATAGTGCACGTGCATTGGACTAAGCTGGAATCTGCAAGCATTCAACAAATGGGAGAAGACAAGGTAATATGGGCTCTTTGTTAGATCAACAATAATGCATATGAGAGACACTCAACATTTTCATCGTGGTCTTCTCCTCTCGACCCCCAAAGAAAAGAAAAGAATAGAAACAAAACTATTTACATGGAAAAGCTCCCAACAAACAAAAGAAGAACAAGAAATCTTTTTGGGTTTTCTTTTAATTACTACTGCTATAAGCATGGAAAGTAAACTAGCTAAAAACTACAACTAATTTTTTTGGTTTTTTATTAAGGTTTTTTTAAACACAAGAAGAAGGCTTAAAAGAAATTAAACTAGCATGGATATTACAATGAAAAAGTATGAGCACCGACAACTGGCATGAGTGTGTGAACATGAATGTAATGTCGTTGAGAAATATGTACTCCCCCAAGCTTAGGCTTTTGTCCTAAGTTGGTCTATGGCCATGGCTCAAAGCTTCCCTCTCTGGTGTACAGAGGAGTGTCCTCTAGGTGCCACTGCTTGGCAATCTCCTCCAGATCCCACTGATAAACAAATTGACGGTAAGGATCAAGTGGTGGCTCCGGCTCCGGCTCTGGGGATCGTGTTCTCTCCCAATATGCATAAATGTCATCGGGCAGGATGATGTATGTGCCTGAATAAATGTTAGACAAAGAAGGTGCAGGCAGGGTAATAATCTGACAAGTTTTTTGACTGAATACCAGGTTATAAATGAGTCTCTTCTCCTTATCATCGCAAATAAAATCATGTGCTACCATACTTTTATAGTCTAAGAAAATAGGGGGCATCACCTTTTCTTTCTCATAGTGTCTAATAGGTATCTCAAAATATTTAGCAAGACGCGAAGCAAAGATACCTCCAAAAATGGGGCCCTTTGTACGGTTTAGACTCAACCATTTAGCAACCATAGCACCTAAACTGAAAGTTCTGTCACGGAATAAGGCATGGCGCAAAATGGCGATGTCAGGAGCACTGAGGCCCCCACTGTTCCCACAGCCAATTAAACATCTACTAGCAAATATTGTGTAGTAATGTAGAATAGGAAAATATATGCTAGTAGTTCTTACATCTGACACTTTTCTCGTTTCCCCTATAGCAATCATATCAATAAATCCTGTCACATCCCTAGGATGTGGCTCCTCGATGCTACCCTCAAAGGGCAACTTGCAAACCGCACAAAAATCATAATGTGACATCTCCCTAAACTCATCATATAAATAAAAATCCACCGAAGGTGGCGATCTCCTAGCATGGAAATGAAAATTCTGCATGAAAATATTAGTGAGTAGGAGATACTATTCGAGCTGGTCACGGAGGAAGTCGATGAGGCCTGCATTCTCTGCCAAGTAATAAAAATCATCATGAATCCCGGCTTCTCTCAAGAACTCATCATAAGGCCATTCGCACGGTCGAACCTCCGTAGTGCAAGGGAGATTATATTTGGGCTTCTTATTCTCTTCACTTTGCTTATCTTTCGAGCTTCGACTCAAAGAGCCCCTCAGAAATCTCTTCATCATTTTCTAAACATTTCTGAAAATTTTAGTAACTTAAAATAAAAGTAAATCTAACTCAACAAAATTGATAGCAGCTACTCCTACAAGTGCCTAGAGACCATATCATGCATTAAAACTACTTGGGACCATATAAATTTGGCATGCAAGCTCAAGAACAGGGTCACCTAAGCAGCAAAAAATTGCAATAAATAAAGCACTAGAACAAAAACTAATTGGACCATTGGAGGAGTCACATACCGAAGAACAATCCCCCAAAGTAGTTTTGTGAATGGAGCTTTGAGCAATGAGATCGAAAATGGTAGCAAGATGAGCTAGAACTCGGGTTTGAGCAGGTGGAGGATTTTTTCTAAAGGAATACGAAGTGTGTGGGTGCAAGAATAAGTGGAGGGGACCCACGTGGGGTCCATGAGGCAGGGGGCGCGCCCTCCACCCTCGTGGGCACATGGTGGGTCCCCCTGATCTGTTCTTAGTGCCAAATATTCTTAAATATTCTAGAAAAAGTCATATTAAAATTTCAAGACATTTGGAGAACTTTTATTTTCCGGGTATCTTTTATTGCAAGGATAATTCAAAAAAACAGACAGAAAATACTATTTTTGATTTATTTAATCTAAATAACAGAAAGTAAAAATAGGGTACGGAAAGTTGTGCTTTCTAACTTCATCCATCTCATGCCCATCAAAAGGAATCCGCTAACAAGGTTGATCAGGTCTTGTTAACAAACTCTTTTCGAATAACATGAAACCGGAGAATTTTTGAATAACACTAGGTTACCTCAACGGGGATATGCATGTCCTCAACAATAAGAATATCATATTTCTTCTTGACAGTAGGAAGAGGAAATTCAAAACCTCCAATAGCAATTGTTGAAGTTTTTCGAATAGAATTGATACTGTGGACTTGAGGTTGTTTCCTCGGAAAGTGTACCATATGCTCATTACCATTAACATGAAAAGTGACATTGCATTTGTTGCAATCAATAACACCCCCTGCAGTATTCAAAAAGGGTCCACCAAGAATAATGGACATACTATCGTCCTCGGGGATATCAAGAATAACAAAGTCCGTGCAAATAGTAATGTTTGCAACCACAACAGGCACATCCTCACAAATACCGACAGGTATAGCAGTTGATTTATCATCCATTTGCAAAGATATTTTAGTAGGTGTCAACGTATTCAAATCAAGTCTATGATATAAAGAGAGAGGCATAACACTAACACCGGCTCCAAGATCACATAAAGCAATTTTAACATAGTTTCTTTTAATAGAGCATGGTATAGTTGGTACTCCTGGATCTCCAAGTTTCTTTGGTATTCCACCCTTAAAAGTATAATTAGCAAGCATGGTGGAAATTTCAGCTTCCGGTATCTTTCTTTTATTTGTAACAATTTCTTTCATATACTTAGCATAAGGATTCATTTTAAGCATATCATTCAAATGTATACGCAAAAAGATAGGTCTAATCGTTTCAGCAAAGCGCTCAAAATCCTCATCATCCCTTTTCTTGGATGGTTTAGGAGGAAAAGGCATGGGTTTCTGATCCCATGGTTCTCTTTTTTTACCATGCTTCCTAGCAACAAAGTCTCTCTTATCATAACGTTGATTCTTTGATTGTGGGTTATCAAGATCAACAGCAGGTTCAATCTCTACGTCATTGTTATTGCTAGGTTGAGCATCAACATGAACATCGTCATTAATATTATCACTAGGTTCATGTTCATTACCAGATTGTGTTTCAGCATCAGAAATAGAAATATCATTGGGATTCTTAGGTGTGTCAACAACAGGTTCACTAGAAGCATGTAAAGTCCTATCATTTTTCTTTTTCTTCTTCTTAGAAGAACTAGGTGCATCAACATTAATTCTCTGAGAATCTTGCTCAACTCTCTTAGGGTGTCCCTCGGGATATAAAGGTTCCTGAGTCATTTTACCCCCTCTAGTCACAACTCTAACATCATTAGCATTTTTATTATTATTTAATTCATCGAGCAAATCATTCTGAGATGTAAGTACTTGTTCTACTTGAGTGGTAACCATAGAAGCATGTTTACTAATAAGGTTAAGCTCACCTTTAACTCTAGACATATAATCACTCAAGTGTTCAATCATATAAGCATTACGTTTCAACTGTCTACCAACATAAGCATTGAAGTTTTCTTGTTTAACCATAAAGTCATCAAACTCATCCAAGCATTGCCTAGCAAACTTAGTAGACGGGATTTCAGCTTTATCATATCTATAGAGAGAAATTACCTTTACTACTTGTGTCGGGTTATCAAGACCGTGTATTTCTTCAATAGGTGGTGAATTATTAACATCTTCAGCTTTAATACCCTTTTCTTTCATAGATTTCTTTGGCTCTTGCATATCTTCAGGACTGAGAAATAAATACCCCTTTTCTTCAGAGTTAACTTAGGAGTTGGTTCAGGAAGTGTCCAATCATTTTCATTACTCAACACATTATTCAATAGCAATTCATCTTGATCAACAGTTCTTTCCCTGAAAACACAACCAGCACAACTATCCAGGTGGTCTCTGGAAGCATCGGTTAGTCCATTATAAAAGATATCAAGTATTTCATTTTTCTTGAGAGGATGATCAGGCAAAGCATTAAGTAATCGGAGAAGCCTCCCCCATTCTTGTGGGAGACTCTCTTCTTCAATTTGCACAAAATTATAGATTTCTCTTAATGCAGCTTGTTTCATATGAGCAGGGAAATATTTAGTAGAGAAGTAATAAATCATATCCTAGGGACTACGCACACAACCAGGATCAAGAGAATTAAACCATGTTTTAGCATCACCCTTTAATGAGAACGGAAATAACTTATAATAATAGCGAGTTTTATCATCATTAGTGAATAGGGTGGCTATATCATTTAATTTAGTGAGATGTGCCACAACAGTTTCAGATTCATAGCCATAGAAAGGATCATATTCAACCAAAGTAATTATCTCAGGATCTAGAGAGAAATCATAATCCTTATCGGAATACAGATAGGTGAAGTAGCAAAAGTAGGGTCATATTACATTCTAGCATTCAAAGATTTTTCTTTAAGCTTAGCTAATAATTTCTTAAGATCATATATATCATTGCAAGCTAAGAAGTCTCTAGCAGTTTCTTCATCCATAACATAGCCCTCAGGCACGACAGGCAATTCATATCTAGGGGGAGAATCTTCATCATCACTTTCATCAATATTATCAGTTTCAACAATTTCATTCCCTCTAGCCCTAGCAAGTTGTTCATCAAGAAATTCACCTAGTGGCATAGTGTTATC
This sequence comes from Triticum dicoccoides, assembly GCF_002162155.2. Taxonomy (NCBI): domain Eukaryota; kingdom Viridiplantae; phylum Streptophyta; class Magnoliopsida; order Poales; family Poaceae; genus Triticum; species Triticum dicoccoides. The sequence continues at coordinate 636,860,921 of NC_041382.1, read as the reverse complement.
AAGCATAGAAGTAGTTTCGTCATAAGTATCATGCAAAGCATAAGTGGCATCATCAATAACTTGCGACATATCAGAATGAATAGCAGGAGTACGTGTTGCAATTTTACTGATAACAGAAGGTGAATAAAGTGCAGCGCTAGATGGCAGTTCCTTACCTCCCCTCGTAGTTGAGGGAAAATCTTGGTTCTTCCATCTTTCAAGTTCTTCATAGTGATCAACAGATATAAATCCCAAGTGACTCAAAGAATAGAGCTATGCTCCCCGGCAACGGTGCCAAAAAATAGTCTTGATAACCCACAAGTATAGGGGATCACAACAGTTTTCGAGGGTAGAGTATTCAACCCAAATTTATTGATTCGACACAAGGGGAGCCAAAGAATATTCTCAAGTATTAACAGTTGAGTTGTCAATTCAACCGCACCTGAAAGACTTAATATCTGCAGCAAAGTATTTAGTAGCAAAGTAATATGATAGTAGCGGTAACGGTAGCAAAAGTAACAGTAGCAGTTTTGTAGTGATTGTAATAGTGGCAACGAAAAAGTAACTGAGCAAAGATCAATATGTGAAAATCTCGTAGGCATTGGATTAGTGATGGATAATTATGTCGGATGTGATCACTCATGCAACAGTCATAACATAGGGTGACATGGAACTAGCTCCAATTCATCAATGTTGTCGGCGTTCTAGGAACGGGGGTCCCCAGACTTGCCTGCCTTCGGCCCACGGCGTGGCTAGGCTGGCAGGTTCGTACGGCCCATCTTCATCGACAAGACATTCAAGACCCTCGCGAGGGGCCAAGCCTCGCGGGGCGGACGACGCCAGACCTCCGCAAGAGCGGCCTCGCCAGGAAGGCTCACAAGGGGCAGAGATATCAAGGCAAGGCAAACCTCACAAGGCCCTCCTGACATGAGCCATCACGATCGAGACCAGGCAGGCGCCAGGCGGGAACCAGCGCGCACAACGTCCTTGTTTCCTCTTTAGTGCTAAGGGGGCAAGCGCAGGCGCGGAGTACCGAGGCATCAAGCAAAGGTTTCCATATTGGTGCAACAAGACCAGGACTAGAAGGACGGCAAGGCGGAGGTCACCATGGAGCCCAAGACGGCGTCATCACTAGAGCCTTTTGCAGGCGAAGACCACATTTTGTCAGGATAGCTTGTACTAGCTGTCCCCTTTCAAATTGGTCGTTGTTGGCTCCCTTCCCGCTCAATATTTGCAGAGAGGACCAGGGCCTCTATAAATAGGACTAGCCACCACCGTAGAGGGAGGATCTCATCTTGGACCAGATCCGCCCCACCAAGGCCACACACAAGTTCGCCAAGCACAAGAACACCTCAACCTTAGGAGGCTATTCTTCCCCTTGTACTGTTCATCATTAGCCCAAGGGGAAATCCACCACCACCACACTGGAGTAGGGTATTACACCACAACGGTGGCCCGAACCAGTATAAATCTTGTGTCTTTCTGTGTTGAGAGTTTGTCATGTTCGTCCGCGAGATCTTAGGGAGCTAGGGCGTGGATCGATAGGGAGAAAACCTTCGTGCGCACCCCAGTGTTAGAACCTTAAGGGTCTGCCGGAACCCCAAATCTGACATTTGGCGCGCCAGGTAGGGGTGCCCCGTAGCTTCTCATTCGTTGATCTGAGCTTCGCCCACATGGCAGGCGCCCTGCCCCCGACTCCGACGGTCGGCGTTGATGACGGGACCAGGGGCTCCGAGCCCTGGCCCCCGCCCTGCGGTGGGTGCAATGGCCGCCCAAGTTCAAGCCGGGGATGCCGCCGTCCTACGACGGTGCAGCAGACCTGTCAGCTTTCCTGTTGGCGTACGAGGAGGCCGTCCTCGAAGCCGAGGGTGATGACAATGTCATGGCCAACTGGCTCCCCATGTCCCTCGCTGGTGAGCCGCGCGCCTGGCTACTCAACCTTCCAGGATCCACGGTGGCGTCCTGGGAGGAGCTCCGTGACCTCTTCATTGCGCGCTACGCGACACCGGCGCACCATGCGGTCGGGGCCCTGCTAGGCGGCTCGCAGGCGTCGCCTTTAGAGTGCCACATCAAGCCGTTCCTCCGCCACATTGGTGCCGCTTCCATGCGCTTAGGGGATCCGCCAGGCTGGGCCGCACCTGAGGCCGATCTCACCTTCAGCTCAGAAGACCACCCCGTCACCACCACCGGCTCGGGCATGCTTCCGATGCTCTGCACGCCCACCATCTGCGACGTGGCCGTCACCAAGACCAGCATCGATGGCGGCGCCGGCCTCAACTTGCTCTCCGTGGAGGCCTTCAGCCTTCTTCATGTGCCAGTCGAGTGGCTCAGCCTCAGCAAGCCTTTCTTAGGAGTCGGCGGTGGCGCTGCCCACTCCCTAGGGCAGATCCGCCTCCCCGTTACCTTCGGCACACGCGACAACTACCGCACCGAGCTGGTCGACTTCGACATCGCCCGCATCGGCCTCCCATACAATGCCATCCTCGCGTACCCGGCTCTGGCCCAGTTCATGGCGGCGGCTCATCCAGCCTACAACCTCATGAAGATGCCTGGAAGCAAAGGAGTCCTCGCCGTCAAGGGGGACGCCAAGGAGGCCGTGATGGCACTCAAACTTGCCTTCAGGACCGCCACGGCGGCGAAGCCCGTCGGCGCCGGTACCCCCGAGGCCAAGGAGGCCGCTCCAACCAAGAAGAAGCAGCTATTCACCAAAGACAAGGCAGAAACCAAGCAGGTGTCGGTCGACGAGGACGACCACTCGGGAGCCACCTTCACCATAGGCGCCAGCCTCAACCCCAACCAGGAGGAAGCATTGGTGAAGTTCTCGCGCGCGAACAAGGAAATATTCGCATGGGAGCCCAATCAGCTGGTGGGGGTCCCGAGAGAGGTGATTCAGCACCACTTGAGGGTATGCCCCAATGTGTGCCCCGTGAAGCAGGGAGCGAGCCGGCAGTCCATGAAGAAGCATACCTTCATCGTCCAAGAGACCCGCAAGCTGGAGGCGGCAGGTGCCATTCGTGATGTTAGGTACCCCGAATGGCTGGCGAACCCAGTCGTGGTGCCGAAGAAAGGCGGGAAGGAGCGAATGTGCATCGACTTCACCAACCTCAACAAGGCGTGCCCACAAGATCCGTTCCGTCTCCCACGCATTGACCAGATCATCGACTCCACCACCGAGTGCAACCTACGGTGCTTCCTAGATGTGTTCTGAGGGTATCACCAAATCAAGATGGCTGTGGAAGATGTAGAGAAGACAGCCTTCCTAACCCCGTGTGGGGTATACTGTTACACCTGCATGCCCTTTGGGCTGTGCAACGCGCTTTAGGGCGGCAGCTCAGGAGAAACATGGAGGCCTACATCGACGACATTGTGGTGAAGTCTTGGGAGGCGAGAACATTGATCCAAGACCTGGAGGAGACATTTGAGAGCCTGCGCCAGGTGAACTTGCGGCTTAACCCGGAAAAGTGCGTGTTTGGCGTCCCTTCCGGCAAGCTGCTAGGATTCCTCGTATCACACAAAGGGATCGGGGCAAACCCGGAGAAGATCAAGGCCATCGAGGGAATGAGCCCGCCGCAGACCCTCAAGGAAATGCAGAAGCTGGCTGGTCGAGTGACTGCATTGGGGTGCTTCATCTCCAAGCTGGGAGAGCGCGCCTTACCCTTCTTCAAGCTGATGAAGAAGAAGGGCCCGTTCGAGTGGACTCCGGAGGCCGACCGAGCCTTCCAAGACCTGAGATATCTGACCAGCCCGCCGGTGCTGGTGGCGCCACAACCTCTCGAGCCTCTAGTACTCTATCTTGCCGCCACCCCATACTCCGCCAACGCTACGCTGGTGGCGGTTCGGGAAGAGCACCAGGCCAAGAGAGTGCCATGCCCGGCCACGTCGCCAGCCAAGATGACGCAAGATCAGGAAGGCGCGGCAAGAGCCGCGGCGGCAGCAATAGAAGACCGAGCTCGGCAAGATGATGCCGCAGAGATTCCCACAAGCGACCAGGCGCCAGGGGTCACGTCACCTCAGGAGGCACCCAGCACGCACAAGACACGAGCCTCACCAACACGCCGGTCCTCATCGAGCACCCGGTGTACTTTGTCAGCACGGTGCTGCAGGACGCGAGAACCTGATATCCCATGCCTCAGAAGCTCCTGCTCGCGCTCCTGGTGGCCTCACGCAAGTTGCGGCACTACTTCCAGGGCCACCCCATCAAAGTCGTCTCGGCCTATTCGTTGGAGAGGGTGCTTAGGAGCCCCAACTCTGCCGGAAGGGTCGCTGAGTGGAGCATCGAGCTGCAGGCATTCCAGTTGGAGTTCAGCACCACTAGGGTCATCAAGGGAGCCGCGCTCGCGGATTTTGTGGCAGAATGGACGGACGCCCCGGCACTGGAAGTGGGCGAGGACCGGTCTACCTCGCCAGGAAGTGAGGCACCCAATGGATGGGTCATGTACTTTGATGGTGCCTTCGCGCATCAGGGCGCGGGGGCTGGAGCAGTACTCATCTCGCCCATCTAGGACAAGCTCGACTATGTTGTGTAGCCATGCTTTCAGCAAGGCGAGAAGGTCTCCAACAACATCACAGAATACGAAGGTCTCATAGCTGGATTGAAGGCCGCGACAGCTCTAGGAGAAAAGCGCCTCACCGTTAGGGGCGACTCACAGCTCCTCGTCAACTTCTCCAACAAAGTGTACGAACCAAAGGACAAGCACATGGAGGCGTACCTCGGAGAAGTGCGTAAGATAGAAAAATAGTTCCTAGGCCTGGAGGTGTAGCGTGTGTCCCGCGGCACCAACAAGGAAGCCGACGACATCGCCAGGAGGGCATCCAAGCGGCAGCCCCAAGAGCCCAGCGTCTTCGAGGAGCAGCTCTTCAATCCGTCAGCGACGCCCACTTTCAAGCATGGTGTAGCCTCAGGAAGAACTCCCACAACTGCCAGCCACGGGAGCCCTAGCATGTGGCCCAACCTCAGGAGCCCACTTGCTCTTGGCACTCGAGCCTCAGGAGGGATGTTGGACCAAGGAATTCAAGGAATATCTAATGCAAGGGGCGCTACCAGAGAAGGAAGAGGACGCAGAGCGCGTGGCCCGTCAAGCCACGACATACTGCATCAGGGACGGTGAGTTGTACAGGAAGCAACCGAATGATGTTTTGCTGCGTTGCATTTCCAGGGACCACGGGAAGGAGTTGTTGATGGACATACACGGCGGCAACTGCGGACACCACTCGTCGTCACGGACCCTCGTCGGCAAGGTGTTCTGCAGTGGGTTCTACTGGCCCATGGCGCTCAACGACGCAGCCGAGCTGGTGAAGTCCTACGAAGCTTGCCAGTTCCACGCCAAGAAGATCCATCGGCCAGCTCAGGGCCTCCAGACTATACCGCTCACATGGACGTTCGTGGTCCGGGGGGCTGGATATCTTGGGCCCATTCCCTCGAGCGCGAGGGGGCTACCTCTACCTCTACATCGCCATCGACAAGTTCACCAAGTGGGCGTAAGTGGAAGCCGTCCGCACCATCCCAGCTGGTTCCGCAGTCAAGTTCATCAAGGGCCTCGTGAGCCGTTTCGGGGTCCCCAACTGCATCATCACCGACAATGGCTTGCAGTTCACCAGTAACCTCTTCAAAACATATTGTGCTAACCTTGGAATGCAGATCTGCTATGCTTCAGTGGCACACCTGATAACCCACAAGTATAGGGGATCGGAACAGTTTTTGAGGGTAGAGCCAACCCAAATTTATTGATTCGGCACAAGGGGAGCCAAAGAATATTCTCAAGTATTACCAGCTGAGTTGTCAATTCAAACACACCTGGAAACTGAATATCTACAACAAAGTATTTAGTAGCAAAGTAATATGATAGTAGTGGTAATGGTAGCAAAAGGTAATGATAGCAAAAGTGATGTTTTTGGTATTTTGTAGTGATGATAGCAATAGCAACGGAAAAGTAAATAAGGGAAGAACAATATATGGAAAGCTCATAGGCAATGGATCAATGATGGAGAATTATGCCGGATGTGGTTCATCATGTAATAGTCATAACCTAGGGTGACACAGAACTAGCTCCAATTCATCAATGTAATGTAGGCATGTATTCCGAATATAGTCATACGTGCTTATGGAGAACAATTTGCATGACATCTTTTGTCCTACCCTCCCGTGGCAGCGGGGTCCTAGCGGAAACTAAGGGATATTAAGGCCTCCTTTTAATAGAGTACCGGACCAAAGCATTAACACATAGTGAATACATGAAGTCCTCAAACTACGGTCATCACCGGTAAGTATCCCGATTATTGTCACTTCAGGGTTCACGAATCATAACGCATAATAGGTGACTATAGACTAGCAAGATAGGATCAAGAACTCTCATATATTGATGAAAACATAATAGGTACAGATCTCAAATCATGGCACTCGGGTCCTAGTGACAAGCATTAAGCATAGCAAAGTCATAGCAACATCAATCTCAAAACATAGTGGATACTAGGGATCAAACCCTAACAAAACTAACTCGATTACATGATAAATCTCATCCAACCCATCACCGTCCAGCAAGCCTACGATGGAATTACTCACGCACGGTGGTGAGCATCATGAAATTGGTGATGGAGGATGGTTGATGATGACGATGGTGATGGATTCCCCTCTCCGGAGCCCAGAACGGACTCCAGATCATCCCTCCCGAGTGGTTTTAGGGCTTGGTGGCGGCTCTGTATCGTAAAACGTGATGATTTCTTCTCTCCAATTTTTTTCTCCCCGAAACACAATATATGGAGTCGGAGTTGGAGTCAGAGAGGCAACAGGGGGCCCACGAGGTAGGGGGGCACGCCCCCCACCATCGTGGAGAGGTGGTGGCCCCCCTGGCCTTCATCTTTTGCAGGTATTTTTCACATTTTCTGAAAAGTTGCTCCGTGAAGTTTTAGGTCATTCCGAGAACGTTTGTTTCTGCACATAAAGAACACCATGGTAATTCTGCTGAAAACAGCGTCGGTCCGGGTTAGTTCCATTCAAATCATGCAAGTTAGAGTCCAAAACAAGGGCAAAAGTGTTTGGAAAAGTATATACGACGGAGACGTATCAACTCCCCCAAGCTTAAACCTCTGCTTGTCCTCAAGCAATTCAGTTGATAAACTAAAAGTGATAAAGAAAAACTTTTACAAACTATGTTTGCTCTTGTTGTTGTAAATATGTAAAGCCAGCATTCAAGTTTTCAGCAAAGATTATGAACTAACCATATTCACAATAACGCATAGGTCTCATGTTTACTCATATCAATGGCATAATCAACTAGCGAGCAATAATAATAAATCTCGGATGACAACACTTTTTCAAAACAATCATAATATGGTATAATAAGATGGTATCTCGCTAGCCGTTTCTGAGACCGCAAAACATAAATGCAGAGCACCTTTAAAGATCAAGGACTGATTAGACATTGTAACTCATGGTAAAGGAGATCCATTCAAGTCATACTCAATGTGAACTAACAGTAATGAATGCAACTGACAGCAGTGCTCTCCAACTGGTGCTTTTTAATAAGAGGATGATGACTCAACATAAAATTAAATAGATAGGCCCTTCGCAGAGGGAAGCAGGGATTTGTAGAGGTGCCAGAGCAAGGTTTTGAAATAGAGATGAATAATATTTTGAGCGGTATACTTTCAGTGTCAACATAACAACCAAGAGATGGCGATATCTTCCATGCTACACACATTATAGGCGGTTCCCAAACAGAATGGTAAAGTTTATACTCCCCCTCCACCAACAAGCATCAATCCATGGCTTGCTCGAAACAACGAGTGCCTCAAACTAACAAGAGTCCCAGGGGAGTTTTGTTTGCAATTATTTTGATTTAGTTTGCATAAAGCATGGGACTGGGCATCCCGGTGACCAGCCATTTTCTCGTGAGTGAGGAGCGGAGTCCACTCCTCTTGAGAATAACCCGCCTAACATGGAAGATACGGACAACCCTAGTTGATACATGAGCTATTCGAGCATACAAAACAGGATATTTATTTGAAGGTTTAGAGTTTGGCACATACAAATTTACTTGGAACGGCAGGTAGATACCGTATATAGGTAGGTATAGTGGACTCATATGGAATAACTTTAGGGTTTATGGAGTTGGATGCGCAAGCAGTATTCCCGCTTAGTACAGGTGAAGGCTAGCAAAAGATTGGGAAGCGACTAGCTAAAGAGCGAGAACAGTCATGAACATGCATTAATATTGATCAACACCGAATGCAAGCATGAGTAGGATATAATCCACCATGAACATAAATATCATGAAGGCTATGTTGATTTTGTTTCAACTACATGTGTGAACATGCGCCAAGTCAAGTCACTTAAATCATTCAGAGGAGGATACCACCCTATCATACCACATCACAACCATTTTAATAGCATGTTGGCACGCAAGGTAAACCATTATAAGCTCCTAGCTAATTAAGCATGGCACAAGAAACTATGATCCCTAGTTGTCATTGCAAACATATTATTCATAATAGGTTGAATCAGGAATGATGAACTAATCATATTTACAAAAAGAAGAGAGGTCGAGTTCATACCAACTTTTCTCATCTCAGCCAGTCCATCATATATCGTCATAATTGCCTTTCACTTGCACGACCGAATGATGTGAATAATATTAAGAGTGCACGTGCATTGGACTAAACTGGAATCTACAAGCATTCAATAAACAGGAGAAGACAAGGCGATATGGGCTCTTTGTAAGATCAACGATAATGCATATACAAGCCACAACAACAATTTAATTATGGTCTTCTCCTATCGACCCCCAAAGAAAAGAAAAGAAATAAAACTATTTACACGGGAAAGCTCCCAACAAGCAAAAGAAGAACAGGAAATCTTTTTGGGTTTTCTTTTTAATTACTACTACAAGCATAGAAAGTAAACTAATTAAAAGATACAACTATTTTTTTTGTTTTTCTTAAGGTTTATTAAACACACAAGAAGAAAGCATAAAAAGGAAAAATAAACTAGCATGGATGATAAAATGAAAAAGTATGAGCACCGACATCTAGCAATGAGTGTGTGAACATGAATGTAATGTCGGTGGGAAATACGTACTCCCCCAAGCTTAGGCTTTTGGCCTAAGTTGGTCTATGGCCACGGCTGGCCTGGCGGATATCCATAGTAATAGTTGGGGTCGTACTGCGATGCAGCGTCTATCGCCTCCTGAGCTGCAGCGTGGCGACGAGCGGCCCCCGCCCTCCTCTCGTACTCATCTGCCTCCTCTCTGGTAATAACATATCTTCCTTTTGCCTGATAATCAAAGAATGCATGAGTAGGGAGAGTAATACGGACAGCACGGCGTCTGCCAAAGATTAAGCGATACTAGAGAGGTGATTCATTCCTCTCGACATACTGGTGGTGAACCATAGCCTCATAATCCAAATAAGCAGGAGTCAACTCAATATCATCTTCACATATGGCTATACCAAGAAAATTAGCTATGTGGGTTGCATAAATTTCACCAAAGAAATCTCCATTAAATCTATTAAGATGCAACCTACGTGCAATAATGGCTCCCAAATTATAAGATTTGTCTCCTAACACAGCACTCCTAAGAATACTGAGGTCAGGAACAGACATATGACATGCTTCATCTTTACCATTAATGCATCTACCTATGAAGAGAGCAAAATAATGTATAGCAGGAAAGTGAATGCTCCCTATGGTAGCTTGTGTTATATCTCTAGATTCCCCCACAGTTATACTAGCAAGAAAATCTCTACATTCAGATTTGCGAGGTTCCCTGACACTACCCCATTGTGGAAGTTTGCAAGCAACGGTAAAATCCTCTAAGTCCATAGTGTAAGAATTTTCATAAAGATCAAACAGGACAGTTGGAGAATTACATGAAGATGAAAATTCAAACCTCCTCACAAAGGAACTAGTGAGATAGTCATAATGGTGGCACTTTTCTTCCTCGAAGCTCACAAGATCAGCGTTACGCAAATATGTGTTAAATTCTTCCTTAATTCCCGCTCCATCCATAAAGTTTTCCGAAGGCCATTCACAAGGACGCACCGGAGCGTCTCTTGGTGGCTCTTCATCAGCATCACGCATTGCAAGCCTGGGTCCTTGCTTCCTTGAAGAACCACCTTGGTACATTTTTCTAAGCATATTTCTTCCTTTGAATTTTTTTTGAATTTTTTAGTAACTTCAAACAAAAGTGAACCAAGCTCAACAAAATTCATAGCAACAACTCCTACAAGTGGCTAGAGCCTATATCATGCATTAGAACTACTTTTGACCATATAAATTTGACATGCAAGCTCAAGAACATGGTCACCTAGGCAGCACAAATTTGCAATGAATAAAGCACTAGAACAAAAACTAATTGGACCAATGGAGGAGTCACATACCAAGGAACAATCTCCCCAAGCAGTTTTGTGAGAGGTGCTTTGAGCAAGGAGATCGAAAATGGCAGCAAAATGAGCTTGGACTCGGGTTTGAGCTGGATATTCGTGTTTGTGGGAGGAAGAAGGAGTGTGTGGGTGCAGGAATAAGTGGAGGGGCCCACCGTGGGCACACGAGGCAGGGGGCGCGCCCAGGGGGTAGGGCGCACCCTCCACCCTCGTGTCCAGGTGGATGCCCCCTGTGATGTGTTCTTGGTGCCAAATATTCTCAAATATTCCAGAAAAAATCATATTTAAATTTCAGGGTATTTGGAGAACTTTTATTTTGAGGTATTTTTATATTGCATAGATAATTCAGATAACAGACGGAAAATACTTATTTTTATTTTATTTAATATAAATAATAGAAAGTAAAAGGAGGGTACAGAGAGTTGTGTTTTCTAAATTCATCCATCTCATGATCATCAAAAGGAATCCACTAACAAGGTTGATCAAGTCTTGTTAAAGAACTCATTCTCAATAACATGGAACCGGAGAAAATTTGAATAACACTATGTTACCTCAACGGGGATATGCACATCCCCAATAATAAGAATATCATATTTCTTCTTGACAGTAGGAAGAGGAAATTCAAAACCTCCTAATATAATCGACGGAATTTTTCCAATAGAGTTGATACTATGAACTTGAGGTTGTTTCCTCGGAAAGTGTACCGTATGCTCATTACCATTAACATGAAAAGTGACATTGCCTTTAGTGCAATCAATAACAGCCCCTGTAGTATTCACAAAGGGTCTTCCAAGAATAATAGACATACTATCGTCCTCGGGAATATCAAGAATAACAAAGTCCGTTAAAATAGTAACGTTTGCAACTACAATAGGCACATCCTGACAAATACCGACATGTATAGCAGTTGATTTATCAGCCATTTGCAAAGATATTTCAGTAGGTGTCAACTTATTCAAATCAAGTCTAAGATATAAAGAGAGATGCATAAAACTAACACCGGCTCCAAGATCACATAAAGCAGTTTTAATATAGTTTCTTTTAATGGAGCATGGTATAGTGGGTACTCCTGGATCTCCAAGTTTCTTTGGTATTCCACCCTTAAAAGTATAATTAGCAAGCATGGTTGAAATTTCAGCTTCCGGTATCTTTCTCTTATTTGTAACAATTTATTGCATATACTTAGCATAAGGATTCATTTTAAGCATATTAGTTAATCACATACGCAAAAAGATAGGTCTAAACATTTCAGCAAAGCGCTCAAAGTCCTCATCATCCTTTTTCTTGGATGGTTTGGGAGGAAAAGGCATGGGTTTCTGAACCCATGGTTCTCTTTCTTTACCATGTTTCCTAGCAACAAAGTCTTTCTTATGATAACGTTGATTCTTTGATTCTGGGTTATCAAGATCAACAGCAGGTTCAATTTCTATATCATTATCATTACTAGGTTGAGCATCAACATGAACATTATCATTAACATTATCACTAGTTTTAGGTTCATTACCAGATTGTGCTTCAGCATCAGAAATAGAAATATCATTTGGATTCTCGGGTGGTTGAGCAATAGGTTCACTAGAAGCATGCAAAGTCCTATCATTTTTCTTTCTCTTCCTTTTAGAAGGACTAGGTGCATCTATATTATTTCTCTGAGAACTTTGCTCAATTCTCTTAGGATGGCCTTTAGGATACAGAGGTTCCTGAGTCATTCTACCAGTTCTAGTAGCCACTCTAACAGCATAATCATTATTCTTACTATTCAATTCATTGAGCAAATCATTTTGAGCTTTAAGTACTTGTTCTACTTGAGTGGTAACCATAGAAGCATGTTTACTGATAAGTTTAAGTTCACCTCTAACATTAGCCATATAATCACCCAAGTGTTCAAGCATATTTGAATTGTATTTCAATTGTCTACCAAAATAAGCATTGAAGTCTTCTTGCTTAACCATAAATTTATCAAACTCATCTCAGCATGGGCTAGCAAACTTGGTAAATGGGATTTCAGCTTTATCATATCTATAGAGAGAATTTACCTTTACTACCTGTGTTGGGTTATCAAGACCATGAGTTTCTTCAATAGGTAATGGATTAAGATCACATGTTTCTTCAACAGGCGGTAAATTAAGACCGTGTATTTCTTCAATAGGAGGTAAATTCTTCACATCTTCGGCTTTAATATCTTTTTTCTTTCATAGATTTCTTTGCCTCTTGCATATCTTCAGGACTGAGAAATAGAACACCTCTCTTCTTCGGAGTTGGTTTAGGAATAGGCTCAGGAAGTGTCCAATTATTCTCATTTTTCAACATATTATTCAATAGAATTTCAGCTTCATCCGGTGTTCTTTCCCTGAAAACAGAACCAGCACAACTATCCAGGTAATCTCTGGAAGCATCGATTAGTCCATTATAAAAGATATAAAGTATTTCATTTTTCTTAAGAGGATGATCATGCAAAGCATTGAGTAATTGGAGAAGCCTCCCCCAAGCTTGTGGGAGACTCTCTTCTTCAATTTGCACAAAATTATATATATATCCCTCAAAGCAGCTTGTTTCTTATGAGCAGGGAAATATTTTGCAGAGAAGTAATAAATCATATCCTGGGGACTACACACACAACCAGGATCAAGAGAATTAAACCATATCTTAGCATCACCCCTTAATGAGAACGAAAATATTTTAAGGATATAAAAGTAGCGATTTCTCTCATCTTTAGTGAACAGGGTGGCTATATCATTTAATTTAGTATGATGTACCACAACAGTTTCAGATTCATAGCCATGAAAAGGATCATATTCAACCAAAGTAATTATATCAGGTTCAACAGAGAATTCATAATCCTTATCGGTAACACAGATAAGTGAAGTAGCAAAAGCAGGGTCAGGTTTCATTATATCATTAAGAGATTGCTGCTTCCATTTAGCTAATAACCTCTTGAGTTCGTATCTATCCTTGGAAGCTAAAATAGCTAAAGCAGTTTCTTTTTCAAAAACATAACCCTCAGGAATAACAGGTGATTCATATTCATTAGAGGGAGAGTCTTCATCATCACTTTCATCAATATTATCAGATTCAATATTTTCACTCTCTCTAACCCTAGCAAGTTGTTCATCAAGAAATTCACCAAGTGCCACCGTAGTATCAAGCATAGAAGTAGTTCCATCATAAGTATCATGCATAGCAGAAGTGGCATCATCAATAACATGCGACATATCAGAACGAATAGCATAAGCAGGTTTAGGTGTCGCAAGCTTACTCAAAACAGAAGGTGAATCAAGTGCGGAGCTAGATGGCAGTTCCTTACCTCCCCTCGTAGTTGAGGGATAAATCTTGGTTTTTGGATCTCTCAAGTTCTTCATAATGATAAGCAGATATAAATCCCAAGTACCTCAAAGAATAGAGCTATGCTCCCCGGCAACGTTTCCAGAAAATAGTCTTGATAACCCACAACTATTGGGGATCCCAACAGTTTTTGAGGGTAGAGTATTCAACCCAAATTTATTGATTCGACACAAGGGGAGCCAAAGAATATTCTCAAGTATTAGCAGCTGAGTTGTCAATTCAACCACACCTGGAAAATTAATATCTGCAGCAAAATATTTAGTAGCAAAGTAATATGATAGTAGTGGTAACGGTAGCAAAAGGTAATGATAGCAAAAGTATTGTTTTTGGTATTTTGTAGTGATGATACCAATAGCAACGGAAAAGTAAATAAGCAAAGAACAATATATGGAAACCTCGTAGGCAATGGATCGATGATGGAGAATTATGCCGGATGCGGTTCATCATGTAACAGTCATAACCTAGCGTGACACGGAACTAGCTCCAATTCCTCAATGTAATGTAGGCATATATTTCTAATATAGTCATACGTGCTTATGGAAAAGAACTTGCATGACATCTTTTGTCCTACCCTCCCGTGGCAGCGGGGTCCTAGCGGAAACTAAGGGATATTAAGGCCTCCTTTTAATAGAGTACCAGACCAAAGCATTAACACATGGTGAATACATGAACTCCTCAAACTACGGTCATCACCGGTAAGTATCCCGATTATTGTCACTTTGGGGTTAATGGATCATAACACATAATAGGTGACTGTAGACTTGCAAGATAGGATCAAGAACTCTCATATATTGATGAAAACATAATAGGTTCAGATCTGAAATCATGGCACTCGGGCCCTAGTGACAAGAATTAAGCATAGCAAAGTCATAGCAACATAAATCTTAGAACATAGTGGATACTAGGGATCAAACCCTAACAAAACTAACTCGATTACATGATAAATCTCATCCAACCCATCACCGTCCAGCAAGCCTGCGATGGAATTACTCATGCACGGCAGTGAGCATCATTAAATTGGTGATGGAGGAAGGTTGATGATGACGATGGCGACGGATTCTCCTCTCCGGAGCCCCGAACGGACTCCAGATCAGCCCTCCCGAGAGGTTTTAGGGCTTGGCGGCGGCTTCGTATCGTAAAACGCGATGAATCCTTCTTCTTTATTTTTTTCTCCCCGAAAGCAAATATATAGAGTTGGAGTCGAGGCCAGAGGAGCTCTATGGGGCCCACAAGGTAGGGGGCGCGCAGATATTCCGTGAAGTTTCAGGTCATTCCGAGAATTTTTGTTTCTGCACATAAATAACACCATGGTAATTCTGCTGAAAACAGCATCAGTCCGGGTTAGTTCCATTCAAATCATGCAAGTTAGAGTCCAAAACAAGGGCAAAAGTGTTTGGAAAAGTAGATATGATGGAGACGTATCAGCACCCTAGAAGCAATGGCCAGGCTGAACGAGCCAACGCGGAGGTCCTGAGAGGCTTCAAGACCAGGACCTTTAAGAAGAAGCTCGAGGCATGCGGCAGGGGCTGGCACAACGAGCTCCGGTCCATGTTGTGGTCCATTCGCACCATCGCCACTAAGCCGACGGGCGAGACCCCATTCTTCCTCGTCTATGGAGCCGAAGCGGTCTTCCCTCACGAAGTCAAACATCACTCCGCACGGGTCCTGGCATTTGATGAAATGCAGCAGGACGCCACACGGGGGATGGACCTCGTACTGGGGGAGGAACGTTGCCGTGAAGCTGCGCTGAGTGCGGCAATGTACCAGTAGGCGCTGCAGCGGTACCACTCGCAGCATCCGCTCTAGGACACTCGAGGCGGGCGACCTCATCCTGGGGCGGGTCCTCTCCAGGGAAGGGTTGCACAAGCTCTCACCCATGTGGGAGGGCCCGTTCAGGGTCGTCCATATCTCCAGGCCCGGCGCCGCGCGCCTGGAGACGCAGGACGGGGTGCCCATCCAGAACGCCTGGAACATCCAGCACCTCCAGAGGTTCTATCCATGAAGCAAGGCCCAGTGCCTGTGAAGCAAGGCCCGGTGCCTATGAAGAATCGCCGCCTGTGACACTCGCGCGTAATAATGAGTGGGGCTATACACGCCCCAGAGTCTCCGGAGAGCCGCCCTCGGGCCTCGGGGGCTCCCTCCCACGCCTAGTGGCAGCACTTAGCTCCGCGCTGGTGAGAAGACGTCGAAGACTAGACTAGGTGCCGGACGCGGCTTTTCATTTGCTTTACGTAGTTGGCTCGCCTTCTCTTAATTGAAGTTTGCTTCTGGTGTTCCTCACTGATTTGATTCTGCCGCGTATTCCGAATCTGGTTCGCTTTTGTTCTCTCTCTTGCATACCTCGCGAGGGGGCTAGGCAGGTGCCTTCGCGAGGGTTTCTTCCTCCTGTGTTGGTCCTTCTCTCTGCCTTCGGTCTGCTTTCTCACGAGGCACCCTTGCTCAGGCCCACAAACCAGCACATCTCTCCTAGTCCGTGCCCCTCGGGTACCGCGATGTGAAGCGTTGGGTCAAGGCTCGGGTGAACGATAAGTCTCCTAGCGAGCTCCCTAACAAATCTTTTACAGTTCCTGAGCAACCGCTAAGCCAAGACGAGCAGGAGGAAACAAGTGCCTCATGAAGAAGAGGCTGCCCCGAACGCACCAGGCTAAGTTATTTCCGTACAAAATAAACAACACATCACAGGAATAACAAGCATAGTGTAATGATTAAGGAATCACAGTTCAATACACGCCCACCCGGGCCCATACTGGTTTTGTTTGATGCAGGAAAGGAAAAGGGGAACAAAGCAAAAGCGGCATTGCAGCAACCGCGGGGGCAGGCCTCCAGCGACGTCCCGAGCTCAGCCAGATCTCTCCTCGCGCTTCATGGAGGCACGGCGATGGGACGACCCACTACCACCCTCAAAGCGAGCGCGGCAGCGTGGCGGCTGGTTGTAGCCACCGCTACTAGAGCTTTTGCCAAGGGAAGAGCCACCGTAGCTGGACGAGGCACCGCCGGTGGGCTCGCCCTTGTCGCGGCCATCGCCAGACCAAGAACCTCCTCGCCGTCGTTCGTCTTGGGGCAGCACCCAGCACAGCGACCATCTTCCCCAAACACCCTCACGTAGAGGGTCGCATCACCGTCATATATGAAATGGAGGGTGCACCACTTGCCCAAGCCGCGCGTGTGGGTGAACATCTACCAACCGTGGGCCAGAGCTATGTTTCCCGTGGCAGAGACTTCAACCGTGACCCAGGAAGCCCTGCTGCAGCAACCGTCCGCCTGCAGCTAGAGCCCGCCTGGGCCAGGGGCCGGCAGCTCGTCGACGAAGAAGCGTAGAAGCTAGAGCCAGTTGCTTTCCGGATACAATGACCAGACAACAAACTCCGGCAGCACCTCTGCCGAGTGGAAGTGTGGCCGACGAGGCCGTGCTACTATGGCATGTCTCCCCTCGTCGGCAGGGCTGCCACGACCGGATCGACCCCCGCCATGCGCGGCATCGCCACCCCGGTAGCAGGGGCCGCGGCGGGAGTCGAGGTGTGCTTGCGGGGATGGTCGCGTCCCTGTTTAGGCGCTGGGGAACCGGGCCCCTCGCGAGGGGCCTTCCCTTTCTCTGTGACGGTGAACCTCTTCGACGACGCCATTGGAGTCGGTGGTGGAGCAGAGGAGGAAGAAGCAGACAGGATGGGAGAGATGGGCGACGGGGACCCTGCCCACCTCCCCATTTATAGCAGGAGAAGGCCAACCAGCACCCCCACGATCACAGGTAATGATGGTTTTCCTTGCATGTCGCAGGGACTTGTCAAGTCAGGCAGTTGCCGAGGCAGCGTGGGGAAGCGGAGACGCCCACGTCCAATCAACCGCCATGCGTTAACCGAGGCCGTAGGCTTTTGGGGCCTGCGGTGCTCCGCGCTTGACCCTTTGGCTTCGCCTCGAAGCCAAGCCTGAGCACGTCTTGGGCCTGGGGGCTACTGTCGGCGTTCTAGGAATGGGGGTCCCCAGACTTGCCTGCCTGCGGCCCACGGCGTGGCTGGGCTGGCAGGTTCGTACGAACCATCTTCATCGACAAGAAATTTAAGACCCTCGCGAGGGGCCAAGCCTCGCGGGGCGGACGATGCCAGAGCTCCTCAAGAGCGTCCTCGCCAGGCAGGCTCATGAGGGGCGGAGAGATCAAGGCAAGGCAAACCTCACGAGGCCCTCGTGACGTGAGCCATCACGATCGAGACCAGATGGGCGCCAGGCAGGCACCAGCGCGGGCAGCGTCCTTGTTTCCTCTTTAGTGCTAAGGGGGCAAGCACAGGCGCGGAGTACCGAGGCATCAAGCAAAGGTTTCCATATTGGTGCAACAAGACCAGGACCAGAAGGACAGCAGGGCGGAGGTCGCCATGGAGCCCAAGACGGCGTCATCACCAGAGCCTTTTTCAAGCGAAGACCACCTTATGTCAGGATAGCTTGTACTAGCTGTCCCCTTTCAAATTGGCTATTGTTGGCTCCCTTCCCGCTCAATATTTGGGGAGAGGACCAGGGCCTCTATAAATAGGACTAGCCACCACCGTAGAGGGAGGATCTCATTGTAACACCCCGGATATGACTTTCCCAATTTGTACTCCAACTCTTGCCGTTTCCGGCGTTAAGTTATTTTATTTTCTCAGGTTCGGGTTTTTGTCTCCGTGTGTTGTTGTAGTTGTCATGCATCTCATATCATGTCATCATGTGCATTGCATTTGCATACGTGTTCATCTCATGCATTCGAGCATTTTCCCCGTTGTCCGTTTTGCATTCCAACGCTTCGTTCTCCTCCGGTGGTCATTTCTACCTTTCTTTCGTGTGTGGGGATTAAACATTTCCGAATTGGACCGAGACTTGCCAGGCGGCCTTGGTTTACTACCGGTAGACCGCCTGTCAAGTTTCGTACTATTTGGACTTCGTTTGATGCTCCAATGGTTAACCGAGGGACCGAAAAGGCCTTGTGTGTGTTGCAGCCCAACACCCCTCCAAGTTGGCCCAAAACCCACCAAAAACCTCTCCATCATCTAGAATGTTCGATCACGATCGCGTGGCCGCAAACCGCACCTCATTTGGACTCTCCTTGCTCCCTCCATGTCTATATAAAGACCCCCCATTCGAGATCCCGGATCCAAACCCTAGATCCATCTTCGTCCGCCGCCGCCGGACAAAAACCTCAGCCGACGGACGTGTCCGACTTCCACCCCGCCGCCACGTGTCACTGCCCGAGTCGCCGCCGCCTCCACCTACCGCGTCGGCCCGGCGAGCCCGCGGGAGGCCCTCCTGGCCCGGTTCCCGCGCGCCGCCGCTCGCGCCCGACGTCCTCTTTCTCCTTCACCGTGCCGCCTCCCCACCTCCTCTCGCCGAACCTCCGCCGCCGCACCATTGCCGGCCAGAGGAGAGCTCCAGCCCGGCCGTCGCGTCCTCCCTCCGCTGCCCGGGCTCCCCAAGGCGCCGGCCACCCTCGCCGACCTCGCTCCCGCGCCGCTCCGGCCCCTCACCGCCCGGATCCGGCGCCCCAGCAAGTTCCTCGATGATTCCGGCGAAGTTCCGGCGAACCTCGTTTCGCGTGAAGCCCCGGATCTGGATCTGAGATTTAAATCTCGGTTGACTTTCTCCCGAAACCCTAGTTCATATTGCCATGTTCATCATGCTATAACTTTGCATCCGTAACTCCGTTTTGGGCATATAGCATATCAAAATGTTCGCCTCAGAGAGTACATCACTTCATTCCATTGCATCATTTTCATTTGAGTTCATCTCGATGCCCGAAATGCTGTTGGAAGAGTGCTACTTGAGATATTTGTCAGATCTGCTACTCCATTTAGATATTTGTCATTTTTGCCATGATTATTGTGTGCATGATATGCCCATGAGCTCTACATATGTTTTGTTAAGGGTTTTGCCATCTTTCCAGAGGTGCAACCCATGTATTTTTGTGATGTGTGTGGTGACTAGCACAAGCTTGCAAAGTGAGGCACTTGGTAATGCTGATTTCAGGGACTTAGCATTTCCACTAAGTCCTTGATCTGTTTATCTCATGTTGCCATATGTTCATGTTGTTTCCTAGTGATCCGTGCCTCTTTTGAGGATGATCAGTAAGGATGTTTTGTTAATCTTGTAGTTCTCTATACATCCATGTCTTTGTTTGCAATTATGGAGCACCCTAGCTTGAGTCAATCGAGCTCTACTTTTGCTACTTCGTGAATCTGGGCAGATTGTCTACTTGTTAGCGATTTTGCCGATGATGTTGTAGTTGATCCGTGCATGCTATGTTATTGTTCTTGCCATGTCTAGCTTGCATTTTGTGTATTCTTTATGGGTGTATGCTTAGATTATCATGACTTGCTCTGTAGTGAGTGCATCGAGCTCGTAAACATGCCTACTTGATATCTGTTTCAGCATGCTCCAGTTTTCACTAAGTCTGTGATCCGATTATGTTTTTGCCATGTTCACATGCTTGCAATTGTATTTTCTGATCCCTTTTGGCTCAAGGTCACTAAGGGACTTTTGTTAAGCTCTTTGAGTAGCTCCATACCATGCTTTACTTTACCATGTTCAGGTCCTGTAGCATGTAGTGTTGTTGCTCCGAAGAGTGCTATCTGATCTGAAATTCCAGACAAGTGTTAATTTCACCAAGTCTGAGATCTGTTTACCATATGCATTTTTGCCATGCTTTTTTGAACCTGTTAATGGATGATTTGGCCGTAGCTCAGTGCTAGACTTTTGTTAAGCATCATGAATGCATCCCTGCCATGTATTTTGTTGCCATGTTTGGGTGATGTAGCTTGTTCATCTCATTGCATTTAGATGGCTACTTGCTGTAAATCGCAGAACGTGGTCATATTTGAATTGCTTGCCATTTCCAAACCGTAACTCCGATTCCGGCGTTCTTTATATCGTTTTCAAGCGATTTCATCTCATCTTTCCAGTGGAACACTTGGATTTCCATGTTGAGGCTAGGTTCATGCATTCCTTGTCAAATATTGCATATGCATCCCGCATCGCATCCCGCATAGCATACCATCCTTGCATCCTATTGTTTGATCCTTGCACGTGGTTGATTGTGTCCTTGTTGCTTGTTTGTCTTGTTTGGGTAGAGCCGTGAGACGAGTTCGCTAACGAGGAGCCGTTGAGTTTGCTTTCAAGGATCCAGTCAACTCTGACAACTTTGCAAGCAAGATGATCATACCCTCGAAATCACTACTATCTTTGCTTTGCTAGATGCTTGCTCTTTTGCTATGCCAATGCTACGATGCCTACCACTTGCTTTCAAGCCTCCCAAATTGCCATGTGAAAGCTCTAACCCACCATGTCCTAGCAAACCATTGATTGGCTATGTTACCGCTTTGCTCAGCCCCTCTTATAGCGTTGATAGTTGCAGGTGAAGATTGGAGACCGTTCCTTGTTGGAACATTATTTACTTGTTGGGATATCATTATATTGCCATGTTAGCTTAATGCATCTATATACTTGGTAAAGGGTGGAAGGCTCGGCCTCTCGCCTAGTGTTTTGTTCCACTCTTGCCGCCCTAGTTTCCGTCATATCGGTGTTATGTTCCCGGATTTTGCGTTCCTTACGCGGTTGGGTTATAATGGGAACCCCTTGACAGTCCGCCTTGAATAAAACTCCTCCATCAATGCCCAACCTTGGTTTTACCATTTGCCACCTAGCCTTTTCCCTTGGGTTTCGTGGACTCAAGGGTCATCTTATTTTAAACCCCCGGGCCAGTGCTCCTCTGAGCGTTGGTCCAACCTAAAGCACCATGCGGGGCCGTCCCTTGGAAACTTGGGTTACGTTGGCTCCCGTATGCTTAGCTTATCCGGTGTGCCCTGAGAACGAGATATGTGCAGCTCCTATCGGGATTTGTCGGCACAGCGGGTGGTGTTGTTGGACTTGTTTTACCATTGTCGGAGTTGTCTTGAAGAACCGGGATGCCGAGTCTGATCGGAATGTCTCGGGAGGAGGTCTATTCCTTCGTTGACCGTGAGAGCTTGTCATGGGCTAAGTTGGGACTCCCTGCAGGGATTTGAACTTTCGAAAGCCGTGCCCGCGGTTATGGGTAGATGGGAATTTGTTAATGTCCAGTTGTAGATAACTTAAACCTTAACTTAATTAAAATGAATCAACTGAGTGTGTTACCGTGATGGCCTCTTCTCGGCAGAGTCCGGGAAGTGGACACGGTGTTGGAGTAATGTTTACCGCAGGTTTTGCCCTCTAGTTATGCATTCGCGCTTTGCCTCCTCTTCTCGCTCTCTTTTGCGAACAGGATAGCCACCATATTTGCTAGTCGCTTGCTGCAGCTCCACATATTTACCTTGCTTACCTATAAGCTTAAATAGTCTTGATCGCGAGGGTGCGAGATTGCTGAGTCCCTGTGGTTCACATATTACTTCCAAACCAGATGCAGGGCCTGATGATTCCGCTCCAGATGACGTGCTTGAGCTCAAGTGGGAGTTCGATGAAGACTCTCAACGATACTATGTTTCTTTTCCTGATGATCAGTAGTGGTGCCCAGTTGGGGTGATCGGGACCGTGTCGCTTGTTGGGTTATCTTTTATTTTGGCGTCGTAGTCGGGCCATGAGTGTTTGGATGATGTAATGTTATTTATGTACTTGATTGACGTGGCGAGTGTAAGCCAACTACGTTATCTTCCCTTTTATTATCTATATTACATGGGATGTTGTGAAGATTACCTAACTTGCGACTTATGCCTTCAATGCGATTATGTCTCTAAGTCGTGCCTCGACACGTGGGAGCTATAGTCGCATTGAGGGTGTTGATCTCCCCGGGTTCTTCTCTCTTTAGCTCTATCTTCATTTGCCAAGCATCATCGCCCTCATTGTTGGAGGAGGTACGACATGATGCCTAGCCTTGACAACTCTGGCAGAAAATAGCTCGAAACAAAAATAGAGGATAATCGTGTGGTACGGTGGTCAAAACCTTCGGGAGATTATACAATGAATTTTTACCGACCAAGTGAAGTATCATGCAAGAAAATGGAGTCCAGAGGGCACACGAGGTGCCCACAAGGCAGGGGGCGCGCCCAGGGGGTAGGGCGCGCCCTCCACCCTCGTGGATGCCTTGTGTCCTTTCCGGACTGCTTCTTATTTTCCTATTTTCTTAAATATTCCATAACAGAGAAAAATTGATATTAGAATTGTTTTGGAGTCGGTTTACTTACCGTACCACATACCTATTCCTTTTTGGAGGTTGAAACATTCTGGAAGGGGTCCCTTATATACTCCTCCGGGGTTACGGTTTCAATGACATTAGTTTCAACATTTATGGGATTACCTAATATATAATGTTTGATTCTTTGACCGTTCACCACCCTTGGATTGGTACCTTCGAAGTTGTTGATTTTTATGGGACCGGAACGATAAACCTCCTCGATAACGTAAGGACCTTCCCATTTTGAGAGGAGTTTTCCTGCAAAAAATCTTAAATGAGAGTTGTATAACAATACATAATCACCTACATT
Source organism: Triticum dicoccoides (assembly GCF_002162155.2). Lineage (NCBI taxonomy): Eukaryota > Viridiplantae > Streptophyta > Magnoliopsida > Poales > Poaceae > Triticum > Triticum dicoccoides. The sequence goes on along the minus strand of NC_041382.1, from coordinate 636,837,756 downwards.
AAACTCATGTTTTTGTATCCTTTTTTTCATGCCATCTTTTAACTTTTTCTTTAAACAGTTTGGCATTCTCATAGGCCTGGGTTCTCCATTCATCAAGTGAGCTAATTTCAAATAGTCTCTTCTCACCGACAAGTTTGAAATCATAATTGAGCTTTTTAATGGCCCAATATGCCTTATGTTCTAGTTCGAGGGGTAAGTGACATGCTTTTCCATGAACCATTTTATACGGAGACATACCCATAGGATTTTTATATGCAGTTCAATATGCCCATAATGCATCATCAAGTTTCTTGGACCAATTCTTTCTAGATCTATTAACAGTCTTTTGCAAAATTAATTTAAGCTCTCTATTGCTCAGTTCTACTTGACCACTAGACTATGGATGATATGGAGATGCAATTCTATGATTAAGATCATACTTAGCAAGCATTTTACGAAAAGCACCATGAATAAAATGTGAACCACCATTAGTCATTAAGTATCTAGGGACTCCAAACTTCAGAAAAATAACTTCTTTAAGCATCTTAATAGAGATGTTATGATCAGCACTACTAGTTGGAATAGCTTCTACACACTTAGTAACATAATCAACAACAACTAAAATATGTGTATACCCATTAGAGGAAGGAAATGGTCCCATATAATCAAAGCCCCAAATGTCAAATGGTTCAATAACAAGTGAATAATTCATAGGCATTTCTTGACGTTTACTAATATTACCAATTCTTTTACATTCATCACAAGACGAGACAAACTTACGGGCATCCTTGAAGAGAGTAGGCCAATAAAAACCGGATTGCAATACCTTATGTGCAGTTCTATCTCCAGCATGGTGTCCTCCATAAGCTTCGGAGTTACACTTGCATAGGATCTGTTCCTGTTCATGCTTAGGTACACAACGTCTAATAACACCATCTACTCCTTCTTTATAAAGGTGTGGGTCATCCCTGAAGTAATGTCTTAAATCATAGAAAAACTTTTTCTTTTGTTGGTATGTGAAACTAGGTGGTATAAATTTAGCAACAATGTAATTAGCATAATCAGCATACCATGGAGCAGTACGAGAAGCATTTATGATAGCTAATTGTTCATCAGGAAAGCTATCATCAATAGGTACTGGGTCATCAAGAACATTCTCTAACCTAGACAAGTTGTCTGCAAGGGGGTTCTCAGCTCCCTTTCTATCAATAATATGCAAATCAAATTCTTGTAGCAAGAGAACCCATCTAATAAGTCTAGGTTTAGCATCTTTCTTTTCCATAAGATATTTAATAGCAGCATGATCAGTGTGAACAGTTACTTTAGAATCAACAATATAAGGTCTGAACTTATCACAAGCAAATACAACTGCTAAAAATTCCTTTTTAGTAGTAGCATAATTTCTCTAGGCACTATCTATAGTTTTACTAGCATATTGGATAACATTTAATTTCTTATCAACTCTTTGTCCTAACACAACACCTACATCATAATCACTAGCATCACACATAATTTCAAAGGGTAAATTCCAGTCAAGTGGCTGAACAATAGATGCAAAAATCAAGGCTTTCTTAAGTATTTCAAATGCTTCTACACAATCATCATCAAAGACAAAATGAACATCTTTTTGTAAGAGATTAGTTAGAGGACTAGAAATTTTTGAGAAGTCTTTAATGAATCTCCTATAAAAACCGGCATGACCAAGGAAACTTCTTACACCTTTAATGTCCTTAGGACATGACATCTTTTCAATAGCATCAACTTTAGCTTTATCAACTTCAATACCTCTTTTAGAAATTTTATGTCCCAAGACAATGCCTTCATTAACCATAAAGTGGCACTTCTCCCAATTCAAGACAAGATTAGTTTCTTCACATCTCTGCAAAACTCGATCAAGGTTGCTTAAGCAATCATTAGAAGAAGTTCCATATATGGAAAAATCATCCATGAAAACCTCAACAATCTTTTCAAAAAAGTCAGAGAATATAGCAGTCATACATCTTTGAAAGGTAGCAGGTGCATTACATAAACCAAAAGGCATACATCTATAAGCAAAGGTACCAAAAGGGCAAGTAAAGGTGGTATTTTCTTGATCCTATTTTGACACAGGTATTTGAGAGAAACCGGAATAACTATCTAGAAAGCAAAAATGTGTATGTTTGGATAATCTTCCTAGCATTTGATCAATAAAAGGTAAAGGGTAATGATCCTTTTTAGTAGCTTTATTTAGTTTGCGGAAATCAATTACCATCCTATAACCTGTAACAATTCTTTGTGGGATCAATTCATCTTTATCATTAGGAACAACAGTAATACCTCCCTTCTTAGGGACACAATGGACATGACTTACCCACTGACTATCAGCAACGGGATAAATTAAACCTGCCTCCAGAAGCTTTAGTATTTCATTTCTTACCACTTCTTTCATCTTAGGATTTAACCGTCTTTGGTGATCAACAACCAGTTTAGCGTCTTTCTCCAATTTTATTTTGTGCTGGCATAGAGTAGGACTAATGCCCTTAAGATCATCAAGAGTATATCCAATAGAAGCTCGGTGCTTCTTTAGAGTTTTCAATAATTTCTCTTCTTCTTTCTCTGAAAGGTTAGCACTAATAATAACAGGATATATCTTCTTTTCATCAAGATAAGCATATTTAAGAGTATCAGGCAATGGTTTAAGCTCAAACACGGGATCACCCTTGGGTGGAGGAGGATCCACTAGAATTTCGACAGGCAAGTTGTGTTTCAAAATATGTCCCTTTTTAAAGAATACTTCATCTATTTCCCTTCTTTCATTCATAAACATATCGTTTTCATGGTCCAGCAAATAGTGTTCTAAAGGATCATTAGGAGGCATGGCAATATAAACAAGACCAATAATTTCATCTTTACTAGGAAATTCTTTATCATGGGGTTGTCTACGAAATTTAGCAAAATCAAAATCATGAGACAATATCCCCTAAACCAACAGAAACAATATCCTTTTTGCAGTCTATCTTAGCATTAACAGTATTCAAGAAGGGTCTACCAAATATAATGGGACAAAAGTCATCTTGTGGGGAACCAAGAACAAGAAAATCAGCAGGATATTTAACTTTCCCACACAATACTTCAACATCTCTAACAATCCCAACTGGTGAAATAGTATCTCTATTGGCAAGCTTAATTGTAACATCAATACCTTCTAACTCAGCAGGTGCAATATCATGCATAATTTCTTCATATAAAGAATGAGGTATTGCACTCGCGCTAGCACCCATATCACATAAGCCATGATAGCAATGATCTCCTATTTTAACAGAAATAATAGGCATGCCTACAACAGGTCTATGTTTATTTTTAGTATCGGGTCTAGCAATTCTAGCAGCTTCATCACAAAAGTAAATAACATGCCCATCAATATCATACAAGAGATCTTTAACCATAGCAATACTAGGTTCAACTTTAATTTGCTCAGAGGGTTTGGGTGTTCTAATGTTACTTTTGTTGACCACAGTTGAAGCTTTAGCATGATCCTTTATTCTAACAGGGAAAGGTGGTTTCTCAATATAAGCGATAGGAACAATAGGATCAACATTATAAGTGATAGTCTTTTCTTCAACTTTAATAGGTTCAACTACTTTTACTTCAATGGGAGGATGATATTTAAGCCACTTCTCCTTAGGGAGATCAACATGAGTAGCAAATGATTCACAAAAAGAAGCTACTATCTCAAAGTCAAGTCCATATTTAGTGCTAAATTCACGGAAAGCATCGATATCATTAAAAGATTTAACACAATCAAACTTAGGTGTTATACCCGACTCCTTACCTTCGTTGAGTTCCCAATCTTCAGAGTTGTGTTTAATTCTTTCCAATAAATCCCATCTGAATTCAATAGTCTTCATCATAAAAGATCCAGTACAAGAAGTATCGAGCATGGAGCGGTTATTGAGAGAAAGTCGAGCATAAAAATTTTGAATAATAATTTCTCTTGAGAGCTCATGATTGGGGCATGAATATAACATTGACTTAAGCCTCCCCCAAGCTTGAGTGATACTTTCTCCTTCGCGACGCCAAAAATTATATATATAATTACGATCACGATGAACCAAATGCATAGGATAAAACTTCTGATGAAATTCCAATTTGAATCGGTTGTAGTTCCATGATCCAATATCATCACATAGCCTAAACCATGTCAATGATTTTCCATTCAAATATAAAGGGAAGACCTTCTTCTTGATAACATCCTCGGGCATATCTGCAAGCTCAAATAATCCACAAACTTCATCCACATAGATTAGGTGCAAATCGGGATGCAATGTTCCGTCTCCTATAAAAGGATTAGCTAGCAGTTTCTCTATCATACCCGAAGGAATTTCAAAATAAACATTTTCAGTAGGTTGAGGAGCAACTCTTTGCTGTACCGGTCGGGCTGAAGATACCCCGAACAAGCCCCTCAAAGGATTACTTTCCTTACCAAATCCCACCTACCAAAGGCGCTTCACTCCCTGGCAACGGCACCAGAAAAGAGTCTTGATGACCCACAAGTATAGGGGATCTATCGTAGTCCTTTTGATAAGTAAGAGTGTCGAACCCAACGAGGAGCAGAAGGAAATGATAAACAGTTTTCAGTATGGTATTCTCTGAAAGCACTGAAATTAGCGGTAACAGATAGTTTTGTGATAAGGTAATTTGTAACGGGTAACAAGTAATAAAAGTAAATAAGGTGCAGCAAGATGGACCAATCCTTTTTGTAGCAAAGGACAAGCCTGGACAAACTCTTATATAAAGGAAAGCACTACTGAGGACACATGGGTATTATCGTTAAGCTAGTTTTCATCACGCTCATATGATTCGCGTTCGTTACTTTGATAATTTGATATGTGGGTGGACCGGTGCTTGGGTACTGCCCTTCCTTGGACAAGCATCCCACCTATGATTAACCCCTCTTGCAAGCATCCGCAACTACAAAAGAAGTATTAAGGTAAACCTAACCATAGCATGAAACGTATGGATCCAAATCAGCCCCTTACGAAGCAACGCATAAACTAGGGTTTAAGCCTCTGTCACTCTAGCAACCCATCATCTACTTATTACTTCCCAATGCCTTCCTCTATGACCAAACATTGGTGAAGTGTCATGTAGTCTACGTTCACATGACACCACTAGAGGAGAGACAACATACATCTCATCAAAATATCGAACGAATATCAAATTCACATGACTACTTATAGCAAGACTTCTCCCATGTCCTCAGGAACAAATGTAACTACTCACAAATCATATTCATGTTCATAATCAGAGGGGTATTAATATGCATAAAGGATCTGAACATATGATCTTCCACCAAGTAAACCAACTAGCATCAACTACAAGGAATAATCAACACTACTAGCAACCCACAGGTACCAATCTGAGGTTTGGAGAGAAAGATTGGATACAAGAGATGAAGTCGGGTTTGAGATGAGATGGTGTTGGTGAAGATGTTGATGGAGATTGACCCCCTCCCGATGAGAGGATCGATGGTGATGATGATGGTGATGATTTCCCCCTCCCGATGAGGGATGTTTCCCCGGCAGAACAGCTCCGCCAGAGCCCTAGATTGGTTCCACTAAGGTTCCGCCTCGTGGTGGCGGAGTTTCGTCCCGAGAGCTTTCTTATGATATTTTCCAGGGCAAAAGACTTCATATAGCCAGAGATGGGTACCGGAGGCCTGCCAAGGGTCCCACGAGACAGGGGGCACGCCCAGGTGGGTAGGGCGTGCCCCCACCCTTGTGGATGGTTGGTGGCCCCTCCTCCGGTGCTTTCTTCGCCCAATATTTTTTATATATTCTGAAACTGACTTCCGCGGAGTTTCAGGACTTTTGGAGTTGTGCAGAATAGGTCTCTAATATTTGCTCCTTTTCCAGCCCAGAATTCCAGCTGCCGGCATTCTCCCTCTTCATGTAAACCTTGTAAAATAAGAGAGAATATGTATAAGTATTGTGACATAATGTGTAATAACAGCCCATAATGCAATAAATATTGATATAAAAGCATGATGCAAAATGGACGTATCACCTTTGTCATCGGTATGTCACTTGCCTGAGATCCGATCGTCGGTATCTCAATACCTAGTTCAAACTCGTTACCGGCAAGTCCCTTTACTCATTCTGTAATGCTACATCCCGTAACTAACTCATTAGTTACATTGCTTGCAAGGCTTATAGTGATGTGCATTACCGAGAGGGCCCAGAGATACATCTCCGATACTCGGAGTGACAAATCCTAATCTCGATCTATGCCAACTCAACAAACACCATCGGAGACACCTATAGAGCACCTTTATAATCACCCAGTTACGTTGTGATGTTTGGTAGCACACTAAGTGTTCCTCCAGTATTCGGGAGTTGCATAATCTCATAGTCATATGAACATGTATAAGTCATGAAGAAAGCAATAACAGTAAACTAAATGATCATCGTGCTAAGCTAACGGATGGGTCAAGTCAATCACATCATTCTCTAATGATTTGATCTCGTTCATCAAATGACAACTCTTTGTCCATGGCTAGGAAACTTAACCATCTTTGATTAACGAGCTAGTCAAGTAGAGGCATACTAGTGACACTCTGTTTGTCTATGTATTCACACATGTACTAAGTTTCCGGTTAGTACAATTCTAGCATGAATAATAAACATTTATCATGATATAAGAAAATATAAATAACAACTTCATTATTGCCTCTAGGGCATATTTCCTTCAGTCTCCCACTTGCACTAGAGTCAATAATCTAGATTACATTGTGATGATTCTAACACCCATGGAGTCTTGGTGCTGATCATGTTTTGCTCGTGAGAGAGGCTTAGTCAATGGGTCTGCAACATTCAGATCCGTATGTATCTTGCAAATCTCTATGTCTTCCTCCTTGACTTGATCACAAATGGAATTGAAGCGTCTCTTGATGTGCTTGGTTCTGTTGTGAAATCTGGATTCCTTTGGCAATGCAATTGCACAATTATTGTCACAAAAGATTTTCATTGGACCCGATGCACTAGGTATGACACCTAGATCGGATATGAACTCCTTCATCCAGACTCCTTCATTTGCTACTTCCAAAGCAGCTATGTACTCCGCTTCACATGTAGATCCCGCCATGACGCTCTGCTTGGAACTGCACCAACTGACAGCTCCATCATTTAATAAAAATAAGTATTTGGTTTGTGACTTAGAGTCATCCGGATCAGTGTCAAAGCTTGCATCGACGTAACCATTTACGACGAGCTCTTTGTCACCTCCATAAACGAGAAACATATCCTTAGTCCTTTTCAGGTATTTCAGGATGTTCTTGTCCGCTGTCCAGTGATCCACTCCTGGATTACTTTGGTACCTCCCTGCTAAACTAATAGCAAGGCACACATCAGGTCTGGTACACAGCATTGCATACATGATAGAACCTATGGCTGAATCATAGGGAATGACTTTCATTTTCTCTCTATCTTCTACAGTGGTCGGCATTGAGTCTGACTCAACTTCACACCTTGTAACACAGGCAAGAACCCTTTCTTTGCTTGATCCATTTTGAACTTCTTCAAAACTTTATCAAGGTATGTGCTTTGTGAAAGTCCAATTAAGCATCTTGATCTATCTCTATAGATCTTGATGCCCAATATATAAGCAGCTTCACCGGGGTCTTTCATTGAAAAATTCTTATTCAAGAATCCTTTTATGCTACTTAGAAATTAGTATCATTTCTGATCAGCAATATGTCTTCCACATATAATATCAGAAATGCTACAGAGCTCCCACTCACTTTCTTGTAAATACATGCTTCTCCAAAAGTCTGCATAAAACCATATGCTTTGATCACACTATCAAAGCGTATATTCCAACTCCGAGATGCTTGCACCAGTCCATAAATGGATCGCTAGAGCTTGCACACTTTGTTAGCACCTTTTGGATCGACAAAACCTTCTGGTTGCATCATATACAACTCTTCTTTAAGATATCCATTAAGGAATGCAGTTTTGACATCCATTTGCCAAATTTCATAATCATAAAATGCGGCAATTTCTAACATGATTCGGACGGACATAAGCATCGCTACGGGTGAGAAGGTCTCATCGTAGTCAACTCCTTGAACTTGACGAAAACCTTTTGCAACAAGTCGAGCTTTATAGACAGTAACATTATCGTCAGTGTCAACCTTCTTCTTGAAGATCCATTTATTCTCTATGGTTTGCCGATCATCGGGCAAGTCAACCAAAGTCCACAATTTGTTCTCATACATGGATCCCATCTCAGATTTCATGGCCTCAAGCCATTTTGCGGAATCTGGGATCATCATCACTTCCTCATAGTTCGTAGGTTCATCATGGTCAAGTAACATGACCTCCAGAACAGGATTACCATACCACTCTGGTGTGGATCTTACTCTGGTTGACCTACGAGGTTCGGTAGTAACTTGATCAGAAGTTTCATGATCATCATCATTAGCTTCCTCACTTAGTGGTGTAGGAATCACTGGAACTGATTTCTATCATGAACTACTTTCCAATAAGGGAGTAGGTACAATTACCTCGTCAAGTTCTATTTTCCTCCCACTCACTTCTTTTGAGAGAAATTCCTTCTCTAGAAAGGATCCATTCTTAGCAACGAATATCTTGCCTTCGGATCTATGATAGAAGGTGTACCCAACAGTCTCCTTTGGGTATCCTATGCAGACACATTTCTCCAATTTGGGTTCGAGCTTATCAGGTTGATGCTTTTTCACATAAGCATCGCAGCCCCAAACTTTAAGAAACGGCAACTTGGGTTTCTTGCCAAACCACAGTTTATAAGGTGTCGTCTCACTAGATTTAGATGGTGCCCTATTTAATGTGAATGCAGCCGTCTCTAAAGCATAACCCCAAAATGATAGCGGTAAATCAATGAGAGACATCATAGATCGCACCATATCTAGTGAAGTACGATTACGACGTTCGGACACACCATTACACTGTTGTGTTTCAGGTGGCGTGAGTTGCGAAACTATTCCGCATTGTTTCAAATGAAGACCAAACTTGTAAGTCAAATATTCTCCTCCACGATTAGATCGTAGAAACTTAATTTTGTTGTTATGATGATTTTCCACTTCACTCTGAAATTCTTTGAACTTTTCAAATGTTTCAGACTTATGTTTCATCAAGTAGATATACCCATATCTGGTCAAATCATCTGTGAAGGTAAGAAAATAACGATACCTGCTGTGAGCATCAACACTCATCGGACCGCATACATCAGTATGTATTATTTCCAACAAGTCCATTGCTCGCTCCGTTGTTCTAGAGGACGGAGTCTTGCTCATCTTGCCCATGAGGCATGGTTCACAAGCATCAAGTGATTCCAAAAGTCCATCAACATGGAGTTTCTTCATGCGCTTTACACCAATATGACCTAAATGGCAGTGCCACAAATAAGTTGCACTAATATCTTTTGGCTTCAATACTATGAACATGTGTATCACTACTATCAAGATTTAGTAAAAACAGACCACTCATCAAGGGTGGATGACCATAAAAGATATTATTCATATAAATAGAACAACCATTATTCTCTGATTTAAATGAATAACCGTCTCACGTCAAACAAGATCTAGATATAATGTTCATGCTCAACGCTGGCACCAAATAACAATTATTTAGGTCTAATACTAATCCCGAAGGTATATGTAGTGGTAGCGTGCTGACGGCGATCACATCGACTTTGGAACCATTTCCCACGCGCATCGTCACCTCGTCCTTAGTTAATCTTCGCTTAATCTGTAGCCCCTGTTTCGAGTTGCAAATGTTAGCAACAGAACCAATATCAAATACCCAGGCTCTACTGCGAGCATTAGTAAGCTACACATCAATAACATGTATATCAAATATACCTTTCACTTTGCCATCCTTCTTCTCCGCCAAATACTTGGGGCAGTTCTGCTTCCAGTGACCAGTCCCTTTGCAGTAGAAGTACTCAGTCTCAGTCTTAGGTCCAGACTTGGGCTTCTTCAATTGAGCAACAACTTTCTTGCCATTCTTCTTGAAGTTCCCCTTCTTCCCTTTACCTTTTTTCTTGAAACTGGTGGTCTTGTTGACCATCAACACATGATGCTCCTTCTTGATTTCTACCTCTGCAGCCTTTAGCATTGCAAAGAGCTCGGGAATCATCTTATCCATCCCTTGCATATTATAGTTCATCACGAAGCTCTTGTAGCTTGGTGGTAGTGATTGGAGAACTCTGTCAATGACACTATCATGAAGAAGATTAACTCCCAGCTGAGTCAAGTGGTTGTGGTACCCATACATTCTGAGTATATGTTCACTGACAGAACTATTCTCCTCCATTTTGCAGCTGTAGAACTTATTGGAGACTTCATATCTCTCAATCTGGGCATTTGCTTGAGATATTAACTTCAACTCCTGGAACATCTCATATGCTCCATGACGTTCAAAACATCGTTAAAGTCCCGGTTCTAAGCCGTAAAGCATGGCACACTGAACTATCGAGTAGTTATCAGCTTTGCTCTACCAAGTGTTCACAACATCTGGCGTTGCTCCTGCAGTGGGTTTGTCAACTAGCGGTGCTTCTAGGACGTAATTCTTCAGTGCAGCAATGAGGATAATCCTCAAGTTGTGGACCCAGTCCGTGTAGTTGCTACCATCATCTTTCAACTTAGCTTTCTCTAGGAATGCATTAACATTCAATGGAACAATGGCACGGGCCATCTATCTGCAAGAACATAGACATGCAAAATTGAAAGTGTGTTAAGTCGACTAGAGGGGGGTGAATAGGCAATTTTTAGGTATTCTTCACTAAGGAATTTCAGGGTGAGGAAATTCCTAAGAGAAGAACTACTTATAGAGGAATAAGTACTCAGAAGTAAACATAACAGAGCATGATCATGGTCTTCATGATGAAAACAAAACAAGCCCAGAGTACCGAAAGCATAAACACAGGATAAACAGAATGAAGACAAACAGACTGAAGAAATTGAGCTGAGGAAATAGGGAAAGTCTTCAGTCAAAGTCTTCAAACAGATATGAACAAGCACACAACACAGAAATGAGGAAATGGAAGGGTTGAGGAAATGGAACCAGTTAGCTCGGTGAAGACAATGATTTGGTATCACTTTGCGGCCTCACGCACGGTATTCCCACGGGTGTCGCCTTACCTTTACCCGGGACCATTTGCGCCTTTTGGCACACGTATATGACAGTGTCGCTAGCATCCATGTGATAAGGAGCCCGGGCTGACATGGCTAGTCGTAAACCCAAAGTGGCACAAACTTACAGGGACAGGCATCCATGACCCAGCATCGAACGTGTCGGTCATCAGCGAGTGAATCCAGGCTGTAGCACTGGGCTAGCAGGACTCCGGTGAACCGGGCTGTAGCGGGCTAACAGGACTCCGGTATTCATCGCGTGACATTTCCCCGAAGGGACAGACACAGGAACGAAGAAGGACACATGCCGGCCAGCCTAAGTGTTCCGGAGCAGTAGCAAGCTACCATGGCTCAGTGGAAACACTAGGAGACATTTTCCGGTAAGAGAGGCTACTAAAGATAAATAACTAGATAGTCAGATCCCACACATACCAAGCATTTCAATAACATACACACAATATGCTCGATATGTGCAATACAACATGGCATCACAAAATGACTCTACGACTCAAGTAGTTTATTCAATAGGCTCCGAGGAGCGAGACATTACAAACATGGGTCTCATGACCCAACAATCAGAGCATACAAGTCAAAGCACAAGCGGAAGCTATCATGTCTGAGTACAAACATCTATAAATGAAAAAGGCTGAGAAGCCTGACTATCTATCAGATCCTGCCGAGGGCACAAGATCGTAGCTGAGGTATCAAGCTAAACGTCGAAGTCCAAGCGGAACTACTAGTGAGACTGAAGTCTCTCTGCAAAAACATAAAATAGGCAAACGTGAGTACAAATGTACCCAGCAAGACTTACATCAGATCTATCTACACATGCATCATTATCAACAAAGGGGATGGTGGAGTTTGACTGCAGCAAGCCAGCTTTGACTCGGTGGCTATCCTGAACTACGACTGCAAGTAACTCTTTTGAGGTGGCGCACACGAGTCCACATATTCACCATATCAATACACCACTATGGATCCGCTCCCGTCTCCCTACGAGAACGCCATCCATAGCACTCACGCTTATCTTGCATATTTTAGAGTATCCACTTTCACTTGTCTATGAACTGTACAAGGGGTCCAAGTTTCCATATCCGAGGAATCCGGCTATTCGAATAGATGATGTTAACCCTGCAGGGGTGTACTTCTTCACACACGCTCTCGCCACTTACCGCCCTGTACACGTCATGTACCTCGGCAACCTTCAAGCGGAAGCCGGGCGAGGGAGTCGGCCACGACCTGACTAACCGAACAAGTCTCTAGTCCAGGTTTATCGCCTATTCAGGTTCCATCCGCAAGGAGATCCGGCCGGGGTGTCGCTTACGGCCCCAAACGATGTGTGCAGGGTTCCCAAGCCCACCATCCGGGTGCCACTTGGTACACCGGGCCACTGTGCCTAGTCTGTCCCAAGCCCACCTGTACCGGGTGCCACTTGGTAGACTACTAACACTGCCTACAAACACCAGAAACTAGTTGCAACTCCTGGACAGAGATCAAGTTGATTAATAAGTCGAGAGGGCTTGGAGCGCCCGGAGCCCAATGTGTGGTAGTAACTGATCATGGATCACAAACACAGAACTCAGTTCCTGAGGACGGCTGCAATGAGACAACCCACCATGTACTCCTACATGGCCAACGATGTCAGGACCCCGACTCGATGTCACATCGATCTAGCCGGTAACACCTCATATCACTTTGCGGCCTCACGCACGGTATCCCCACGGTGTCGCCTTACCTTTGCCCGGGACCGTTTGCGCCTTTTGGCTCACGTATATGATAGTGTCGCTAGCATCCATATGATAAGGAGCCCGGGCTGACATGACTAGTCGTAAACCCAAAGTGGCACAGACTTACAGGGACAGGCATTCATGACCCAGCTTCGAACGTGTCGGTCATCAGCAAGTGGGTCCGGGCTGTAGCACTGGGCTAGCAGGACTCCGGTAAACCGGGCTGTAGCGGGCTAACAGGACTCCGGTACTCAAAGCGTGACATTTCCCCGAAGGGACAGACACAGGAACGAAGAAGGACACATGCCGGCCAGCCTAAGTGTTCCAGAGCAGTAGCAAGCTACCATGGCTCAGCGATAACACTAGGAGACATTTCCCGGTAAGAGAGGCTACTAAAGATAAACAACTAGATAGTCAGATCCCACACATACCAAGCATTTCAATAACATACACACAATATGCTCGATATGTGCAATACAACATGGCATCACAAAATGACTCTACGACTCAAGTAGTTTATTCAATAGGCTCCGAGGAGCGAGACATTACAAACATGGGTCTCATGACCCAACAATCAGAGCATACAAGTCAAAACACAAGCGGAAGCTATCATGTCTGAGTACAGACATCTATAAATGAAAAGGCTGAGAAGCCTGACTATCTATCAGATCCTGCCGAGGGCACAAGATCGTAGCTGAGGTAACAAGCTAAACGTCGAAGTCCAAGCGGAACTACTAGTGAGACTGAAGTCTCTCTGCAAAAACATAAAATAGGCAAACGTGAGTACAAATGTACCCAGCAAGACTTACATCAGATCTATCTACATATGCATCATTATCAACAAGGGGGTGGTGGAGTTTAACTGCAGCAAGCCAGCTTTGACTCGGTGGCTATCCTGAACTACGACTGCAAGTAACTCTTTTGAGGTGGCGCACACGAGTCCACATATTCACCATATCAATACACCACTATGGATCCGCTCCCGTCTCCCTACGAGAACGCCATCCATAGCACTCACGCTTATCTTGCGTATTTTAGAGTATCCACTTTCACTTGTCTATGAACTATGCAATGGGGTCCAAGTTTCCATATCCGAGGAATCCGGCTATTCGAATAGATGATGTTAACCCTGCAGGGGTGTACTTCTTCACACACGCTCTCGCCACTTACCGCCCTGTACACGTCATGTACCTCGGCAACCTTCAAGCGGAAGCCGGGCGAGGGAGTCGGCCACGACCTGACTAACCGAACAAGTCTCTAGTCCAGGTTTATCGCCTATTCGGGTTCCATCCGCAAGGAGATCCGGCCGGGGTGTTGCTCACGGCCCCAAACGATGTGTGCAGGGTTCCCAAGCCCACCAACCGGGTGCCACTTGGTACACCGTGCCACTGTGCCTAGTCTGTCCCAAGCCCACCTGTACCGGGTGCCACTTGGTAGACTACTAACACTACCTACAAACACCAGAAACTAGTTGCAACTCCTGGACAGAGATCAAGTTGATTAATAAGTCGAGAGAGCTTGGAGTGCCCGGAGCCCAATGTGTGGTAGTAACTGATCATGGATCACAAACACAGAACTCAGTTCCTGAGGACGGCTGCAATGAGACAACCCACCATGTACTCCTACATGGCCTCTCACCGCTACCTTTACCAAATCGTGTTCACACACTTAGTTCACCCATAGTAGGACATGTTCACACGCCTCTGATTCAACCCCGATGAATCAGACCTGACTAAACTCTAAGCAGTAGCAGGCATGACAACAAGCATGAATGAGTAGGCACATCAGGGCTCAAACAACTCCTACTCATGCTAGTGGGTTTCATCTATTTACTGTGGCAATGACAGGTCATGTAAAGGATAAAGGGGTTCAGCTACCGCAGCAAGTATCAAATATGTCGTTGTTGTCCTAATACAATAAAAGAGAGCAGGAGCGAGAGAGTGGGATTTTATCGGAATGAATAAGGGTGTTTTGCTTGCCTGGCACTTCTGAAGATAACATTGGGTCTTCATCAGTGTCAACGATCACCTCATCGGTATCACGTCTATCGAGAGGGGACAAATACCGGCAACACAGAAGGGAACACAATCAATGCAATGCACAATATGATGCATGATCATGACATGGCAAAATGAATGTGTTTTGGGCTAATGCATCTAGCAACAAGTTAAATGGGGTTGGTTTGAATACAAGATTCAAATTCAAACTCCATATGTGATTATTCAAATGCCATTTAATATGATTTGTGCTAAACAGCAGCTATAAGTTGTTCTAACATGCATGAAAATGGTACAGATGGATTCCTTGAATTTTTCTGATAATTTTTCATATATAAATTATTTAATTTGGAGTTACGGTTGAATTTCTATGATTTTTAGAAGTTTTAGGCATTTTCTGGAATTTCCTGAATATTAATAAATCCAGAAAATACTTATTGCGTCAGCATTGCGTCACTATGACGTCAGCAGGTCAACAAACGCTGCTGGTGGTCAAACCTGACCAGTGGGGGCCCACTAGTCAGTGACTGGGGCTTGTTAGTGCCGCTGACGTGTGGGGCCGGTCAAAGGCCACGTCAGCACAGTCAACTCTGACTGGTGGGTCCCGTGTGTTTATTAACTAATCTAAACAGAAATAAAACAGAGATTATTTCGAGCGTGGGGCCCAGGTGTCAGTGACATAGGGCTTAGTTAGTGGGGTGATTAACTCCCAACAGCTGCTATCACCGGCGGCTAATCGCCGGCGTAACCAGGACGCGGCGGCGTTGCCCGTCCGGCCAACTCTGGCGACGGGAGCTCGCGCGGCTGGGCGCGTTGGAACCGGAGCAAGGAGGCGCGTCGATTGGTGGCCTCAGGCGATGCTAGGGTGGCCGGGAACGTCGACAGCGTCGAGTTCCGCGGCGGCGCAGTTGCGGCTTGCACGGGTGCGAGGAGCACGGTGCACGATTTGGCGACCTGAGGCGCGCTACGGGTTCCTGGAGAAGCCCGGAGCATGACTCCATGCTTGGGTTGGTCGGGCGGGACGGCTAGCGACGGCGAGCTTCACGGCGGCGGCGGCGAGCTCTCGGCCATCACAGAAACAACAGCTAGGGGAGGCAATCGATGGTGGGGAGAGGGGGAGAACGTAGAGGAGCTCACAGCGGTGAAGGGGAGCAACTCGGTGTAGCCGGGGACGCGCTGAGGCCGCAAATTGACCGGAGGGGGCCGTCGGATCCGGAGGTTGAAGACGGCGCGTTGGCGGCGATGCAGGGCTTCCGGAGGGCCGTGGATCGGTGGGGAGGAAGAGGGGGTCGAGGCGGAGCTCCTGGGCGCATCGGCGAGGCTAGGGGTGGCCGGTGGCCATGGGTACGGCGACGATGACGGCGAGCTCCGCTCGGTGGTGTGCGCGAGAGGGAAGCAGAGGAGGGAATGGGGTCCAGGGGGAGAGAGGAGAGGTGCAGGGGGCGAGGGGGAGTGC
>NC_041382.1:636813253-636820362 GCF_002162155.2 Triticum dicoccoides | reverse complement strand
GACGAAACATCCTGGAGGAGGGTGATTCGTAGATTATTACCTTAAGTGGCAAAAAGAATTACTTTTGATTCAGAGATCATCGAAACTCTTTAAACCAGCCTAAGACAATTCTCGAGCGATCGTTTGGAGGGGGTCGGTAGAATGGCATACTCGGACTTGGATGATGTGGATTACCTTGTTGAAGACAACGCAATGGATGAATTTGCTTATCACCGAAATGGATGAGACCCATGGTAGAATGGCACATTGGCGGTGTAAGCTGGGAACAAAATGCAAATGCTGGGAATGATTCTGGTAACTGGGGAAGAACCCAACAACAGAGAGTGAATTCACTGTTTGAAAAGATCATAGCATTGCCGAGGAAACTGAGAGCATCCCAATTAGTGTCGATGATAACACCTAGCGCTTGTGCGTGCTCTCAAGAACTTGAGCATTTCCACAATCATCAAGGTTTTATCAACATCCGTGTCAAGGGTGCTGACAACACAACATACTACCATGATGGCTAATGATGGATGATGCAGATGCAAAGGAAGATAACACCTTCTCAGATTTCACCTTAGCGAGGCCAAGGAAACAAAATCTGGATGATCGACCGAGAGACATTTAGCACTCCGCTTCTAATGTTCTCCTTGACGTGCTAGTGTATCCCATTCATAGATATGGTTTGATAACTAGAACATCAAGTAAAGGTCGGACTTCGGGATCTCAAAATCCATAGGGGCAACTAGGAAGTAAATCCTACGAAATCCCTATGGGGAGGTGGCCAACTTCCTCAATCAAGATATTATAATAATAGGTCTTCCGGTTGGGTGTGTTGGCCACGACATCCACTTTACCGGTTATCAAGGGACCAATATTATAGTTCTTGGAAAATGTTCCAACCATCATATCTGCCTGAGATTCAGATCTGATTGGTGTTAGGATATTCCAGACTCATCGAGTCTAGGAAGAAAAATGGAAGTTTGCAACACAATTCGACGAGATGACGTTGCGAGATTCTCGGGGAATGAACTACGATAGCAAGCTCCAAAACATGAGCTGGTTCTGCTACGCACATGTGAACATGTTGTCTCAGACAAACATGATCACATGGTAGTCTTACAATAAAACACTACCGAGTTCTGGTTGGGAACCATCGCCGTGGATAACGAAGTCCTTGCATAAGTCATATGATTAGCTCTTATGAAGGAACTTCTTCTCCTTGAACAAATCAATCAGTGGCTTGGTGTGCTCGGGACACATATGGAATGAAGATGATCAGTCTAACAGACCACAGAATTCTTCGCACGTGCATGACCGACTTGGGATGATTCCAAAGGAGCAAAAACAAACTTTCTCGAATTCACGACGGCAACTTACATCAAAATGCACGTGAATCAAAGGAAGTCACTCCTTTCATCAAACAAGTACTTCATGAGCTAGCATGAAGAAAATGCTTTCAAAAGTTTCCAACACTAACTTAATGTTCAACAACATCATGGAGGAAATAAGGATGTTGTCAATGGACTCAACAACAACTCATCGGAATTTCCATATCACTGGACTTCCACCATCGTGTGAACACGGTGATAGCATTGTTCAGACCCAAAAGATATAATGGTGTATGCTCGAGGAAAATCCACGAGTAAGACAGCATTACGAACATCGTTGGTTCTGATTTGATTTGACCATAGCCCGTACTTAAATCAAAGGTTTGGGTAAGATAATAGATCCAACAATTGTTCACAAGGACCAATTGATGAAGATACCATCTTTCTTCAACACACACACACACACACACACACACACACACAAAAAGATATCCCTTAACATGAACTAAGTCAGGCAAGCTTTTATCTTCCAACTCTCCAAGTTGTTGTTTAGCTTGACCAACTAGCTCAGGGGTATCCCACACAGATTCTTGGAGAGAGGGTGGTTCACAAGAAACCAACTTGATCACGAGCTCAACATAACAGTCAGGTGACAACCTGGTGATACTTTCGAGAAGATATTCGGAAAATCACGATCCACCGATATGTTACTAAGCTCGAGAACAATCTCTCTTTTGAGGGCAAGATGACATGATCAAATGAGTGAGGACTTGACAAGATCCTAACTCATCAATCGAAGGGTGCACCGAAATAAGGACTAGGTAGCACGATCAGTCTTAGAGGGATGATTCAAAAACCAACATGCTAAGATTGAAATTATTATCCTTTAACTACCAAGCAACGAGGTTGCTGGGAGTATTGATTTCACACATCACAATTCATTTGTCGGTATTCCGGTTGCATCAACACGATGGCCGAGGAATGACTAATGATGGTGAGAAGTATTACTACGTCAAAATTCATGAGAGTTGGTGCAGTTCTCATGACAATTCTGACATAAAGGGGTTAATACTCCAAGGTAGAACAGAACCAAAAGCTGGATTGGCATTTGATCTGCGGAATACAACTACTTTGACCCCATCCTAGATATGGAAGAGGTACTGGAGTTTGTTTCTCCTAGTCATTCCGCGATAGAATGGCTTGACGGACCACAAGAGTAATAGGCATCGATAAACGAACGCACGCATACTCTTGACTATCAATTGATAGACGAGGGTCAGAATGCAACTAAAGAGAACATCTCAAAGGAACATATAATTTTTCTGAGTTGTGGATGCATAGATTAGTATGTCGAACCAAGTTCAACATATTTCTTCCGGATAACCCATGCAGAAAGGTAGAACTGGCAGAGTCACGATTTATGAATGGAGAACTCCTCAAGAGTACTCTAATTGTGATTTTTTTGATCCAATAAACATCTGCCATAAGTAGTTCATGGTATTTGGAAGAAGAAGATACCACGGACTTCAAGGACTATCGCAAAGGTTACTAATATCCTAAAGGCACTAGCAATTACTATCAACATGAAGTAGGTAGAGTGAATCTTGGGTTCAGAACCCAGGAGTAGAATACCTACTACTAACTAGCATCACGGGATGCTTTCGAGAATGATGGCCAGAATCATCACACTAGGAACACAAATCATGGCTAAATTACTAGATGATCCCCTAAGACACCTAGGGTCATAATACTAGCTCCAACATATATGTCAAGGCAATAAAGTACCTCAACTCACTGATTTGTGTGATTAATCTGACCAAAGGCACATCGGAAACAGGGGGAAGGGATTTGCAATGCATCTGACTATTTAGAAACCTGGGATGACTCGGATAGCATAACGGCTGTAAATGCTCAAAAAGATTTGAGACATTCACAAAAGGGTGGCATAACCACTCAGAAGCACAATATCAAGGTTTCGAGATCAACAGTTAACATACAGAAATAGTAGGAACTGAACTGAGGCTTAATCCAACAATCTATAAGTCTACGGATTAGTAACACGTGATCCTGATAGAAAGAAGAGATAGCCTAGTACTTAATCCCCGTAGAAGAGAGGATGATGACTCAGATCAGAAGGCCATGAGGTATAAGGAGTAAAAAGAGCCTTACGTTCCATCCCACAATCAATTCCCTTATATAACTAAAGAATTTCTAGACTCAACTTCGACCAGTTTGGCTTGGTAATCCTACAGGCAATCAAGCTCTGATACCAACGCTGTCAGGACCCCGACTCAATGCCACATAGATCTAGCATGTAACACTTCATATCACTTTGCGGCCTCACGCACGGTATTCCCACGGGTGTCGCCTTACCTTTACCCGGGACCGTTTGCGCCTTTTGGCACACGTATATGACAGTGTCGCTAGCATCCATATGATAAGGAGCCCGGGCTGACATGGCTAGTCGTAAACCCAAAGTGGCACAAACTTACAGGGACAGGCATCCATGACCCAGCATCGAACGTGTCGGTCATCAGCGAGTGAATCCAGGCTGTAGCACTGGGCTAGCAGGACTCCGGTGAACCGGGCTGTAGCGGGCTAACAGGACTCCGGTATTCATCGCGTGACATTTCCCCGAAGGGACAGACACAGGAACGAAGAAGGACACATGCCGGCCAGCCTAAGTGTTCCGAAGCAGTAGCAAGCTACCATGGCTCAGTGGAAACACTAGGAGACATTTTCCGGTAAGAGAGGCTACTAAAGATAAACAACTAGATACAGATCCCACACATACCAAGCATTTCAATAACATACACACAATATGCTCGATATGTGCAATACAACATGGCATCACAAAATGACTCTACGACTCAAGTAGTTTATTCAATAGGCTCCGAGGAGTGAGACATTACAAACATGGGTCTCATGACCCAACAATCAGAGCATACAAGTCAAAGCACAAGCGGAAGCTATCATGTCTGAGTACAGACATCTATAAATGAAAAAGGCTGAGAAGCCTGACTATCTATCAGATCCTGCCGAGGGCACAAGATCGTAGCTGAGGTATCAAGCTAAACGTCGAAGTCCAAGCGGAACTACTAGTGAGACTGAAGTCTCTCTGCAAAAACATAAAATAGGCAAACGTGAGTACAAATGTACCCAGCAAGACTTACATCAGATCTATCTACACATGCATCATTATCAACAAAGGGGATGGTGGAGTTTGACTGCAGCAAGCCAGCTTTGACTCGGTGGCTATCCTGAACTACGACTGCAAGTAACTCTTTTGAGGTGGCGCACACGAGTCCACATATTCACCATATCAATACACCACTATGGATCCGCTCCCGTCTCCCTACGAGAACGCCATCCATAGCACTCACGCTTATCTTGCATATTTTAGAGTATCCACTTTCACTTGTCTATGAACTGTACAAGGGGTCCAAGTTTCCATATCCGAGGAATCCGGCTATTCGAATAGATGATGTTAACCCTGCAGGGGTGTACTTCTTCACACACGCTTTCGCCACTTATCGCCCTGTACACGTCATGTACCTCGGCAACCTTCAAGCGGAAGCCGGGCGAGGGAGTCGGCCACGACCTGACTAACCGAACAAGTCTCTAGTCCAGGTTTATCGCCTATTCGGGTTCCATCCACAAGGAGATCCGGCCGGGGTGTCGCTTACGGCCCCAAACGATGTGTGCAGGGTTCCCAAGCCCACCAACCGGGTGCCACTTGGTACACCGTGCCACTGTGCCTAGTCTGTCCCAAGCCCACCTGTACCGGGTGCCACTTGGTAGACTACTAACACTACCTACAAACACCAGAAACTAGTTGCAACTCCTGGACAGAGATCAAGTTGATTAATAAGTCGAGAGAGCTTGGAGTGCCCGGAGCCCAATGTGTGGTAGTAACTGATCATGGATCACAAACACAGAACTCAGTTCCTGAGGACGGCTGCAATGAGACAACCCACCATGTACTCCTACATGGCCTCTCACCGCTACCTTTACCAAATCGTGTTCACACACTTAGTTCACCCATAGTAGGACATGTTCACACGCCTCTGATTCATCCCCGATGAATCAGACCTGACTAAACTCTAAGCAGTAGCAGGCATGACAACAAGCATGAATGAGTAGGCACATCAGGGCTCAAACAACTCCTACTCATGCTAGTGGGTTTCATCTATTTACTGTGGCAATGACAGGTCATGCAAAGGATAAAGGGGTTCAGCTACCGCAGCAAGTATCAAATATGTCGTTGTTGTCCTAATGCAATAAAAGAGAGCAGGAGCGAGAGAGTGGGATTTTATCGGAATGAACAAGGGGGTTTTGCTTGCCTGGCACTTCTGAAGATAACATTGGGTCTTCATCAGTGTCAACGATCACCTCATCGGTATCACGTCTATCGAGAGGGGACAAATACCGGCAACACAGAAGGGAACACAATCAATGCAATGCACAATATGATGCATGATCATGACATGGCAAAATGAATGTGTTTTGGGCTAATGCATCTAGCAACAAGTTAAATGGGGTTGGTTTGAATACAAGATTCAAATTCAAACTCCATATGTGATTATTCAAATGCCATTTAATATGATTTGTGCTAAACAGCAGCTATAAGTTGTTCTAACATGCATGAAAATGGTACAGATGGATTCCTTGAATTTTTCTGATAATTTTTCATATATAAATTATTTAATTTGGAGTTACGGTTGAATTTCTATGATTTTTAGAAGTTTTAGGCATTTTCTGGAATTTCCTGAATATTAATAAATCCAGAAAATACTTATTGCGTCAGCATTGTGTCACTATGACGTCAGCAGGTCAACAGACGCTGCTGGTGGTCAAACCTGACCAGTGGGGCCCACTGGTCAGTGACTGGGGCTTGTTAGTGCCGCTGACGTGTGGGGCCGGTCAAAGGCCACGTCAGCACATTCAACTCTGACTGGTGGGTCCCGTGTGTTTATTAACTAATCTAAACAGAAATAAAATAGAGATTATTTTGAGCGTGGGGCCCAGGTGTCAGTGACATAGGGCTTAGTTAGTGGGGTGATTAACTCCCAACAGCTGCTATCACCGGCGGCTAATCGCCGGCGTAACCAGGACGCGGCGGCGTTGCCCGTCCGGCCAACTCCGGCGACGGGAGCTCGCGCGGCTGGGCGCGTTGGAACCGGAGCAAGGAGGCGCGTCGATTGGTGGCCTCAGGCGATGCTAGGGTGGCCGGGAACGTCGACGGCGTCGAGTTCCGCGGCGGCGCAGTTGCGGCTTGCACGGGTGCGAGGAGCACGGTGCACGATTTGGCGACCTGAGGCGCGCTACGGGTTCCTGGAGAAGCCCGGAGCATGACTCCATGCTTGGGTTGGTCGGGCGGGATGGCTAGCAACGGCGAGCTTCACGGCGGCGGCGGCGAGCTCTCGGCCATCACAGAAACAACGGCTAGGGGAGGCAATCGATGGTGGGGAGAGGGGGAGAACGTAGAGGAGCTCACAGCGGTGAAGGGGAGCAACTCGGTGTAGCCGGGGACGCGCTGAGGCCGCAAATTGACCGGAGGGGGCCGTCGGATCCGGAGGTTGAAGACGGCGCGTTGGCGACGATGCAGGGCTTCCGGAGGGCCGTGGATCGGTGGGGAGGAAGAGGGGGTCGAGGCGGAGCTCCTGGGCGCATCAGCGAGGCTAGGGGTGGCCGGTGGCCATGGGTACGGCGACGATGACGGCGAGCTCCGCTCGGTGGTGTGCGCGAGAGGGAAGCAGAGGAGGGAATGGGGTCCAGGGGGAGAGAGGAGAGGTG
>NC_041382.1:636805072-636812822 GCF_002162155.2 Triticum dicoccoides | reverse complement strand
TGTTTTGAATTTAAAATAATTCAAACAATGCCAAAAACTCCTCTGAATATTTTATATTGCTAGATGGACTTTTCCAAAAGCTTATAAAATATTTCAGGGGTATTTGAAATTATATTCTAATTATATGAATATAATTCAAATTCAAATAGCTAATGAATTAAATCCAAAGTCCCAAAAATAAATCCTTAAAAATGTTCAATATTTTGGTTGGGACCAGAACCCTTACCAAAAATTATCAAACATTTAAGAAGAGCATTTTGGAGCAATGAATGAGATTTCTAGGGTTTTTGCCCCTCTTTTATTTAAGTTTTTGAGGCTTCCAAAATTCCTCAGTTCAAGTTTCGAAAATATAGACATGATGCACACATGAAGCTAGCCTAGAGCACTACCAGAAGCTAGGGATGTGACACAAACCTTCACAAACTCGGTCACTCGGCGATCCACAATTTCCTCTTGGATGCTCTAGACCATGACACCTAATCGTCTGGAAGATGCATAGTCTTCAAAGGTAACAAGCATCAAATCCACGCAGGATCAATCTCTTCAGTGATGCTCAATCACTTTGGGTTTGAAGGTGTTTGGGTTTGGGTGTTCCTCACTTGATGATTTTCGCTCAAAGTCCTCGGAGGATGGGATGCTCTCAAATGACAAGTGTCAGTTTCTCTCGGAGCAGCCAACCAGCTAGTGGTTGTAGGGGGGCTATTTATAGCCTAGGGAGCAGCCCGACATGATAAGACTTAAATGCCCTTCAATGATATGACCGTTAGGTGGAAGGATATTTTGGGACAGTTGGCGCGTAGCACAGCAACGGTTGGAAATTTGACTATCAAATTCCTCAGGGCTATCATGTTCCTCACTTGTAGGCAACCCGGACTGGCGAATTCCTAACTCCTCAGTCAGGACAAATTCCTCAGTGACCAGGAGAACTTCATCTCTGTCACTGAAGAAGTTGACTGAACTGCATGAGATTTCCAATGGCTTCGCTCGAAGGGATTGGTAGGTATAGGATTTTGAGTTGAGCATCACTTGGAAATTTTTCCTTAGTATTTCCTCGACCCCCTTTAACAGTACGGTGTTTCCTATGACTCAAGAAAGAGAAAATGAAACTACAAAAACAAAAGTCTTCACGCTTCATGTTCCTCGAATGAATACCAAGTCTTCAGGATCACACCAATTTCTTCACTTTCAAAGTCTTCAGAAAGTCTTCAGTAATCCAAAGTCTTCAGTTGAAGAACTTCATTTTTAGGGGTCGACTTTCTATGTAAATATCAAACTCCTAATAGATTTATAGACATGTGTACACTCACATACGCATCAGTCCCTTAACCTATAAGTCTTCAATACACAAAAATCACTAAGGGGCACTAGATGCACTTACAAAAATACTATCAGGTACTAAGTTCATGATAAATTAAAGTTCAATTAATCAAATTACTTAAGAACTCCCACTTAGATAGACATCCCTCTAATCATCTAAGTGATCATGTGATCCATATCAACTAAACCATGTCCGATCATCACGTGAGATAGAGTAGTTTTCAATGGTGAACATCACTATGTTGATCATATCTACTATATGATTCATGATCGACCTTTCGGTCTCAGTGTTCCGAGGCCATATCGGCATATTCTAAGCTCGTCAAGTTTAACCCGAGTATTCTGCGTGTGGGAAACTGGCTTGCACCCGTAGTATGTGAACGTAGAGCTTATCACACCCGATCATCACGTGGTGTCTCGGCACGACGAACTGTAGCAACGGTGCATACTCAGGGAGAACACTTATACCTTGAAATTTAGTGAGAGATCATCTTATAATGCTACCCGAACTAAGCAAAATAAGATGCATAAAGGATAAACATCACATGCAATCAATATAAGTGATATGATATGGCCATCATCATCTTGTGCCTTTGATCTCCATCTCCAAAGCACCGTCATGATCACTATTGTCACCGGCTTGACACCTTGATCTCCATCGAAGCATCATTGTCGTCCCACCAACTATTGCTTCTACGACTATTGCTACCACTTAGTGATAAAGTAAAGCAATTACATGGCGATTGCATTTCACACAATAAAGTGACAACCATATGGCTCCTGCCAGTTGCCGATAACTCTGTTACAAAACATGATCATCTCATAAAATAAAATTTAGCATCATGTCTTGACCATATCACATCACAACATGCCCTGCAAAAACAAGTTAGACGTCCTCTACTTTGTTGTTGCAAGTTTTACGTGGCTGGTACGGGTTGAGCAAGAACCGTTCTTACCTACACATCAAAAACCACAACGCAGTATAGTGATTGCTTTTTGATCTTCAGAAAGAACCATGTTCATTGAATCCGATTCAACTAAATTTGGAGAAACTAGCACCCACCAGCCACCTGTGTGCGAAGCACGTCGGTAGAAACAGTCTCGCGTAAGCGTACGCATAATGTCGGTCTGAGCCACTTCATCCAACAATACCGTTGAATCAAGAATCAACTAGTGACGGCAAGCAATATGTATATACCCACGCCCACAACTCCTTTGTGTTCTACTCGTGCATATAACATCTACGCATACACCTGGCTTTGATGCCACTGTTAGGGAACGCAGTAATTTCAAAAAGAATTCCTACGCACATGCAAGATCTATCATGATGATGCATAGCAACGAGAGGGGAAGAGTGTTGTCCATGTACCCTCATAGATCGTAAGCTGAAGCGTTATGACAATGCGGTTGATGTAGTCGTACGTCTTCACGATCCAACCGATCCTAGCACCAAAGGTATGGCACCTCCGCGATCTACAAATGTTCAGCTCCTCGCGAACTCTAGATCCAGCTGAGTGTCGAGGGAGAGTTTCGTCAGCACGACCGCGTGATGACGGTGATGATGAAGCTACCAGCACAGGGCTTCGCCTGAGCACTGCAACGATATGACTGAGGTGGATTATGGTGGAGGGGGGCACCACACGCGGCTAAACAATGTCAACTTGTGTGTTTTAGGGTGCCCCTGCCCCCGTATATAAAGGAGCAAGGGGGGAGGCCGGCCGGCCCTAGGGCGTGCCAAGGAGGGGAGGAATCCTCCTCCTAGTAGGAGTAGGATTCCTCCTTTCCAAGTCCTACTAGGAGGGGGAAGGAAGGAGTGGGAGAGGGGAAGGAAAGGGGGGCGCCACTCCGCTCCTAGTCCAATTCGGACTCAAGGGGGAGGGGGCGCGCGGCCTGCCCTGGCAGCCCCTCTCTCTCTCCACTAAGGCCCATCTAGGCCCACTAGTTTCCCAGGGGGGTTCCGGTAACCCTCCGGCGCTTCGGTTTTATCCGAAACCACCCGTAACACTTCCGTTGTCCGAATATATTCTTCCAATATATCAATCTTTATGTCTCGACTATTTCGAGACTCCTCGTCATGTCCGTGATCACATCCGGCACTCCGAACAACCTTCGGTACATCACAACACATAAACTCGTAATATTGATCGTCACCGAACGTTAAGCGTGCGGACCCTATGGGTTCGATAACTATGTAAACATGTCCGAGACTCATCTCTGGTCAATAACCAATAGCGGAACGTGGATGCTCATATAGGTTCCTACAAATTCTATGAAGATCTTTATCGGTCAAACCGCATAACAACATATGTTGTTCCCTTTGTCATCAGTATGTTACTTGCCCGAGATTCAGTCGTCGGTATCTCAATACCTAGTTCAATCTCATTACCGGCAAGTCTCTTTACTCGTTTCGTAATGCTACATCCCGTAACTAACTCATTAGTTGCATTGCTTGCAAGGCTTATAGTGATGTGCATTACTAAGAGGGCCCAGAGATACCTCTCCGATACTTGGAGTGACAAATCCTAATCTCGATCTATTCCAACTCAACAAACACCATCGGAGACACCTGTAGAGCAGCTTTATAATCACCCAGTTACGTTGTGACGTTTGGTAGAACACTAAGTGTTCCTCGGTATTCGGGAGTTGCATAATATCATAGTCATAGGAACATGTATAAGTCATGAAGAAAGCAATAATAGTAAACTAAACGATCATTGTGCTAAGCTAACGGATGGGTCAAGTCAATCACATCATTCTTTAATGATGTGATCACGTTCATCAAATGACAACTCTTTGTCCATGGCTAGGAAACTTAACCATCTTTGATTAACGAGCTAGTCAAGTATAGGCATACTAGTGACACTCTATTTGTCTATGTATTCACACATGTACTAAGTTTCCGGATAGTACAATTCTAGCATGAATAATAAACATTTATCATGATATAAGTAAATATAAATAACAACTTTATTATTGCATCTAGGGCATATTTCCTTCAACATGAGCTCCAGAACAGGATTACCGTACCACTCTGGTGCGGATCATACTCTGGTTGACCTACGAGGTTTGGTAGTAAGTTGATCTGAAGTTTCATGATCATCATCATTAGCTTCCTCACTAATTGGTGTAGGAATCACTGGAACTAATTTTTGGCATGAACTACTTTCCAATTCGGGAGAAGGTACAATTACCTCATCAAGTTCTACTTTCCTCCCACTCACTACTTTCGAGATAAACTCCTTCTCTAGAAAGGATCCATTCTTAGCAATGAATATCTTACCTTCGGATCTGTGATAGAAGGTGTACTCAACAGTCTCCTTTGGGTATCCTATGAAGACTCATTTCTCTGATTTGGATTCGAGATTATCAGGTTGAAGCTTTTTCACATAAGCATCGCAGCCCCAAACTTTAAGAAACTACAGCTTGGGTTTCTTGCCAAACCATAGTTCATATGGTGTCGTCTCAACGGATTTAGATGGTTCCCTATTTAACTTGAATGCAGCCGTCTCTAAAGCATAACCCCAAAACGATAGCGCCAAATCAGTAAGAGACATCATAGATCACACCATATCCAATAAAGAACGGTTATGACGTTCGGACACACCATTACGCTATGGTGTTCCAGGTGGCGTGAGTTGCAAAACTATTCCACATTGTTTCAAATCAAGACCAAACTCAGAACTCAAATATTCACCTCCATGATCAGATCGTAGAAACTTTATTTTCTTGTTACGATGATTTTCCACTTCACTCTAAAATTCTTTGAACTCTGCAAATGTTTCAGATTTATGTTTTATTAAGTAGACATACCCATATCTGCTCAAATCATCTGTGAAGGTCAGAAAATAACGATACCCGCCGCAAGCCTCAACACTCATCGGACCACATACATCAGTATGTATTATTTCTAGTAAGTCAGTTGCTCGCTCCATTGTTCTGGAGAACGGAGCCTTAGTCATCTTGCCCATGAGGCATGGTTCGCAAGAGTCAAGTGATTCATAATTAAGTGATTCCGAAAGCCCATCGGTGTGGAGTTTCTTCATGCGCTTTACACCAATATGGCCTAAACGGCAGTGCCACAGATAAGTTGCACTATCATTTTTAACTTTGCATCTTTTGGCTTCAATATTATGAATATGTGTATCTGTCGGTGTACTAGAGTAGGGGTACCCTATTACCCCGAACTCGTGCACGGGC
Organism: Triticum dicoccoides; assembly: GCF_002162155.2. Taxonomy (NCBI): domain Eukaryota; kingdom Viridiplantae; phylum Streptophyta; class Magnoliopsida; order Poales; family Poaceae; genus Triticum; species Triticum dicoccoides. The sequence continues at coordinate 636,807,308 of NC_041382.1, read as the reverse complement.
AGTTGCAGCGCCCCGCGGCAAGGCTTGCCGGGTGACCGCCAGGACCCTCCGTGGTTCCCTTGAAGACCATTCAAGAACAAAGTACTCAAACCAAGGCCCCAGTAAGAGGAGCTTGCCGGGAAGGCCAACCGAGGCCCCGGCAAGAGGAGCTTGTCGGGAAGAGACAAGACCCCGGCAAGAGGATCTTGTCGGGAAGGCCACTCAAGACATACCAAGAAAGCTTGCCGCGACGCGCCCTGCATCCCGGCAAGATCCGGCGAGTGACAAGCTTCCGGACGCGACAAGACGACGGCCGCGGCAAGGAGCTTGCCGGGGGAAACCCCCACTGCGTGCCCGCGCTCCAGCTCACCTGCTAACGTGTCGCTCTAGGACTCTCCCAGAGTGCACGTGGCGGGAGGCCATGCAGCTAGGGGTACGTGGTGGCAAGCGGAGATGAAGAGAAGCCCATCGTGGCAAACGGTGGCACTCCTAACGGTCACCTTTTGCACTGTTTAGGAGACTCAGACATGCATTTAATGCCCTTGTCCCCTGCCATCAGAGTTAGGTAGGGTGCACTGTATCCACAGTAGCGGTAGCTGCACCTACCGCATCCTTTTCCATTTTTACCCTTCTTGTCTACGTTGCCCCCTGTCGGTGACCCCTTGAGTATAAAAGGAGGCCCAAGCGCAACGTAGAAAGGGTTCCGAGGGTCGGAGAGTTCAGAGGCTCGGCTAGCTCGGCTCGTTCAACACCAGAAACACTCTTACGCTCAGTCTGGCAGCGTCCATCGCTCCTGAGCAAGAATCCAATATACACAAACAAGAAGCAGTAGGGTTTTACGCATCCGTGCGGCCCGAAGCTAGGTAAAAATCTCCCCGCGTGCACTGCCTCGATCCGCTCTTTGTGCGCTCTCCGCCCCCCACCGAACCGAAAAGGGGCCCTGTCCCCATAGGTGTTGGCGGGAATCAGCATCGCCCCCGACATCTCTGGCGCGCCAGGTAGGGGGCATTGATATCGTGCGAACCCGATCCGGCGGGCACGCAAGCTAAATCCTCATCGTCATGGATCCCAAGGAGCGGGCGAGCAAAAGAACGACGCCAGTGCGGCAACAAAAAAAAGCTAAGTCATGCAAAACTTTAGATATTTCCTTTCTATATAAAGTTATCCGCCTCGGAGATCTTGTTCTTTGTACGAAAAACCTGTGCGCGGAGGAATCAACTCGTAGCTATTCGCGCCCTTACTTTGTTTCGAGTCCGCTCAACAACTTAAGTGAGCTGCTAGCGCCCTTACTTTGCTTCGAGTCCGCTCAGCAACTTAAGTGAGCTGCTAGCGCCCTTACTTTGTTTCGAGTCCGCTCAACAACTTAAGCAAGCTGCAACTAGTTGCGACAAGATTACTTGTCGGTAGCGACCCCGCCAGCAGGCTGCTGAAGTTCCGCACTCGGCGCTCGCGGCAAGGGTGCCTGCACCGGCAAGTTTCCCTAGAAAGCGTAGGGTGGACGTACAAAGAGGGGTTGAACAGGAAGATAGCATGCGTTATTTATTTGAGATTTCTGCATAGACCTGTATGCCGAGGAGCCTTCTCGGGGCTAGTTGTGCTCCATGATTGCCTCGAGTCCGCTCGGCAACTTGTGCGGTTGCGCTAGAACCAAGAAGGTAAACCTTTCCGGGAGGCGTTGTTCCCGAATAGCCGCTAAGGGCCCGTTCCCTCAAGCGCTACTGGCTGGATCATACGCACCGGAAAGCATTCCAGCAGGCATAGGGAATATGCAGCAAAAGTCGAAATTCGCAAGCAAGTTGATTGCACTCCGGACGCTAATCACTTGCTATGATTGAATGCAGTTATGGCCCGGGGGCTGGCGACGTCCTTAGGGCCAATCTTTTCGGTGTCAAGAACAACGAAGTTCTTCGCCATAAGCCTTTCCGGCAACGATCTTGCCGGGAGCCGGTGTCAAGAACAACGAAGTTCTTCGCCATAAGCCTTTCCGGCAACGATCTTGCCGGGAGCCGGTGTCAAGAACAACGAAGTTCTTCGCCAAAAGCCTTCCTGGCAACCAGCTTGCCGGAAGCCGGCATCGAGAACGTCAAAGTTCTCTGCTGATAAAAGCCTTCCTGGCAACCAGCTTGCCGGAAGCCGGCATCGAGAACGTCAAAGTTCTCTGCTGAAGACAAAAGCCTTCCTGGCAACCAGCTTGCCGGAAGCCGGCATCGAGAACGTCAAAGTTCTCTGCTGAAGACAAAAGCCTTCCTGGCAACCA
>NC_041382.1:636783232-636804472 GCF_002162155.2 Triticum dicoccoides | reverse complement strand
AAAGTTCTCTGCTGAAGATAAAAGCCTTCTTGGCAACCAGCTTGCCGGAAGCCGGCATCGAGAACGTCAAAGTTATCTGCTAAAGATAAAAGCCTTCCTGGCAATCAGCTTGCCGGAAGCCGGCATCGAGAACGTCAAAGTTCTTTGCTGAAGATAAAAGCCTTCCTGGCAATCAGCTTGCCAGAAGCCGGCATCGAGAACGTCAAAGTTCTCTGCTGAAGACAAAAGCCTTCCTGGCAACCAGCTTGCCGGAAGCCGGCATCGAGAACGTCAAAGTTCTCTGCTGAAGATAAGAGCCTTCCCGACAAGCCAGTATCGCCGAGGGCTGTGAGTGCCAAGAATCGTCCACGGCAAACCAGAGTTGCCGAGGGCTGCGCTATCAGATAAGTCTTTCATCCCTCATCATGCATCCTCTTCTGGACTGGGGAATGCGAAACCACGTTTCTTCCTGGAAACTGCCGTGCTCCCTCGACTCTAGGCCCTGGGGCTCGTTCTCGGGGCCAAGTTTGGTCGTAGTCGCGACAACAAGGGGATGAAGCGAGGAAAACCGCACCCACCTCGTCCCTGCCTCCGTCAAAAGCGTGAGAAAGGTCGAGCGACGTGGGAAGGCGGCAGGGTCTGTTGCCGGGAGATGAAATGTCTGTCCGAGGGATACCAAGGATTTGCTCCTTGGCGTGGGTTTAACTCGCGAGACAAATACCCCGGCAAGCATCCCCTTGCATTAAAAAACATCCCACTCAGGTACAGTCCATAGAGGATGAAAAACATGAAAGAGAGGATTACAAACTTTAGATACAGCTAAGGCCCGAAGGCTTACAAATTAAAAAGATAAGATGCCCGTGATCCCTTTCCTGTCCCCCTTTTCAGGAGGCAGGTCAAGGAGGCGAAAAGGGCAAAAGGAGTGCCTAGGCGAGCTATGGGTGCCAGAAGACACCAAGGGAACAACCCGGGGGACGTCCGAAGGCTGGACGGCGATGGCGACGCCGGAAGCGGGGCTCGAAGATGGGGCGGCGGGATGTCAGCACGCTGTCGAGGGCACCATGCCCTCGTACTCCGGCTTGACGGCCTTGTCGCCTGCCCTCTTCCCCTTCCGCAGCCTCCCTACGCCAGCCGCCCAAGGAGACGACCCCAGGGAGTTCAAGAAGCCGGCGACACGGATGATGGAGTCGCCGGTGCCGCGCAAGGCGGCGCCCGACGCCTAGTCAGACCCGCTACTCCGCTGCCCGCTACCCTCGTCGTCGCTGTCGCTCCCCTCCTCGTCGCTCTCGCTCGAGGAGGAGCCTTCGCTGTCGGAGGAGCTATCCACGCAGCACTTCACCCGAGTGCCGAAGCACCCGAAGGCCTTGACGGAGAGGAGATCGCCCTCCATCAACTTAAAACCCCTCCGTCAAGTTGTGGATGCGGGCGAACGTCTTCCACCCTCGATCAAGATACATCACATTAGGGGCTGGGAATGCAACGCGGACTCGCGCGCCGCTGATCCCACAGCCCCTCATGTGCAGTCTCAGCGTCTCGGGGGGCTCCACTTCCATCGCGCGTGCAAATGGAGCAGGAAGCCGGAGGCGACGACGAGGCGCCCGGCGCAACCTGACGAAGAACTCGCAAGGGTCGTCCCCTATATGGACCGCCGTGGGGGGAAGAGCCGCCGGCGGAGGTGAAGCTGACGCGCCGCCCCGTCCGCCTCTTCCCCGAGCGCCTCGACCTCGTCCTCGACCTTGTCCGCGACCTCGTCCTCTTCCTCTTCCCCTCAAGACCGGCTCTGCCACCACGGGCGCAGAAGAGGGAGAGAGGCGCTGTCTGGCGGCGACCCTCGCCGCCACCGAGGAAGGGCCTGGGTTCCCTTTCTCCATGGCAGATGAGAGAAAGGGGAGCAGAAGCTGAAGAAAGGAGAAGATGAGAGAGTGCGGGTTTTCCATGCTCCCATCCTGCTCTTTATAAAGGAGCGAGGTGGGGGCTCGGCCGCCCCGCTCAGCGAATCAAGGCATGGGAAGGGCAGGGAGTCGGGGCCAACCCGCTCGCGATGGCCCAGTTTCCCAATCCACCGTCCGTGACCTCAAGCGCATGGGAGCCGCGTGGCGGAGATGCAGAACTGAGGCGACAGATGAGGCAGCATCGCTCCGCCCCGTGAACGCGGGGAGTGGACGTCCCGGAAACCGCGCACCAGCCCCGTCCAGTAAATGCACCACGCCCTCACACCTACCTCCGTTTAAGGAGGAGGGCGTGAATCATCCCCATCATCGTGGTCTGACGCATGCTCGGGGGGCTTAGCCCCACGCACGCCACCCACGATCTCTCCCATGACGCCGCGTTTGACGCGTGCCGTTCTGGGCGTGCGCGGTGGGAGCAGAGTTAGATTTGGCGTGACCTAGGCCGCGCGTGCCCATGCACTGTTTTGGGCCTGGCCCAACAGCGCTCGGCACCGTGTATGGCCCAGGCCCGGGGGCTCCTGTCGGTGTACTAGAGTAGGGGTACCCTATTACCCCGAACTCATGCACGGGCAGTTGCAGCGCCCCGCGGCAAGGCTTGCCGGGTGACCGCCAGGACCCTCCGTGGTTCCCTTGAAGACCATTCAAGAACAAAGTACTCAAACCAAGGCCCCGGTAAGAGGAGCTTGCCGGGAAGGCCAACCCAGGCCCCGGCAAGAGGAGCTTGCCGGGAAGAGACAAGACCCCGACAAGAGGAGCTTGTCGGGAAGGCCACTTAAGACATACCAAGAAAGCTTGCCGCGACGCGCCCTGCGTCCCGGCAAGATCCGGCGAGCGACAAGCTTCCGGACGCGACAAGACGACGGCCGCGGCAAGGAGCTTGCCGGGGGAAACCCCCACTGCGTGCCCGCGCTCCAGCTCACCTGCTAACGTGTCGCTCTGGGACTCTCCCAGAGCGCACGTGGCGGGAGGCCGTGCAGCTAGGGGTACGTGGTGGCAAGCGGAGATGAAGAGAAGCCCATCGTGGCAAACGGTGGCACTCCTAACGGTCACCTTTTGCACTGTTTAGGAGACTCAGACAGGCATTTAATGCCCTTGTCCCCTGCCGTCAGAGTTAGGTAGGGTGCACTGTATCCACAGTAGCGGTAGCTGCACCTACCGCATCCTTTTCCATTTTTACCCTTCTTGTCTACGTTGCCCCCTGTCGGTGACCCCTTGAGTATAAAAGGAGGCCCAAGCGCAACGTAGAAAGGGTTTCGAGGGTCGGAGAGTTCAGAGGCTCGGCCAGCTCGGCTCGTTCAACACCAGAAACACTCTTAAGCTCAGTCTGGCAGCGTCCATCGCTCATGAGCAAGAATCCAATATACACAAACAAGCAGGAGTAGGGTTTTACGCATCCGTGCGGCCTGAAGCTGGGTAAAAATCTCCCCGCGTGCACTGCCTCGATCCACTCTTTGTGCGCTCTCCGCCCCCCACCGAACCGAAAAGGGGCCCTGTCCCCATAGGTGTTGGTGGGAATCAGTATCGCCCCCGACAGTATCACTACAATTGAGATTCAACAAAACAAAAATAGACCATTCATCAAGGGTGCATGACCATAAAAGATATTACTCATATAAATAGAACAACCATTAATCTCTAATTTAAATGAATAACCGTCTCGCATTAAACAAGATCTAGATATAATGTTCATGCTCAACGCTGGCACCAAATAGAAACTATTTAGGTCTAAAACTAATCCCGATGGTAGATGTACAGGTAGCGTGCCGACGATGATCACATCGACTTTGGAACCATTTGCCACGCGCATCGTCACCTTGTCCTTAGCCAATCTTCGCTTAATCCGTAGCCCATGTTTCGAGTAGCAAATATGAGCAACAGAACCAGTATCAAATACCCAGGCACTACTACGAGCATTAGTAAGTTACACATCAATAACATGTATATCAAATATACCTTTCACTTTGCCATCCTTCATATCTGCCAAATACTTGGGGTAGTTCCGCTTCCAGTGACCAGTCCCTTTGCAGTAGACGCACTCTGTCTCAGGCTTAGGTCCAGACTTGGGTTTCTTCCCTTGAGAAGCAACTTGCTTGTTGTTCTTCTTAAAGTTCCCCTTCTTCCCTTTGCCGTTTTCTCAAAACTAGTGGTCTTGTTCACCATCAACACTTGATGCTCCTTCTTGATTTCTACCTCCACGGCCTTTAGCATCGCGAAGAGCTCGTGAATTGTCTTTTCCATCCCTTGCATATTATTGTTCATCACAAAGCTGTCACACCCTAGCTAGTTCAAGCATTAGAGTGTGCATCATGTTTAAATTCCTTTTAAATTTGAAATGGGGATGACAGAACCCCCAGCACCCCCCCTGGAACAACTAGGGTTTACTAAAAACTTTTTCAATGAACCTGAAATGCCCTTCTAAAAAGCCCACCCTTTTTGTTTTGGGTAAAAACCTTTGACAAAAATGGTGCACATTTTTCTAGGACATCTAAGGTCATTGGATTAATCCTTATGGTATTTGCATTTGGGCATTTAAATGCTATAAAATATTTTAAATGCTCAAATAATCATAAACTAAAATGTTTGCTGCTGGATATATTCTAAGAAGTGGCCATGATTAATTTTATGATTTATGGTAATGCCCTAGCATTTTTAATAAAGCCCTGAAGTTACAGAAATAATATAATAAATAAAAAAACAGAAAAGGAGAGAAAGAACAGGGACTTACCTGGCGCAGCCCACCCGGCTCGGCCCAATCCACTGGCTCATGCCAGTCGTCCTCCTCCTCTCGCCAGGAGGACGAGGAGCGCGTGGCCGGCGCCTGCGGCCACACGCCGGCCACCTCCTGCTTTCCGCCGACGCCTTGGAGGCGTCTACGAGTGCCACGCAGACTCCCACGTCTCCCTCTCTTTCTTCCCACTCTCCCCGTGGCCTCTCCCCCTCTCTAGCTCTCTCCCCATCTCCCTGCCGAGCGCAGCCGTCCCTGCCAACAAGCTCCATTGCAGCCTCCACCGTCCATTCGTTGCCTCGTCATGCCAGGAAGCTCCGCCGTCGTCGACTACATCGAGTAGGCCGAGCCCCGAGCACTCGCTCGCCCCGGAGACGCTGCACCGAGCTCGTCCTCAACTCCGGCCACCGGAGATCCCCTTCGCCGTCCCCGCCGCATCAGCTCATTCCCGACCTCTCCAACTGCCTCGACGAGACCCCCGTGAGCTCAGCCACCTCCCCACCCTCTCCGTTCTCTCTCTCGAGCCCCGTAGCGACCGCACGTAGCTCACCCGCACGCACCGCCGCAGAGCTCGTCGCCGACGAGGCTCCGGCCACCCAATGGCCATGCCACCCTGTCCACTAGTCCTACCGCACCTCCAGGAGCTCAACGCACCAAACCTCGCGCCTCCCCGTGCCCCCTAGCGACTAGTTCATCCTCACCCGAGCTCCGGCCGCCGCCAAACTCGTCGCCGGCGACGTTTCCGGCCACCCCAGCTCCACCCACTGCCACCACTAGACGCAGCTTCCTTCCCGCATCACGTAGATAGTCTCTGCCGTCCTTTTGGTCGCTGGAGTGCAAATCTCGTGCTGCTCCGCCGCGTCTGGCCTCACCGGCGTCTAAACGCCAGCGAGTTGACCCTGTTTGACCCTGTGTGGGCCCAGGTTGACCCCCCCTGAGTCTATGACAGGTGGGGCTTCTCTGCTAATTAGTTTAGGATTAGTTTTAACTAATTTTAATTAGTTTAGTTACTGACATGTGGGCCCAGCCCCCATTGACAGCTAATTAGTGTTAATTTAATTCTGTTAATTAGCTGAGTCACTGACAGACAGGGCCCACCAGTCAAGTTTGACCTGGCCGACCCAGTTGACCCGCTGACGTCACACCTATGTCATGCTGACGCATTAATTCAATTACTGGATTTATTCTTTAATAGGAAATTCCAGAAAATAGCCAAAACTTCTAAAAATCATAGAAAATCAACCATAGCTCCAAATGCAAAGATTTATATATGAAAAATGATCAGAAAAATTCAATCTATCCATCTGTAATGGTTTCATGCATGACAAAACAAGATAGACTTGCTGTTTAAGCAATATAAGATAATGCACTAATAAGGCTAAGTTAAATGAGCTATCATTTGAATCTTTGATTCAAATGGGTTCATACCTTCCTGTTTTAGCTTGCATTAGGCCAAGACACATTCATTTTTCCATGTCATAGCATGCATCATATTGTTGCATATTGCCATGTGTTGATTATGTTCGGTGTGTCTTTCGTGGTAGGTTCTGCCTCCGAGGATAACCCCGACTATCCGTCTGAAGGGCAGTACCCTACTACCACTACAACAGGCAAGCAACCCATTGATCATTCCGATACAAACCCATGTTCTCGCTTCTGCTCTTGTTTACTGCATTAAGACAACGCGATTCAAACTGCTGTGTGCTACGGTAGTTGAACCCTTATCCTCTGCATGACCTGTCATTGCCACAGTAACTAGATGAAACCCACTAGCATGTGTAGGAGTTGATTGAGCCATGTATGTGATTCCTACCTTGCTATGCCTGCTATGCTTAGAGTTGTGTCGGGTCTGGTTCATCCGGGTGATGGGCTAGGGTGAAATGATTATGTCGGTAATGTGAGGGATGTGTTGAACATGTTTTGGTAAAGGTATCGATGAGAGGCCATGTAGGAGTACATGGTGGGTTCTTTCATTGAGGTCGTCCATAAGAACTGAGATCTGTATGCGTGATTTAAGATTCAGCTACTACCACACATTGGGCCCTGAAATATGACCCTGCTCGACTTACTGACCCCTCTCGCCCTTTGTCCAGGAGTTGCAACTAGTTTCTGGTGTTTGTAGGTTATGTGTTGGCGGCCGTGCGTAGCGCTGACCCTAGGGGTATGCTATGATGCGGTAGATACACTGTGGCCGGGTATGTTGGGCGCCCGTTTGGCATCTCGGGACCCTATACACATTGTTTGGGGCCGTTGAGGACACCCCGGATGGATTTCCTTGTGGATGGAACCTAAATAGGTGATAAACTTGGACTAGAGACTTGTACGGTTAGTCAGGTCGTGGTCTACACCCACGTCGGTTTTCGCTTGAAGTCTGCCGAGCACATGATGTGTGCAGACGCTAAGTGGTGGAAACATGTGTGACGAAGTACACCCCTGCAGGGTATAAACTATTCGAATAGCCGCGTCCGCGGTAAAGGACTACTTGGTTGCCTATACAGTTCATAGACAAGTTAATGGTTACTACTAAAAGACTCAAGATAAGTGTGAGTACCGAGGATGGCCCTCTCGTAGGATGACGAGGGAGGATCCCTGGTGGAGTATTGTGTTGGTGAGTAGTGGACTCGTGTGCGAAAACTATTTTACTAGTGGAGTTCCGTAGGATAGCCTAGCCAAGAGTCAAAGCTGGCTTGCTGCAATAACCCCACCACCTTCTTGAGAATGAGCATGTATAGTAGGTTCTGTTGTAAGACTTGCTGAGTACCTTTGTACTCATGTTTGCTTAATTACTGTTTTCAGACAACAACACCGCCCCCTCCGATGGGTTCTACGTAGACCTTGATGTCGACGAGTGACTAGCCACCCAGGTGGTGATCCTGGCCATGGAGGGCCCTATGTAGATAGACAGGCTTCGGAAGCCTTCTTGCTTTCTAGTGTCTGTACTCAGACTATTTACTTCCGCTTGTGCTTGTATGCTTGTATGACTTGAGTGTCGGGTCATGTGACCCCTACCTGTATGAACTTGTTATGTATGGCTCTATGGAGCCTTTCAATAAAGTACTTGAGTTGTAGAGTTTTGTTGTGTTGCCATGTTGTATGTACTCATATCGGGCATATTGTGTGTATGATTGAAATGCTTGGTATGAGTGGGATCCGACAATCTAGTTGTTTATCCTTGGCAGCCTTTCTTATGGGGAAATGTAGTCTAGTGTTCCTCGAGCCATAGTAGTCCGCTACAGCCCGGTTCACCGGAGTCCTACTAGCCCAGCACTACTGCTCAGGACACTTGACTGGCCGGCATGTGTTTCACTTTGTTCCTATGTCTGTCCCTTCGGGGAAATGTCACGCGGTGACATCCGGAGTCCTGCCTAGCCTGCTACAGCCCGGGTTCCCCGGAGTCCTATTAGCCCAGTGCTACAGCCCAGATTCACTCGCTGATGACCGACATGCTCAATGTGATTCATGTATGCCTGTCTCAATAGGTCTGTGCCGCTTTGGGTTCACGACTAGCCATGTCGGCCCGGGTTCTCTGTCATATGGATGCTAGCGACACTATCATATATGTGAGCCAAAAGGCGCAAACGGTCCCGGGCCATGGTAAGGCGACACCCGTGGGATACCGTGCGTGAGGCCGCAATGTGATATGAGGTGTTACCGGCTAGATCGATGTGACTTGGAATTGGGGTCCTGACAAAAGCCTTTATAGCTTGGTGGCAGTGATTGAAGAACTCTATCAATGACACTATCATCAGGAAGATTAACTCCCAGCTGAGCCAAGTGGTTATGGTACCCAGACATTCTGAGTATGTGTTCACTGGCAGAACTATTCTCCTCCGTTTTGCAGCTGTAGAACTTGTTGGAGACTTCATATCTCTCAACTCGAGCATTTGCTTGAAATATTAACTTCAACTCCTAGAACATCTCATATGCTCCATGATGTTCAAAACGTCTTTGAAGTCCCGATTCTAAGCCGTAAAGCATGGCACACTGAACTATCGAGTAGTCATCAGATTTGCTCTGCCAGACGTTCATAACGTCCGGAGCTGCTCCTGCAGTGGGTCTTACACCTAGCGGTGCTTCTAGGACATAATTATTCTTTGCAACAATGAGGATAATCCTCAAGTTACGGACCCAATCCGTGTAGTTGCTACCATCATCTTTCAATTTAGCTTCCTCTAGGAACGCATTAAAATTCATGGGAACGGTAGCACGGGCCATTGATCTACAACAACATAGATATGCAAAAACTATCAGGTACTAAGTTCATGATAAATTAAAGTTCAATTAATCATATCACTAAGAACTCCCACTTAGATAGACATCCCTCAAGTCATCTAAATGATCACGTGATCCATATCAACTAAACCATGTCCGACCATCACGTGAGATGGAGTAGTTTTCAATGGTGAACATCACTATGTTCATCATATCTACTATATGATTCACGTTCGACCTTTCGGTCTCAGTGTTCCGAGGCCATATCTGCATATGCTAGGCTCGTCAAGTTTAACCCGAGTATTCTGCACGTGCAAAACTGGCTTGCACCCGTCGTATGTGAACGTAGAGCTTATCACACCCGATCATCACGTGGTGTCTCGGCACGACGAACTGTAGCAATGATGCATACTCAGGGAGAACACTTATACCTTGAAATTTAGTGAGAGATCATCTTATAATTCTACCGCCGTACTAAGCAAAACAAGATGCATAAAAGATAAACATCGCATGCAATCAAAATATGTGACATGATATGGCCATCGTCATCTTGTGCCTTTGATCTCCATCTCCAGAGCAATGTCATGATCTCCATCATCAACGGCTTAACACCTTGATCTCCATCGTAGCATCATTGTCGTCTCGCCAACTATTGCTTCTACGACTATCGCTACTTCTTAGTGATAAAGTAAAGCAATTACATGGCGATTGCATTTCATACAATAAAGCAACACCCATAAGGCTCCTTCCAGTTGCCGATAACTTTTACAAGACATGATCATATCATACAACAATTTATATCTCATCACGTCTTGACCATATCACATCACAACATGCCCTGCAAAAACAAGTTAGACGTCCTCTACTTTGTTGTTGCAAGTTTTACGTGGCAGCTATGGGCTTCTAGCAAGAACCATTCTTACCTACGCATCGAAACCAGTACGATTTTTCGTCAAGTGTGCTATCTTAACCTTCAACAAGGACCGGCCATCGTCAAACTCGATTCAACTAAAGTTGGAGAAACAGACACCCGCCAGCCACCTGTGTGTGAAGCACATCGGTAGAACCAGTCTTATGAACGCAGTCATGTAAAATGTCGGTCCAGGCCGCTTCATCCAGCAATACCGTTGAATCGAAGTAAGACATTGGTGGTAAGCAGTATGACTATGATCGCCCACAACTCTTTGTATTCTACTCGTGCATATATCATCTACGCATAGACCTGGCTCGGATGCCACTCTTGGGAAACGTAGCAATTCAAAAAAAAAATCTACGATCACACAAGATCTATCTAGGAGATGTGTAGCAATGAGAGGGGAAGAGTGTGTCCACGTACAGTCGTAGACCGAAAGCGGAAGTGTTCAGTAACGCGGTTGATGTAGTCGAACGTCTTCACGATCCAACCGACCCAAGTACCGAACGTACGGCAACTTCGTGTTCAGCACACGTTCAGCACGATGACGTCCCTCGATCTCTTGATACGGTAGAGGATGAGGGAGAGTTCCGTTGGCACGACGGTGTGACGATGGTGATGATGAAGTTATCGGGGCAGGGCTTCACCTAAGCACTACAACGATATGACTGAGGTGTTGAACTGTGGAGGGGGCACCGCACATAGCTAAGATATTGTCTGTTGTGCCTTTGGGGTGCCCCCTGCCCACATATATAAAGGAGGGGGGAGAGAGGCCGGTGGCCAGGAGGGGCGCGCCATGGGGGAGTCCTACTTGGACTCTTAGTCCAAATAGGATTCGGCCTCCCCCTTTTCCTTTCTTCCACCGGAGGGAATAGGAAGGAGAGGGAAAGGGAAGGGGGCGCCGCCCCCTCCTCCTTGTCCTATTTGGACTCCCAAGGGGGGGCGTGCAGCCACCTCCCTTGGGCATCCCACTCTCTCCCTTAGGCCCATGTTGGCCCAATATTTCCCCAGGGGGTTCTGGTAACCCTTCGTTACTCCGGAAAAATACCCGAATCACTCGGAACCATTCCGATGTCCGAATATAACCTTCCAATATATGAATCTTTACCTCTCGGCCATTTTGAGAGTCCTCGTCATGTCTGTGATCTCATCCCACACAAACTTTGGTCATCAAATCACATAACTCATAATACAAATCTTCATCGAACATTAAGCGTGTTAATAACCAATAGCGGAACCTGGATGCTCATATTGGCTCCTACATATTCTTCGAAGATCTTTATCGGTCAAACCGCATAAGAACATGCGTTATTCCCTTTGTCATCAGTATGTTAATTGCCCGAGATTCGATCGTCGGTATCATCATACCTAGTTCAATCTCGTTACCGGCAAGTCTCTTTACTCGTTCCATAATACATCATCCTATAACTAACTCATTAGTCACATTGCTTGCAAGGCTTATAGTGATGTGCATTATCGAGAGGGCCTAGAGATACCTCTCTGATACACGAAGTGAAAAATCCTAATCTTGATCTATGCCAACTCAACAACACCTTTGGAGACACCTGTAGAGCATCTTTATAATCACCCAGTTATGTTGTGCCATTTGATAGCACACAAGGTGTTCCTCCGGTATTCGGGAATTGCATAATCTCATAGTCAGAGGAATATGTATAAGTCATGAAGAAAGCAATAGCAATAAAACTAAATGATCATAATGCTAAGCTAACGGATGGGTCTTGTCCATCACATCATTCTCTAATGATGTGATCATGTTCATCAAATGACAACACATGTCTATGGTCAGGAAACTTAACCATCTTTGATTAATGAGCTAGTCAAGTAGAGGCATACTAGGGACATTCTGTTTTTCTATGTATTCACACAAGTACTAAGTTTCCGATTAATACAATTCTAGCATGAATAATAAACATTTATCATGATATAAGGAAATATAAATAACAACTTTATTATTGCCTCTAGGGCATATTTCCTTCAATGATCGGGTGTGATAGACTCTACATTCACGTACAACGGGTATAAGCCAGTTTTGCACAAGCACAATACTTGTGTTAAACTTGACGATCCTAGCATGTACATACATGGTCTCGGAACACTAGAGACCGAAAGGTCGAATGTGATTCATATAGTAGATATGATCAACATATAGATGTTCATCATTGATGACTACCACGTCTCACGTGATGAGCGGAGATGGGTTAGTTGATTTGGATCATGTATCACTTAGATAACTTGAGGGATTTTAATTTAAGTGGGAGTTCATAAGTAATTTGATTAATTGAATTTAATTTATCATGAACTTAGTCTTAATAGTTTTTGCATATCTATGTTGTAGATCAATGGCCCGTGCTACCGTTCCCCTGAATTTTAATGCATTCCTAGAGAAAGCTAAGTTTAAAGATGATGGTAGAAACTACACGGACTGGGTCCGTAACTTGAGGATTATCCTCATTGCTGAATAGAAGAATTATGTCCTTGATGCACTGCTAGGTGACAGACATGCTACAGGATCTACTGCAGATGTTATGAACGTCTGGCAGACTCGATCTGATGACTACTCAATAGTTCAGTGTGCCATGTGTCGGGGGTTTGGTGTGACATATGCCAAAGGATGGCTAATCATGATGGGGGCTAGTAGGACATCGCCGGTGCCAGGAAACTGGATGAGGCGAAGGCATGCACGCCGGCGAATCTTACCCAGGTTCGGGGCTCTCCTAGGAGATAACACCCCTAGTCCTGCTCTGCGGGGTCTCTGCATGATCACTAAGGCACTTGTGAGTACAATGGTGCTCCTCGAGCTGTATGCTAGAGGTAGAAGAAAGTAGGGCTAGCTCTCCCCTCTCTCTATGTGGGTGTCTAGGTCTAACAGGTTGGGAACCCTTTGCATGGGTGCCCTGGGGGTTTATATAGGACTACCCCCACAGGTACAATGGTAATCTGGCCGGGTGTAGGACCCGGCTGTCAGTGTCTCCTATCACCGGATCCTCCGCCGGCCGCTGGGGCCCGCCGCCTGGTGGGCCCTGCCGGCTGGTCTGGTATGAAGCCGACGGGCCACCTCCGCCGCTTGCGGGCCCGGCCGGCTGCTTGTTATTGTGGCCGTAATGTTGATGACGTGTGCTTGGTTAGGGGGGCGTGGCTACAGTCCCGCCGTCTGGCGGGAGATCACTGTAGCCACACCATGTCTCGTCTGATTAATGGTGTGTGGACTCCGAGGGTGGAGTGGGCCGCCTGCTAGAGGCCGGTCTCCCTTAGGTCCGACTGGTCAGGTGTTGCCGCCCTCTGGGCTCTCGTTTCCTGGTAGGGCCCGCCACCTGTAGGCCGTACCGACAGGCCGTTGTGGGAACAGGGTTCCACTTGACAGGAGTGACGTCAAGGGCGAGATGGCAATAGTGCCGCGTCGTGCGGGGATCTCGGCTGGTACGGGACACTGTGGCCGCGACCTGCCCTGGATATGGGGGGATGGGCTACACTGTAGCCTCATCCTATCTTGTCTTCTTTATTTGGGCGCAGACTCAGAGGGCATCATGGGCCGCCTGCCAGGAGCCGGCCTCTCTGGAGATCGCCTGCTGGGAGTTGGCTCGTCTTGGGGCCATCTTCTAGTGCTTGGCTGTCCTCTGGCAGCCGGCCGCTTGAGCTAGCCGTCCACCAGAAGGTGGCGCTTCGTCCTTGATGCCTGAGGGGCACAACCAGCCCGATGTCTTGAAATGCTCAGGGACTCGGGTTAGGCTACCCGTGGCCCATTACTCTGACAGTAGTCCCCGAAGCTGGTGAGGCGTCGCGGCTGACAAGTCGAGGTGCCTCAGCAGTTTCCTTCTCTGAGTGCCCCTGCTAAATGCTCCATCCGTCTTTCGGTATGCGCCTGCTGGGGAGTCGGACATGACCAGGTGAATTTGTTTGGTGGTTTTTGAAATGTCAAGGCGGGTGTCGGTGTCAAAACCAGCGGATCTCGGGTAGGGGGTCCCAAACTGTGCGTCTAAGGCGGATGGTAATAGGAGGCAGGGGACACGATGTTTTACCCAGGTTTGGGCCCTCTTAATGGAGGTAAAACCCTATGTCCTGCTTGATTTATTCTTGATAATATGAGTAGTACAAGAGTTGATCTACCACGAGATTAGAGAGGCTAAACCCTAGAAGCTAGCCTATGGTATGATTGTATGTTGTCCTACGGACTAAAACCCTCCGGTTTATATAGACACCGGAGGGGGCTAGGGTTACACAGAGTCGGTTACAAAGAAGGAGATCTACATATCCATATTGCCAAGCTTGCCTTCCACGCCAAGGAGATTCCCATCCGGACACGAGATGAAGTCTTCAATCTTGCATCTTCATAGTCTAACAGTCCGGCCAAAGGATATAGTCCGGCTGTCCGGATACCCCCTAATCCAGGACTCCCTCAGTAGCCCCTGAACCAGGCTTCAATGACGATGAGTCCGGCGTGCAGATTGTCTTCGGCATTGCAAGGCAGGTTCCTTCTCCGAATACTTCATAGAAGATTTTGAACACGAGGATCGTGTCCGGCTCTGCAAAACAAGTTCCACATACCACCGTAGAGAGAATAATATTTCCACAAATCTGATCTACTGATGTACCCCGTAGCATGGCATCACACCACAGCCAGGTCTTTATTCGAATCGTTTTTCATAACCCACCTCGGTGTGTTTCGCGAGGCGGCTTCCCTGGCACGTCTTGTCGAAGCAGAGATCGTGTCCCCTTATTACGGGATTCCCATCAATACGGACGTGGGTAACCCAACCGCGCCATCGATTACGGCGCTTGGGGGATAAGCGAGTTTTACCAGGGTGGTGGGGGCGCATAGTTTCGTCCGCCCTTATAAAGGGATAAGGTTTCACCTTTTTCTACCCACGCCTTCTTCCTCCTTGCACATCCATTCTCGCGCACCCGAGCTCCAGCGCCCAAGTCCACATCCTTCTCCTCAACTCTCTCCAAACATGTCCGGAGCGGGAGGGGAGTGGATGGTCTCCTCCGTCACGGAGGGACACATCAAAAAACTACGTGGGGCCGGATACTTAGCCGTGGATATCGCCCACCGGCTGCTAGCCGCGGGTCAGATCGTCCCTACCCCGTAACCTCATGAAAGGCTGGTTTTCCTCCCCCACTTCATCCGCGGACTGGGGTTTCCCCTCCATCCATTCGTCCGCGGCCTTATGTTCATCGTCGTGTGCGAGGCTTTCCTCCGCATCCAGCCCCACTCCGGCCTGTGGCTGAAGACCTTCAATATCAAGCCAAAGGTGGTTAGCGGCCAACAAGCGGAATGCGGCGGAGCCATGGTGGGCAAAATGCCCAACGTTATATGGCTCGAGGGCTCCTTCATGGAGACCATAAAGGGGTGGCAATCAGGGTGGTTCTACATCACCGAGCCGTGCGACACCAACTGGGTGGCGGCCCCCGAGTTTCGATCCGGAATCCCCACATGGCTCACTTCCTGGATGGAGAAGGGCCTGTCCTGGGGCTCATCGGTGGAGCTGGACAGACTCCAGAAGAGTATCCGGAACATGATAAGCAAGAAACTTAAGCTTGTCAACATAGTCCAGGTCATGCTCTTCCGCCGGATCCTCTCATGTCAACAACGGGCTTTCAACTTATGGGAGTTTGACCCGGCCCAGCACCAGACTCTACACGAGCTCTTCGACACGACGCATAAGGACGTCTGGAAGGTGCTGTTCAAGGGCACCGAGGTCCCCCCTTCTCTTACCGAGGACCGCGGGCTAAGCGTGAAGCGCCCTACGAATCCGGTAAGTTCTATACATCTGGCAGGGTATTTATTTCCCATAGCTTAACCATGTGCGGGGTCTAAGCTCCCATGCCTTTGACAGGACTGGGTGGAGACATCAGAGCAGATTAACTATCCGGCCCCTCTGCCCGAAGACCCTGCGGACGCTCTCCTGACGGAGATGCGGACTCCGGCTCCTTATGAGGTGCCGGAGAAGACCAAGAAGAAGGCCACGGGAACCCGAAAGAGTTCCGGTGCCAGGTGGTATCGGACACATCGTCCGATAACTCCGAGACGCACTCCTCCCGTTAAAACAAGGAGATGGAAGATGAAGATTCTCCCCCTCCAGCCGGGGGAGACAAGAAAAGGAAGGCCGCCCCAACCGGGGAGGTCGAAGGGTCCAAGAAGGGAAGGACTCTCCTTCCGGACTGCTCCACCACCGCTGCCGACGGCGAAGACGAGTGGCTGCTCAGGGCCAAGCCCCTGGAGAAGTCGTAAGTATTTGGATACCAGAGTAACTCATAGCATACTTTTGTTGCACTGCTTCTCCTAACGTCGAATATGATTATGCAGTCCGCCCCGAGCCCGTATCGATGTATCCTCGTCGGACGGTTCCTTGGACTCGTCAGATATGGATAGTGATACACTTCCAACCGTCTCCTCTCCTTTCCCTACAGAAAATGTCGAGGTATTGTCTCAAGGGGCACCGAGACGGGGGAGTTAGTCCCGGAGGCGCCTCAAGGCGACCTTCCGGACTCCAGGAGCAACGGGAGCAAGACTCCCAAGGGCTCCAAGTTCGGCCCTCAGCCGAACACCGTGCCGGAACCTCCAGTGGTTTCGGACTTCGGTAGGCGGCCCCCCTCCAAGAGGGGCAAGCCGCCCGTGCCGGTGACCTCTGTCCATCCAGAGGCACCGGACAACCTGCTGGGAGCGCTTCGCGGCGCTTCCATCGACGAAGAGCACCGCACTATTATGAGTGCGGTGATCAAGAAGGTTCAGTCCGCCAAGAGCGGACTGGCTGAAGCCTGTGCCAGCCTTCTAACAGGCTTTGAGGTAAGTATTTAAAATATAGGAAAATATTACCGCATAGACAGTAGCCCCTGATGCTCTGTTTGGTGTTCACAAAGAAAAGCCGAATAGAGGATCAAATAATATCTGCAGGAGTCTAATATAAGTATGTCTGTATGCGTATGCAGGCTTCGCTGCTGACCTCTGCCGCACTGAAGCAGGACCTCGAGCGGTCCGAGAAAGAGCTCGGCCTTGCCAAGAGGCAGCTCGAGGAGAACAAAGGTAAGTAATACCTTGTCTATATAAAAAAGAAAATGTGGTTGCGAAATGACATGATCATCATGGATGTGCCAGGGGCCACGACCGAAGTGGCGACCCTGAAGCAAGCGCTGTCCGAGGCCAAAAACAAAGCGGCCAAGGAGCGCACCGAGCGGGAAAAACAAGAGGCACGGGTAGGCGAGGTGCAGCAAGAGCTCCAGGCTCTCATGAAGAAGCACGAGGCTTTGGAGCTTGACTCGAATACGCGAGAGTCCGAGCTTGCCGCAGCCCGCGAGAGCACAAAGCATGCCAAGGATGAAGCCCAAAAGGCCCTCCAGGAAATTGAGGCAATGACGAAGATAGCGGCGGGTAAGGCATTTAATATGCAAAGAAAGCATGTGAAAGTAAATTAGTTGTTACTTACCCGAGTCCGGAGCTCTCTAGGAGCATTCATAGATTTTGCCCCGCAGTGTGTCGGATGCCGTGAAATATTACCAGGCCAAGGAGGGAAGCTCGACGGAGAAGTTGTTCTAGTCTCAGTATACTGGGACCGAACACCCAATGCCTATGAGCGACCAGCTGAAGCAACTGGTCGAGCTGCACAAGGCGGCCGAATAGGCCATGAGGGGCCTTATAGTCCGGATGTGGCCTGGCGGCTCCCTTCCCAATGGCTACTTCGGCCTGGTGAGGCGGCTTGTAGATGCCTGCCCACGGCTGGAGGTTATAAAGTGGTCCGTCTGCATCGAAGGTGCACGCCGGGCCTTTGCTCGTGCGAAGGTGCACTGGTCCAAGATGGACGCCGAGAAGCTCGTGAAGGAGGGGCCGCCATAGGGCAAGGAGCATCGCCACCCTGAGATGTATTATGAGGGTGTCCTGAAGGGTGCCCGTCTTGTGGCGGACGAGTGTGCGAAGGATGTAATTTTTGAATGAACTTGCTCGTGTGATCCTGTATTATGAAAACTTGTTCATATGCGCTATGCAACGCTTGTTTGTATTTAAAATATTACCTTCTGTGCGGTTGTTTGTTAAATCTAAGAGATGGCCAGTCGTCGGCTTCTGCCCCCATGCCACGAGTGCTGGGGTGTTCGGGATAAATCTGAGCACTCTTTTTCCCATTGTTGGGTCCTTTGAGGGAGGTGCTCAGCACAACAAACAAGGCAATCGGACTATAATGCTTTATCACTCTCACTTAGCCATAGAAGTCTACAATTTTAAATTTTGGTGAAGCCCCTAGTATTCGGACGGCCGAATTTGGGGCGCTATACACGCCTTAAGCCAGACAAAGCCGACTCCTCGCTCTAAGCGGCATAAGTCTTTAGGGACTCGAGACCTCTCGAACAGCGACCAGCTCTCGCCTTATCATGACAGTCAGTTTTAGCTTTCTCTACTGAGGTGCTTAGCCCAGATGAACAGGGGCACAATTGCAGTAGTTCTCCTAGTGCTACCTTAGCCGATATAGCGGAACGTAAGGTACCAAAACATGGGAGCCGGGCAAACCCAACTATTGACCCAAGACATGATTCGGAGTTGATGCATATAATGCTATAAGTTCAGGGTGCCGCACTGTCGAAAGTGTTCGGACTTCTCACGCCGTATTATTGGGTACGCTTAAGCCCCTGGCGTATTGGCCGTACCAGAGTGTACGGGTGCTGAATGTCATGAATGAACATATATATATATATATATATATATATATATATATATATATATAAGAATAGAGAATGTGATAATAGTCTAGTGCTATGCATTGTTTATTCAAAAAGGTGCGTCGAAGCAGAATGATACAAGTAGTACGATAAGCAAAAAAGTAGAACTATTTGACATGTCCCCTCCAAGGGCAAGCTGAGGAATGGTATTTAAAGCAGGTATTTCACTCGTTATCAGAGACCACCTGGGAATTCCATGATGCAATGTAGCTTTCTGCCTCCTTGGTTGTTGTATCGTGTGTCCGGCAATCGTAGTGCCGGGCGGGGTTTCCAGAGAGTAAAGTCCTGAAAGAGAGAAAAAATAATAAGGCGGGAAGCCCCTAGTGCGGTTGAGCCACGTTTTGGGACGTGTCGTAGTCGTGCCCCCCCCATCTATGCCCACGGTACTTTCAATGCGTAATTATGTACGCGTGGCACGGATTTCGCTGTTTGGCTGGGACTAGGGCGGGCGCCGCATTGCTATGCAAGCTCGGAACGTGCCAGGCGGTCTTGTTGCCGATTACTCTGGGCATGCTTGAAGGTGTCCGAGTCTTTAATCGCCGAACTGGTGGATTGCCTTAAGAGGCTGCTCTGCGCTTCTGCTGCAAGGGCCGCAGTGTGCTCCTCCGTGCGGAGAGAGCACTCTGTGTTTCCATTGACTGTGATGACCCCCCGAGGTCCTGGCATCTTGAGCTTGAGGTATGCATAATGCGGTACCGCATTGAATCTCGCAAATGCAGTTCTCCCGAGCAGTGCATGGTAGCCACTGCAGAATGGGACTATATCAAAGATTAACTCCTCGCTTCGGAAGTTATCCGGGGATCCAAAGACCACTTCCAGTGTGACTGAGCCTGTGCAATGGGCCTCTACACCTGGTATGACGCCTTTGAAGGTCGTTTTTGTGGGTTTGATCCTTGAGGGGTCTATACCCATTTTGCGCACTGTGTCCTGATAAAGCAGGTTCAGGCTGCTGCCGCCGTCCATAAGGACTCGAGTGAGGTGAAATCCATCAATGATTGGGTCTAGGACCAGTGCGGCGAATCCGCCATGACGGATACTAGTGGGGTGGTCCCTGCGATCGAAGGTGATCGGACAGGAGGACCATGGGTTGAACGTTGGGGCGACTGGCTCCAACGCATATACGTCCCTTAGCGCATGCTTCCGCTCCCTCTTGGGGATGTGGGTTGCGTATATCATGTTCACCGTCCGCACTTGTGGGGGAAACCTCTTCGGTCCTCCGGTGTTCGGCAGCCGGGGCTCCTCCTCGTCATCGCTATGCAACCCCTTATCTTTGTTTTCGGCATTTAACTTGCCGGCATGCTTGGACACCCAACAATCCTTATTGGTGTGGTTGGCTGGCTTGTCAGGGGTGTCGTGTATTTGACACGAGCGATCGAGTATACGGTCCAAACTGGACGGGCCTGGAGTGCTTCTTTTGAATGGCTTTTTCTGCTGACCGGGTTTAGAGCCTTTGAATCCGGCATTGACTGATGTATCCTCGATATTGTCGCTGTTGATGCGGCGCTTGTGTTTGTTGCGACGTGACCTGCCATTGCTATCCTTGGTATCCGAAGTACCATGGTTCTTTGATATGTTATTGCTGCGAGCCAGCCAGCTGCCTCTCCCGCGCAAAAGCGGGTCATGAGTGTCGTGAGGGCTGCCATAGATTTCGGCTTTTCCTGGCCAAGGTGTCGGGCGAGCCACTCGTCGCGGATGTTGTGCTTAAAAGCTGCTAGGGCCTCTGCATCCGGACAGTCGACGATTTGATTTTTCTTTGTTAGGAACCGTGTCCAGAATTGCCTGGCCGATTCCTCTGGCTGCTGAATTATGTGGCTCAAGTCATCGGCATCTGGTGGTCGCACATAAGTGCCCTGGAAGTTGTCGAGGAATGCGGCTTCCAGATCTTCCCAACAGCCAATGGATTCTGCTGGCAGGCTATTGAGCCAATGTCGAGTTGGTCCTTTGAGTTTGAGTGGGAGGTATTTGATGGCGTGTAGATCGTCACCGCGGGCCATGTGGATGTGCAGGAGGAAGTCCTCGATCCATACCGCAGGATTTGTTGCGATGTCGTATGATTCGATATTTACGGGTTTGAAACCCTCTGGGATTTGGTGATCCATTACTTCGTCTGTGAAGCATAGGGGGTGTGCAGCGCCTCTGTACTGGGCTATATCATTACTAGGGAAAAGCCTATACACAGAATCTTACCAGTAGCGCTGTACAAAATCAAACACTACTGCTACTTAGTAGCAGCGCGCATAAATAAACCGCGCTACTGCTATGACTTTTGCAGTAGCGCGTACTAGCGAAAAGTGTTGCTTCTATGTTTGAACTGGGCGCGCATGGCTAACCCAACCTAGCAGTAGCGTGTATACTGGCCCAGCGCTACTGCTACTCTCCTTAGCTGTAGCGCGCTTACGTGTAAGGCGCTGCTGCTACCGGAAATAAAATAAAGTGAAAAAGAAGTAGAAAAGTAAATGAAAATGAAAGAAATAGAAAAAGGAGAAAGGAAAAAAATAAAATGTAAAGAAAAATAAAAGAAAAAAAGGGGGAAAAGGAGAAAGGAATAGCAGTAGCGGGTTTCAGGAAACGCGCTACCGTTACGTTTCACTTAAACAGCGGTCCACCCCCCCCCCTGGCCACCACTTCTTCCCCAAATCCCTCGCCCTCGCCGTCGTCTCCCCAATTCATCGTCGCCCCACTTCGCCGCCATCTCCTGCTGGCGTGGGCGCCCGCAACCTCACCGTCTCCCCCCGAGG
>NC_041382.1:636767071-636782933 GCF_002162155.2 Triticum dicoccoides | reverse complement strand
CACCGTCTCTCCCCTCTTTGTAAGTCCCCCACCCCTCCCCCCACTCATCTCTCTCTGCATTTTAGAGAAAAAATTAGTAGAGCAAAAGTTTGTTTATAGCAAAAAAATTAGTTTAGAGCAAAGGATGTTAAGTAGTAGATGTTAGAGCAAAAATTAGTTTAGAGCAAAAAAATTGGTTTACAACAAAAGTTAGTTAGGGCGGTAGGGTTTAATTAGGGTAGATGCTGCTTGTATAGTATATAGTGATACTAGTAGATGTTAATTAGGTTAGGGCAATAGTGGTACTAGTAGATGTTAATTAGATGTTTTTCAGTTAGGGCACTAGAGTTTTGCTAGGTTAATTAGGTTAGTAGTGCTGCTAGTAGTAGTGGTACAGTAGGTTAATTAGGTGATGTTAAATGAATAACCTAAATGAATGAAATTAGTAGTTAACTGAAATTTTTTTCCTTTCATCATTATAGAGCACTAAAGTTAATTGAATTTTGTTCTATTAGTAGTTAAATGAATTTTCTTCTACACTTTGTTTTTGAATTAGCTTGTGAAATTTGGACATGTGGTTGCTCGTGTATATTTGGACATGTGTTGCGGTGTCGAAGAGGGATATTTGAACAATATTTCCAGGGAATGATGCTGAGTGGCCTATGTTTTGCCAGAATGTTGATTCATTTCTGTTCCGGCAAATTTCAGGTTCTCGATTTGTCCACTTTTTAGCAAAGGTCATGCCGAAATTTTCTGTGAATTTCGGCATGACTTGTGCTACAAACTAGGACATATCGAGTGCCCGTGATTTGCCACACCAGGAAGGAGTCAACATTCCTGCAAAACAATAGGCCTTTTTTATGTCATTATTCATTTTATTAGGTCTAGAATTAATTTACTAGATTTAATCATAGGAAACATGGCTAGCAACGATGAAGGACAGGGTTCTGGTGATTGCGACGACGCCTACCGGGCGGCAGAAGAATTTTTTAGCCTTACCGACGATCAACCGATGTTATTGCTGGGCCCACCGGTGGCATCGGGGACTGAGACCGACACGCAGACCGGTGCTGAGACTGAGACCGGCATCGAGACCGGCGCTGAGACTGAGACCGGCGCTGCCTCGGGGAGCGGAGCCGGTGTAGAACCGAAAGCAAAGAGGCAACGGGTTCTAACAAACTCAGGACTACTAGAGTGGTGGTCACGGAGGTGGACGATGGCAATTTTGAGCCAACGGTGCCCGAGGAAGCGCGTCGATGCTACAGCAGTCAAATAGGCTGCATCGTACGGACAACCGCCACCATCAACGATGAGAAACTACAGAAGATAGAAAATATGAGGAGCTCCCTCCTAAAGAAGTTTCACCATATATTCTTGTTCCCGGGCCGGAATGAGAAGGATTATAAAGATCCAGATGAGGACCCGGCAATGAAGAAGATAAACAAACACGCCATGACCAAGTTTAGCGACGCGTTGGCCGCCTGGAAAAATCGAGTGAAAGCAAGGATCTTCGACAAGAAGGAACCCTACTCCGAGATTGTAAAGGATAATCTGACAATCACGGAAGAGCAGTTTCAAATATTCAAGGAGGCTTGCGAGGCCGAAGATGCCAAAAAAAGTCTAAGTACATGAAAGGGCTTCAGGAGAGGAACTTTGGGAGCCACCACCTCGGAAGCCGTGGTTATGGCGGCAAGAGGTCCAAATGGGCCAAGGAGGACGCGGAAGCCGCGAGTCTGGGCATCCCAGACCCCTTGGCGGAGTTCACCGTCCCGCAGGAGCGTGACGTCCTCAGGGCCCGGCACCGTTGGGACCCAGTGAAGAAGGTTTACGAGACAACACCGGTCATTACGGAGTTCATGAGACTGCTGGTAATTTTAGTTTCTGATCAATTCGACTGCACACGTTTGTCATATTTGTAAACGATCCTTGTGCCTTTTGCAGAGAGAGCAGCACAGGATTGCGGTCAAAAGCGACTCGCCGTCTGAGGCATTGGCGAGGCCCAAGTGGGACACTCCATTCAACCGGGCGTTGAACATATTGAAACAGCAACCGGTGGATACTCGACCGTCATATGGACGCGTGCACGGTGTCGGAGACGGCGCCACGTGGAAGAAGTACTATCGTGAGACCACGGAGGAGAGAAAGGAAAGACGGAGGTTAAAGGAAGAAAACATCGATAAGAGGGTTGAGATTACGGTTGAGAAGAAATCAACGCAGACAGTCGCAACAGCGGTAGCTGCCGCAAAACATGTGGCTTTAGATATTTCTACTACCTTGGTTCCGGCCGTTTTCAATTGGACCAGGCAAAATCCAGAAAAAAATGCAGCAGACTTTCCCCTTGCTAACTTCTTGGCGGGGAGCAGCTCCACTAGCATTGCGCCAGCACCTGCAACTGCACCTGCTCCCGCACCGGACGTGCTAGGCGGTGCTTCGTCTTTGGCTGAGCTCGACGCCCTCATGGTATCTGTCACACCGGCCCCCTTCAATGTAAATGTATAATCTCCCGTTTTTGTTGCCTTTCGGATGTCTCACGTCACAGACTTTTCTTTGCAGGCCGACGAAACCCCGTGCACCATATTGTACACCATCAGCGACCAGAAGGTGGACGTGGGGAAGGCGACGATAATGGAGCCGACCGATCCCCCCGAACATCTTCAAGGTTTCCGTGGCCAGTGTCAAACCGGGCCATGAGAATTTGCCTCCTCCAGTACTACTGGGGGATGATGACGAGACACTGCGGCGGCTTGGTGATTGTTGCAATGCTGGGTGGGTCCTGTTGTGGCCAAAGAGTCTGCTTCGTCTGGAGGCGGCCGGGAGCACACCCACGAGCACGCAGCCTCAGCAAGGTATGAACATCAACACCCCACCTACCCAATTAGCATCAGGTGTCGGGTTGGGTGATAGCGGACGGGGTATGGAGGAGGCTCCATTAGTCGCTGATGACGTAGCCATGGATGAGGATGAGGACGACGATAGCGCTGCTGAACAGTATGTCTATACTGGCGCCTCCTCAGGGTTTGAGTGTCATGAGTCGGTGCCTGAATTGCCATCTCAACGTATTATGGACGACCCTCCGGTAGTAAAGAAGTTTAGGAAGAGAGCGAGGAAAGGCAAAAAGGTTGTTTCTATGATCCAGCCGCCTCAGCAGCCTCGGCTTCAGGACTGTATAGATATCCCCGATGCGGATAAATGGCATATCCCCGGTCAACAAATCCTACCTGCCACAGCGCTACGGGCCAGATTCGGCGATCTAAAGAGACTTCATGACAATGTGCTGCGGGTAGAGAAAGACCTCATCGCCTCGAAAGATCCAGGATACCCACTCTACGTGGTTAACATTCCGCGGCAAATGTCATACGTCGACAGCTTCCCCGCGGATAAGTTCTTCCTCCGATTCGATTACATATTCGACATGTTTCACGTGAAGAAGCTGGATTTTACGTTTGTCCGCCTTTATGCCTTGCACATGAACTACATCATCGGGGTTGAGCAGATATCTCATATCTGTGTCGCTGACCCGTACTACATGCACGAGGGCTTCTTGGGAGTCTGCACAAAGCACCATGAATACGCGAGGGATTACATCACAGTTTCATGCTCGCCAATAAGGACAAGGGGGCGATTCTCGTGCCTTATCATCCCGTGTAAGTCATCCGCGCTGCTATCCTTCCTTCGATTTCAATCATTCAATTGCGCGGTGGAGGCTAATTAATTTGAGGACTTATTTTGCACAGCGGCGGGCGCGCCGTCCTCATCATCCTCTACCCTCGATTCTCCCACGCTCTTTACTTGGACTCGTCGAAGAACATTCACAAAAAGGATTACACCCACATCAAGGATGTTCTCGACAGTGCTATGTATTACTACCAATCAATGGGTGGAGAGGTCAGGGACAAGAAGACAAGGGGTGGCAGGGTCGCCTTCGGCCATAAGAGCGACTTCTGCTGCATCCAGCAACCGAACGATTCTCTTAATGATGGATTCTATGTCCTACACCACATCCTGGAGTACAGACGGGATCACCAGAACCTTTGCATGGCACCTTCTTCCAGCGATGCCCATATTCTGCAATGGGTAAAGGACATAGGAGATATCGAGGATCATCGACTTCGAGCTGAGTTCTATAACATCCAGCGCGAACTTGCCCAAATCATCATGAAGGAGGTCGTCAGAAAAAACAGGGATGTTCTACGGAGAAGGACAAATGTCGCGGGAAGACGTCCGAACATGGATAGCCTCTCAGCGTCTCGACCTGAAGCCTTTCACTAGGCTCGGGGACTATCTCCCTGACTTGGATGGATGGAACGACATGTTGGAGTGATTGTCGATATATGACAATGTGTCCGTTTAGTCCATACTTTATGTATGACAAAACTTTGAGTTATGCACGGTGAAACTTTATTTATGATGTAATTAAACCGTCCTCCTCCTCGACTAGCAAAAATCACTCTAGTTAGGGCATTTTGGGGTACGATGAACTTTGTTATTTATGCTTATGATATGTTGTTTCTATTTTTGCCAAGTCTGTCTCTTTCTGTTGCTCAACTATATATGTTGCATATCATCGACTCATGTGATGATGCAGGTGCATAGATGATAGATGGCGAAGAAGTGCTACGCCAGGAGTATATATACGACAAGTGGCTGGAGTGTCGGGCCGCCCAGGTGTACCGGTTTCCGGTTTTTGAGCGACAGGCAGTAGTTAGTTTAGGTTCACGCTAATGCGAGAGAGGGATACGAACTCATGTTCTCAAAGTGATAGCTCTTCTCGCGTATATCATTGTTTAGATGGATGACGATGTATTTGCAAGTAATCGAGACTTGTATCGCTATTTTCGAGATGATGATGAGAGACCACTTTGTGTTGGATGATGATTATGATGATGACATGATTTGATGAGACTAATTGTATGTATATGCTATGATTACATTTGTATGTGTATGATATGCTAAAGATTTTTGTATAAAGCCTATTCAAATACAAAACAAATATGCAGGAAAAAAACTAATAAATAAAATAGTAGTAGTGAGGGGGGAAATTAAGTAGTAGCGCCTCCTTACCAGTAGCGCGTCCCAGCAAACAGCGTTGCAGATAATATCAGTAGCGCCCTTTCCCAAAGAGCGCTATAGCTATTCATGTATAGCAGTAGCGTGGGATAACAGGCGCTACTGCTATACGTTAGCTGTAGCGCCTTATTAGTAGCGTCGGCACCCGCGCTACTGAGAGGCCCAAAACCCTTGCTGCTGCTAGGCTTTTCCCTAGTAGTGTATCGTGACGCAGCTCAAATGAGTCTTGTCCGCTGTGTTCGGCCCGGCTGGATTTACTTTTACTGTATCCGGCGTGACGGTTATCGTCTCGCATAGTGGCGCGCCCTCGTGATCGGTAGATCGATCTTGCGTGTTTTGCTTTGTCCTCCAATACGTCTCGCAGGTCTGGCGTATTTCCCCATGCCCTGACATTTTTATTTGAGTGGCGTCGGGATGCGGGCTGAGCTTTTGGCTGAAATGCCTTTCTGTCGCGGCCACGAGGTGGCCGATCAGCCGCGTCATATGCTGGAGATGTAGGTTTTGGTGCTTCCTCCTCCAGTCGGGGTAGCAACCTGCGCTTTGGGTAACTCTTGGAGGGGAGTTCGAGTTTATATTCCTCGGTCGCAAGGACTTCAGTCCATCTGTCAGCTAGCAAATCTTGATCAGCTTGAAGATGTTGTTGCTTTTCCTTAAGGCTATTTGTCGTGGCTATAAGCCGGCGCTTGAAGCGCTCTTGTTCGACGGGATCCTCGGGCATGACAAATTCGCCATCGTCGAGGCTTTCCTCTTCTTCGGAGGGAGGCATGTAATTATCATCCTCCGCCTCTCCATCTGCCGCTCTCTCGGGAGGGCTGGCTTCTCCATCCTCCTGCTCTAAATCTTGCTGGAGGGGATTGTCGTCATCTTCGGCACTGTCCGGAGTGCTATTATCTCCTGTGTCGGTATCACCGCTTTTGCCTTGGCGAGACTTAGAGCGGCACCGCTGGTGTCAGCGCTTGGGTTGCTTCTTGGAGGGGTCATCCTCCACTGTCCCATCGCCATTGCCTTCTTTGGGTGTGTCCACCATATATATATATCATATGATGAGGTGGCTGTCCAGTGCCCTGTGGGCAGTGGTTCTTGTTCGCCTCCTGCACCGTCGTCCATGCTGTTGATGTCTTCGGAGTCGAAGTCGAGCATGTCAGTCAAATCGTCGACAGTGGCTACTAAGTGGGTGGTGGGTGGGTGGCGAATTTCTTCGTCATCCGCATCCCAATCCTGCCGGACATAGTTCGGCCAAGATTCTCCTGACAAGGAGAGAGACCTTAATGAGTTCAGTATGTTGCTGAAGGGTGAGTGCTGAAAGATATCCATGGAGGTAAACTCCATGATCGGCGCCCAGTCGGATTCGATAGGCACGGGCGCAGGCGGTTCGGAGTCCATGGCCGGGGAAGGATCCGGTAGTTTGGCATCACGGCTCTCATGAAGGGTAAGGTCGATACTTGGCTCGATCACCGCTGAGGATACGGCCTCCATGGCGGCGTCTATCCACCCGTCCATGGATGGCGCAACTGGCTTCGAATTGAGGGTCGAAGCGGTTGCCGGTGCGATCTCCTGAACACTGTCCGATGGTAGAGCTAAATCATGCTCATCGTGACCGTGTGGCGCACTAGGTAGGGGCTTGAATCCATTGAATATCAAGTCTCCGCGGATATCGGTCATGTAGTTTAAGCTTCCAAACCTGACCTGGTGGCCAGGGGCGTAATTCTCGATCTTCTCCAGATGGCCAAGCGAGTTGGCCCGCAGTGCGAAGCCGCCGAATACAAAGATCTGTCCGGGGAGAAAAGTCTCACCCTGGACTGCATTGCTATCGATGACTGAAGGAGCCATCAAGCCTAATGATGACGACACAGAGGAACTCTCAATGAAAGCACCAATGTCGGTGTCAAAACCGGCGGATCTCGAGTAGGGGGTCCCGAACTGTGCGTCTAAGGCGGATGGTAACAGGAGGCAGGGGACACGATGTTTTACCCAGGTCCGGGCCCTCTTGATGGAGGTAAAACCCTACGTCCTGCTTGATTTATTATTGATAATATGAGTAGTACAAGAGTTGATCTACCACGAGATCAGAGAGGATAAACCCTAGAAGCTAGCCTATGGTATGATTGTATGTTGTCCTATGGACTAAAACCCTCCGATTTATATAGACACCGGAGGGGGCTAGGGTTACACAGAGTCGGTTACAAAGAAGGAGATCTACATATCTGTATTGCCAAGCTTGCCTTCCACGCCAAGGAGAGTCCCATCCGGACATGGGACGAAGTCTTCAATCTTGTATCTTCATAGTCCAATAGTCCGGCCAAAGGATATAGTCCGGCTGTCCGGACACCCCCTAATCCAGGACTCCCTCAGCGGGAATTAGGTGGCGTGCCTTCTAAGCCTCTAGCCCGCCGCCCGTTGCGAGCATGCCAAGCGGCGCCAGCTAGCCGGGCCAGCCTGCCAGCCCACGCACGTGATGGGACGTGAGAGCAGGCTGGGCTCGCCACGACCGGGCCTCAGCGTGTGGGCGGATCCGCTGCGGCCGTGGCGGATCGTTGTGATTCCGCGCGGAGTTACTGCACGCAGTAACTCGCACAATAATCGTGGGGACGTGGGGTCGTGGGCGCAGTTAATCCCACAATCCCACGCCCCACCCCCTCGGTTCGCAGCCCAGGGGCTATAAGTAGGGGGAGGGGATCGGTGGAGCACGTGCGCCCTCCTCCCATTTGCCTTTTTCGACCTTCTCCTCCTCTTACTGCCGCCGCACTTCTGCGCTCTGTCGAAGCGCTGCCCCAGCTCGTCGTCGTCAGCCTCCTCCACGCCGAGCCTCTTGCCCCATCGTGGTCCTTGCCTCTGCCGCCGCGCCATTTCCCCGTTGAGCTCGGACTCCATGACGCGCGAGGAGGGGACTGGGATGGCTCGTCAGATTATGCGGCTGCCCGGCGCGAGCTACGTCAAGGTGCGCGTGCCGCCGGAGGAAGAGATCTCGCCGGCGCCGCAGGGGAGCGAGCGGGTTATCTTCTGCTCGCACTTCCTCCGCGGCTTCGGCCTGTCGGTGAGTGGATTCTTCCGTTCCTTCCTCAACTTCTTCCACCTCCAGCCGCATAATCTGACGTCCAACACCGTGACGCTGCTGTCCGCCTTCGTCACGATGTGCGAGGGCTACCTCGGCATCCTCCCCACCATCGAGCTGTGGGGAGCGTTCTTCTACACCAAGCAGGGCACCTCTGCCAGGGAGAAGGCAGCCCAGTGTGGCACCTTCATCGCGGTGCGCTGTTCGTCCGTGAAGAATGCCTTCCGCCATCAAGCTATCACAATTGGTCAAACTGTGGCAGAAATCGTATTTTTACTTTTAGAATGTCGACCCCGCCCTCGAATTCATCAACTTGCCTCCCTACGAAGCCGGCCCTCCGGCCGAACCTCGGGCCAATTGGGGCTACAAGCCGAAGCCCTTGTCAGCTGATGCCACCGCCGCCATCAACCAGCTCCGGGTGCTGACGGACCCGGCAGGCCTCAAGGCGTCCGACCTGTTGGTCACCTTCGTCGAGCGCCGGGTTCTCCCGCTCCAAGGCCGGCCTCATCTGATCTATTGGATGAGAGGGCACCGGGACCCGAGCCGGGCGTGCATGAGGGACATGCTGACTGTCGAGGTCGCCTGCATGGTGAACGAGATCTCCAACCTCAAGCTGTCGGAAGGGTCTTGGCGGTTCGACATGCGGCCATACTCCCAGGCCAACCCACCGCCTCCTATAAGTTCTTCAACTCTTTTCTTTTTAGTATTTGTTTTGATTTTGGTCTTGCCGTCTTGAACAGTCGGTCTTGTGAACACAGATCTTCATGTCTCCGGTGATGGCCGCCATTGTAGGGCCGGGTGGAGACTACCTGCCGGACCGGTCAGTGAGCGATGTGGACGACCCCGACTTGGGGGCGGCCGCCCTGGAGGATGATGCCATAGGTGGCGGCGACAGGGCGGGCGCCTCCGAAGACGTAGGCGGCATCGAGACTTGACCCGATGACAATGAAGACGAGGACGAGCCGCGTCATGCGCGAGGCGTTGGCAAGGTGGACGTGGGCCCTTCCGCCGAGCCGGCTGCTCAAGGCGGCACGCGCAATAGAAAACAAGGCACCGCCTTGTTCGGCAGCGCACCGAAGAAAACCAAGAACCCGACCGTCGTGACCAAGCAGAAGGAGGCCGCCACAAAGGCGACCAAGTTTCAGAAGCTTCCGAAAGTGCCTCCTATGGTGTCGGCGTAAGTGTCTTTTCCTTGTGACTTCCTTTCTTGTCGATTCTATCTAAGCTTTTATGCTTTATTTCCTTGGCTTGGGGCTCCGCTCTCTCTTGAGAAGTCAGCCGCCGCCTCCGTCATCGGGTCAGGGGAGACTTCTACCACCACCCGGTGAATCGACCCTGCAGCCGACCTCCGGGAGGCGCAGAAGCGAAACATGCGGGAGGTGCGCGAGGAGCGGGAAGCCGCCCGTAAGGAGCAGGCGGAGGCTGCCATGTTGAAGAAGCCGGCGGAGGCTGAGGCCGATGCCGCAGAGAAGAAGCTGGCTGAAGAAGCCGCGTACCATCAGGCACCGTTGTTTGTCACCCCCTGAACTCCACGCCGCCGCCACCAGAGTTTACGGTGCCGACTGGGGGAGCCGGCGACGAACAGCCGGTCATGGAGAGGGGAGTTGGCGATGTCGCCATGCCAGAGATAGTCGTGCCTTCGCTGCCGCCATCTGACAAAGCGCGGGACAAGCAGTCGGCCGCCCCGCCGGCACCGCTAGACGGAAACAAGGTGGTGACGGGCCCGACTCCTCAGGCCCTCACACCATCGTGCCGCCGAGGCGCGAAGGCAACTTCGGCGCCACGACCGCTGGAAGCCGGTGCTGCAAGCTCGTCAGCCCCGGATGACGAAGCAACCAGCGCCGCTCCCGCTGAATGGGTGTGTGGAGCTGGCCACGCAATTGGCGGAGAAGGCGGAGCTTCTCCAATAGGCCCGGAAAGAGGCGGAGGTGAAGGAGTCCAATCTCCTCGCCGAGTTCGAGACCGAACGCTCCACCTGGACCGACAAGAGGCGCCGCTGAAGTCCGGCTTCCGCGGGATTGAAGACATGGTTGATGGTAAGCTTTCTTGTTTTTCTTTCTTTGGGTTGCCGGCTGTCGATCAAGCCGGCTTCCAGCTTCTGACTTCTAATCTTTTTGCTTTCTGCCTAAGCAGACTTCTTTCCTGGCCATTCTGACGCCGCCAACAAGGCTATTGAGGCTTATCGTGAGGAACGGGGGGCAGAAGGCATGCAGATTGCTGCCGACGCACCCCGGACTCTTAGCGAACAACTTCTCAGCATCCAAGCCCGCCTTCGGCCGGCTCATCGGATGATGCACCGTCTTCAGCGTGTCGGGGCCCAGGCGATCTCCGCCCTTTGGCCAGACATGCCGGCTCCGCGTACTCCCAGTCTGACTGCCGACTGGCTGGAGGTGGCGGCCGGCCGCCTTGAGGCTTGGAAGGGTTCCTCGGCCCGGGCTGGAGTGCGCCGGGCCTTGGAGTTCGTCAAGGCGTGGTATCCTGGGCTAAATCTAGCCCAGTTGACCATGTTTCGGTAGGAGGCCCAAGAGGAGCTGGTGGCGGTGGAGCGCGACCTTGTCAAACAGGCAGCGGCGATCGCCGAGTACACCGACACCAGCCTCTTCATTCCTGAGCTGGCTGAGAATGGTGCCAAGGCGCCACCGGAGTGGTTCGGGCTGAACCTAGAGGATGATGAAGACTCGGCCGAGATGATTGACTCCAGTGATGAGGGAGAAGACGAGGAGGACGAGGAAGGCGAAGAAGATGCACCAGAGGTCGGAGCGGACGGCTAGCCCCAACTTGATCGTGCCTCGAACAACGAGCCGTGCTCGAGTGCGCCGACTGCTGCTGGAGGCGACCAAGCGGAGACTGGCTAGCCGTACACTCCACCAACCAGCACCATCGACTCTGCTAGCCAGCCGGACCCCTCTGCAGCTCCCTAGGCCGCCGACTTATCTTTATTTTCCCCGTTTTATCGGTCTCGACAAACTTTGTTAAATTTACACAATTCCACCCGCGGGTGTATTTCAAACTCTGTTGAATGCTGGCCAAGGGCCTTTTGATATGTAAATATGCTTTCACAGTTGTGCTTTTGCCGAGTTCTGACTTTTCTTGCTTTCTGCTCCTTGGCCTTTTTCCTTTGCCGCCCTCCCTTGGCTGTCGTCTTGCCAACCAAACAGCCGCTTTGTGGACTGTGGCTTGGTCAAGTAGTTAGCTGCTTTCGGGAGGGCAAGTACTTAGCCGACTAGAGTATTTAGCAAGTTAAGTAGAGGCCGGTCGGCCAGCTGTTTCAGCAGCCGGTCGATGAGGCGGGGAGCCGGCCTGAACTATGTGCATGCTTGGGGTCCTTAACCATTTTTCATGTGGACGCCCTTTCCTGCCTGTAACTCCTGCCCACTGGGCAGTCGCTCTACGAGCTGCAGCTTCTACCAGGAGAAGGCTTAGGTGCCAATGTTGGTGTCAAAACCGGCGGATCTCGGGTAGGGGGTCCCGAACTGTGCGTCTAGGATCGATGGTAACAGGAGACGGGGGACAGGGTGTTTACCCAAGTTCGGGCCCTCTCTATGGAGGTAATACCCTACGTCCTGCTTGATTGATATTGATGAATATGAGTGTTACAAGAGTTGATCTACCACGAGATCGTAATGGATAAACCCTAGAAGCCTAGCCTATATGACTATGGTAATGAGTATATCCTCTCCAGACTAATCCCTCCGTTTATATAGATATCGAGGGGATCTAGGGTTTACATCGAGTCGGTTACATACGAAGGAATCTTCATAGTCGATCGCCAAGCTTGCCTTCCACGCCAAGGAGAGTGAAATCTGGACACGGGTACAGTCTTCGGCCTTCATGTCTTCACAGCCTATCAGTCCGGCCCATGGATAACAGGTCGGACACGCAAGGACACCTTAGTCCAGGACTCCCTCAGTAGCCCCTGAACCTAGCTTCAATGACGAGGAGTCCGACGCGCAGATTGTCTTCGGCATTGCAAGGCGGGTTCGCTTCTATCCGAACTTCAAGATAGTCTTCGGATGTGATGATAGTATCTGGACCTGTCACACACACCATACACAACCGCAAAGAGAATATATTTTTGCACGAGTCTAATCCGCTAACAGCTTTTACAATATGACATCACGTATGTCCGGTCATCATTTCGAACCGTTTTCATGTTTTGACGCCCCACGTCCCGAGACGCGGTTGCCATTGGCACGTCTTGTCAAAGCAGAGATCGTGTCCCCTTATCGCGGGATTCTCATCAATGCGAGCATGGGTAACCCAACCGTGTCGTTTATACAGCCCTTTGGAATAGGAGAATCTTAAGGCGAGTGAGGAGACGTTTAATATTCGTTGCCTTTATAAGGGGATAAAGGTTCCCTCTTCCTCTCTTCGGCGCTCTGTCTCCGCCTTTCTAATCTCGAGCTTCGGCGCCCAAGTTTTCATATCCTTTCCACTCAAGCAACCATGTCCGGATCCGGTGGTCAGGGCAAGTGGATGGTCTCCTCCATCAAGGAGGCGAACATTACGGAGCTTCGGGCGGCCGGATACTTGGCGAAGGAGATCATCCACGGCCTGCCGACCGAGGGACAAGTCGTCCCATGCTGAAGCCCACCGAGAGGGTAGTGTTCCTCCCCCATTTCTTCCGCGGGCTAGGGTTTCCACTCCACCCTTTCGTTCGCGGGCTGATGTATTATTACGGGATAGATTTTCATGATCTATCCCCGAATTCCTTCCTCAACATCTCAGCGTTTATCGTTGTGTGTGAGGCTTTCCTCCGCATCCAACCCCACTTCGGGTTGTGGCTCAAAGTCTTCAACGTGAAGCCGGAGGTGGTGGATGGCCAGCATGCGGAGTGCAGAGGAGCCATGGTGAGCAAGCTGTCCAATGTCTCCTATTGCAAAGGTACCTTTGTGGACACGGTAAAGGAGTGGCAAAAGCAGTGGTTCTACATCACAGAACCTCGCAGCACTACCTGGGCCACAGCTGCCGAATTCTGCTCCGGCGCTCCCATGCGAGTCACCTCCTAGGTCGAGAAGAGTCTGGACTGGGGTTCCCCTGACGAGGTGATAGCGCTGCAGATGCGCATTCAAAGCATGGTGACTAGGAAAGTCAAGCTTGTTGATGTGATCCAGGTGATCCTAGTTCACCGGATCCTTCCGTGCCAGCGCCGAAGCCGCCCTCTGTGGGAGTTCAACCCGAAGAAGCATCAGACCCTGGTGAGGCTCTTCGAGACTACTCACGAAGGCGCATGGAAGTTTCTCTTTAAGGGCAACGAGAAACCACCGGCCACGGATTCAGACCGTGGTCACGATTGTAAACACCTTGCCGACGAGGTATGTCTTTTTTTGATGCATTCTCCACTTGTTTGTTTCAAGGATGATGCCTGAGCTTTTATTGTTGCTTTTTAGGGCTGGATGGAGAGGGCGAAGCGGATCCAGTGTCCGGCTCCGCTGCCTGAAGAACCGGTCATCTCGCATCTAGCGAAGATGCTGGTGCCGGCGCCTTATAAGGCGCAGGAGAAGAAGGCCAAAAATAAGGCCAAGGGGGTGGCCCCCGTCGCAAGGGCACTTCAGACGTGACGTCCAAAGATGATGAGGTTCATTCCTCTGTCCCTGAGGACAATGGCGAGGAAGAGGAGGGGGAGGAGGAAAGCAACCCTCCCCCTGAGGAGAGGAAGAAGAAGAGGGCGGCTTCGGCGCATCCGGAGGCAGAAACACCCAAGAAGGGGAAGAGCGTCCCCGCGGTCAACGCCGCGTGGGATGCTGATAGCAGTCCGGAAAGATGCCCTCGCACCAGGCCCCTGGCCACATCGTAAGTGACATGGCTCGCTCATGCACGTGTCCGGCCCTTTCTCTTCATTATCTTGACATAGTTAATTGTACTATTGCAGTCCGGCCCGCGACCTTATCCAGCGATCCTCATCTGGAGGTTCGTTGGCTCCATCAAAGATGGCGAGCATGTCGCCACCGCCTGCTTATTCCCTCGGGGCCAAGGATGAGACCTAAGTGTTATCCTGGAGGACCGCTCTGAACCAGGGAGGAGCCCAGGATGCTGTTCGGGAGGCGCCACAAGGCGAGACCTCCACTGCCGGACACATGGGGGAGCCGATCCCCATGGAGACTAGCGAAGAGGGCCATATCCAGTTCGGCCCTCAGCCGAATACGATTCCGGAGACCCATATGGCCCCAGAGTCACGCGAGCAGCCCCCTTTTAAGGAGGGGGTGCGCCACTTCCACCGGTGGCCCCTGTCCATCTAGGGGCGCCGGATAACCTGATGGAGGCGCTTCGAGGCGCCTCCGTCGTGGACGAGCACCGTGTCCTTATGGGTGCGGTGATCGAGAAGATTCAGTCCTCCAAGAGTGGACTGAATGAAGCTTGCAGCAGCCTGTTGAAAAGTTTCGAGGTAAGGAAGAGAAGAACCCCACGTAGCCAGTAGCCCCTGAGACACTGTCCGGTGTTCGGCAAGAAGGACCGGACAGAGGATCAATCTTTTGTTATAGTAGACTAACGTAATATGGATGGATAAGCAGGCGTCACTATTGGCCGCAACCTCGCATGCTGCCGAAGTCTCTGAGCTGAGGCAGAGGCTGGAGCGGACCGAGAACGAGCTCGGCGAGGTTAGGGTTCGGCTCCAGGAGAAGCAAGGTGAGTGATGACTTGCTGTGTGTTCGAAAGGAGTAGGCGTTGTATATTGACCGCGGTGTCATAATATCTGCAGGAGACGTGACCGAGGTCGAGGCCCTGAAGAAGGCCCTGGGTGAGGCCGAGGAGAAGGTTGTCCAGCAGCAAGCCGCCCATAAGAAGTCCAAGGCCTGGGTCAAAGAAGTCCAGCAGGAGCTCCAGGATGCGGTGGAAAAATGTGAGGCCTTAGAGCATGATGCATCGGTTCAAGGGGCCGAACTTGCCAAGGCTCGTCAGAGCACGGAGACCGCACGGAATGAGGCCCAGGCCACCCTCCAGGAGATCCAGGAGGCCAAGAAGATCACGGCGGGTAAGGCTTTTAAGATGCAAAGCAAGTATGCGGAGAAGTAGTACCTTTTACTAACCCGGGTTCAGAGTTCCCCATGAGCTTTTGCGGATTTACCACGCAGTGTATCAGACGCCGCGGAGTTCTATCGAGCCGAAGGAGGGGGTTCTACGGAGAAGCTATTCTGGTCGCAGTATGTCAGGACCCCGACTCAATGCCACATAGATCTAGCATGTAACACTTCATATCACTTTGCGGCCTCACGCACGGTATTCTCACGGGTGTTGCCTTACCTTTACCCGGGACCGTTTGCGCCTTTTGGCACACGTATATGACAGTGTCGCTAGCATCAATATGATAAGGAGCCCGGGCTGACATGGCTAGTCGTAAACCCAAAGTGGCACAAACTTACAGGGACAGGCATCCATGACCCAGCATCGAACGTGTCGGTCATCAGCGAGTGAATCCAGGCTGTAGCACTGGGCTAGCAGGACTCCGGTGAACCGGGCTGTAGCGGGCTAACAGGACTCCGGTATTCATCGCGTGACATTTCCCTGAAGGGACAGACACAGGAACGAAGAAGGACACATGCCGGCCAGCCTAAGTGTTCCGGAGCAGTAGCAAGCTACCATGGCTCGGTGGAAACACTAGGAGACATTTCCCGGTAAGAGAGGCTACTAAAGATAAACAACTAGATAGTCAGATCCCACACATACCAAGCATTTCAATAACATACACACAATATGCTCGATATGTGCAATACAACATGGCATCACAAAATGACTCTACGACTCAGTAGTTTATTCAATAGGCTC
>NC_041382.1:636758846-636766654 GCF_002162155.2 Triticum dicoccoides | reverse complement strand
CTCCCGTCTCCCTACGAGAACGCCATCCATAGCACTCACGCTTATCTTGCGTATTTTAGGGTATCCACTTTCACTTGTCTATGAACTATGCAATGGGCTCCAAGTTTCCATATCCGAGGAATCCGGCTATTCGAATAGATGATGTTAACCCTGCAGGGGTGTACTTCTTCACACACGCTCTCGCCACTTACCGCCATGTACACGTCATGTACCTCGGCAACCTTCAAGCGGAAGCCGGGCGAGGGAGTCGGCCACGACCTGACTAATCGAACAAGTCTCTAGTCCAGGTTTATCGCCTATTCGGGTTCCATCCGCAAGGAGATCCGGCCGGGGTGTCGCTTACGGCCCCAAACGATGTGTGCAGGGTTCCCAAGCCCACCAACCGGGTGCCACTTGGTACACCGGGCCACTGTGCCTAGTCTGTCCCAAGCCCACCTGTACCGGGTGCCACTTGGTAGACTACTAACACTACCTACAAACGCCAGAAACTAGTTGCAACTCCTGGACAGAGATCATGTTGATTAATAAGTCGAGACGGGTCGAGTTACCGGAACCCAATGTGTGGTAGTAACTGGTCATGGATCACAAACACAGAACTCAGTTCCTGAGGACGGCTGCAATGAGACAACCCACCATGTACTCCTACATGGCCTCTCACCGCTACCTTTACCAAATCGTGTTCACACACTTAGCTCACACACAGTAGGACATGTTCACACGCCTCTGATTCATCCCCGATGAATCAGACCTGACTCAACTCTAAGCAGTAGCAGGCATGACAACAAGCATGAATGAGTAGGCACATCAGGGCTCAAACAACTCCTACTCATGCTAGTGGGTT
Source organism: Triticum dicoccoides (assembly GCF_002162155.2). Lineage (NCBI taxonomy): Eukaryota > Viridiplantae > Streptophyta > Magnoliopsida > Poales > Poaceae > Triticum > Triticum dicoccoides. The sequence goes on along the minus strand of NC_041382.1, from coordinate 636,765,813 downwards.
TCATCTATTTACTGTGGCAATGACAGGTCATGCAAAGGATAAAGGGTTCAGCTACCGCAGCAAGTATCAAATATGTCGTTGTTGTCCTAATGCAGTAAAAGAGAGCAGGAGCGAGAGAGTGGGATTTTATCGGAATGAACAAGGGGGGTTTTGCTTGCCTGGCACTTCTGAAGATAACATTGAGTCTTCATCAGTGTCAATGATCACATCATCGGTATCACGTCTATCGAGAGGGGACAATTACCGGCAACATAGAAGGGAACACAATAAATGCAATGCACAATATGATGCATGATCATGACATGGCAAAATGGATGTGTTTTGAGCTAATGCAACTAGCAACAGATTAAATGAAGTTGGTTTGAATACAAGATTCAAATTTAAACTCCATATGTGATTATTCAAATGCCATTTAATTGATTTGTGCTAAACAACAGCTATAAGTTGTTCTATCATGCATGAAAATGGTACAGATGGATTCCTTGAATTTTTCTGATAATTTTTCATATATAAATTATTTAATTTGGAGTTACGGTTAATTTTCTATGATTTATTGAAGTTTTAGCTATTTTCTGGATTTAATAAATCATTTAAGAATTATTTAAATCTCCAGAAAACAATTACTGCATCAGCCTGACGTCATGATGACATCAGCAGGTCAACTGGACTGGCTCGGGTCAAACCTGACGTGTGGGGGCCACACGTCAGTGACACAGGTTTGTTTAACTCACTGACAGGTGGGACCGGTCAACGGCCACGTCAGCTAGGTCAACTCCGACGCGTGGGGCCACTGTGGTTAACTTAAACTAAACAGGGGGTTAACCGTGGTTAGTTAAGGGCGTGGGGCCCACAGTCAGTGGCCAAGGCCTGGGTTAGCGGGGTGGTTAGGCCCTAATGACCGGCCACATTAGCTCTCGCCGGAGTTTAGCCGGCGACGACCACAGAGCACGGCGGGGGGACGCCGGACTTGCGCTAGGGCATCGGATCGACGCGCCAAGGGCATCAGGAGGTAGCCCGCGCCCGTGCGCATCTAGGGGGACCAACGGGAGGTGCGGGGGTGGCCGGGGTTCGCCGGAGTGGAGCCCGAGGCGGCGGCCGGAGCTCGGGGGTTCGTGGGACCGGCGCTGCGGTGCACGGTAGGACGAATGGTTAAGTGCTTTGGGTTCCTGGGGTTGCGGTGAGCACGCGGGTGGGCTCGGGAGCGAGCTGCGGTGGCTGTGGCCACGGCCACGCCATGGCCGGCGGCGAGAAGCTCTCGGCCGAGGTGGGGAAGCTAGCTAGGGGAGGGGAACGACGGGGATTCCAGGGGGAAATGGAGAGTGGCTCACCGCGGAGCTGCAGGGAGGGTTAGTGGGCTCGGGGGCGGCCGGAGTGCAGCGAATCGACGGCGATGATCTCCGGTGGCCGAGGAGGGGAACGGCGACGTGGGCGGCGATGCAGGGCTTCCGGAGGGCCGTGGATCGGTGGGGAGGAAGGGAGGGTCGAGGCGGAGCTCGCAAGCACAGCGAGGGGTCGAGGGGGAGACGGTGGCCGCGGCGTTACGGTGGCGCGGCTGCGGCTGCGCTCGGCGAGTGAGAGAGAGAGGAAGCAGAGGAGAGATACAAGGGAGAGGGAGAGAGCGAAGGGGTCCAGGGGGTCGGGGCGGCGCCGAGGAGATGACGCGCGGCGTCGCGGTGGTCAGGCGATGCAGACGAGCAGGGTGGTGGCGTGGCGAGCTCGGGCGCGCGCGCCGTGTCCCTCCTCTGCCTACTGGCGCGAGGAGGAAGGCGACAGGGAGGAGGAGGTGGGCTGGGCCACACAGTGCTGGGCCAGCACAGGAGCTGGGCCGGCTCTGGTGGGCTGCACGGGTGCGGCCGGGTAGGCTCTGTTCTTTTTATTTTTTTTCTTCTGTTTTGTTTTTATTTAATCTTTTGCCACTGTTTTGAATTAAAAAATAATAATTCAAACAATGCCAAAACTCCTCTGAATATTTTATATTGCTAGATGGACTTTTCCAAAAGCTTATAAAATATTTCAGGGGTATTTGAAATTATATTCTAATTATATGAATATAATTCAAATTCAAATAGTTAATGAATTAAATCCAAAGTCCCAAAAATAATTCCTTAAAAATGTTCAATATTTTGGTTGGGACCAGAACCCTTACCAAAAATTATCAAACATTTAAGAAGAGCATTTTCGAGCAATGAATGAGATTTCTAGGGTTTTTGCCCCTCTTTTATTTAGGGTTTTGAGGCTTCTGACTTCCTCAGTTCAAGTTTTTTTAAAAATTTAAACATGATGCACACATGAGCTAGCCTAGAGCATTACCAGAAGCTAGGGATGTGACAACTCACCCCCACTAAACAAGAATCTCGCCCCGAGATTCAAGCGTAGGGTAAGGTGAAGGAAAAACGCAAACTAGTAATATCTTCATGATCCAGGGTGCACTTCATAAGAGCGTTGATTCAATCACCATCTTTGTCTTGTCGTCTTGTTCTGAGAAATCCTGTCAACATGACATGGAGGGAAGAAGGAGACCCTAGAAGGGTCGATCTTCTCGAAGATTGAACAACTCACGGAATGAGACATAGGACCATCTCTCGGGTTGAGACACGAGTTACACATCAAGAGGGGTGGAAAGAGATGGATGACGAAGGTGCACTAGGTAGACAACAATTTCACGCTTAAGAAGGTGGTAAACAATTGTCAACGTAGCGAGGAGTTGAATTGCCATGATACCATAACGATGCACCTTAGGGAAGGTGACTTGTAGATATATCCCCTTAAGTGGCAAAAATAATTACTTTTGATTCAGAGATCATTGAAACTCTTTAAACCAGCCTAAGACAATTCTCGAGCGATTGTTTGGAGGGGGTCGGTAGAATGGCATACTCAAACTTGGATGATGTGGATTACCTTGTTGAAGACAACGCAATGGATGAATTTGCTTATCACCGGAAATGGAAGAGACCCATGGTAGAATGGCACATTGGCGGTGCAAGCTAGGAACAAAATGCAAATGCTGGGAATGATTCTGGTAACTGGGGAAGAACCCAACAATAGAGAGTGAATTCACTGTTTGAATAGGTCATAGCATTGCCGAGGAAACTGAGAGCAAACCCAGTTAGTGCCGATGATAACACGTAGCGCTTGTGCGTGCTCTCAAGAACTGGGGCATTTCCATAATCATCAAGGTTTTACCAACATCCGTGTCAAGGATCCTGGCAACACAACTTGCTAACATGATGAATAATGATGGATGATGCAGATGCAAAGGAAGATAACACTTTCTCAGATTTCACCTTAGCGAGGCCAAGGAAAAAAAAATCTGGATGATCGACCGAGAGACATTTAGCACTCCGCTTCTAATGTTCTCCTTGACGTACTAGTGTATCCCATTCATAGATATGGTTTGATAACTAGAACATCAAGTAAAGGTCGGACTTCAGGAGCAATAGAATCCATAAGGAACAGTTACGGAGGTAAATCCTACGAAATCCTTATGGGGAGGTGGCCAACTTCCTCAAACAAGATACTACAATAATAGGTCTTCCGGCTGGGTGTGTTGGCCACGACATCTACTTTACCGGTTATCAAGGGACCAATATTATAGTTCTTGGGAAATGTTCCAACCATCATATCTGCCTGAGATTCAGATCTGGTTGGTGTCAGGATATTCCAGACTCATCGAGTCTAGGAAGAAAAATGAAAGTTTGCAACACAAATCGACGAAATGACGTTGCGAGATTCTCGGGAAATGAACTACGATAGCAAGCTCCAAAACATGAGCTGGTTCTGCTACACACATGTGAGCATGTTGTCTTAGACAAGCATGATCACATGGTAGTCTTACAATAAAACACTGCCGAGTTCAGGTTGGGAACCATCATCGAGGATGTCGAAGTCTTGTGCATGACCTAGGATTAGCACATCAACTCCTTTTCCTGAACGAATCAGTCAGTGGCTTGGGGTGCTACGGAATACATATGGAATGAAGATGATCAGTCTATCAAACCACAGAATACTTTGCACATGCATAACTGACTTGGGATGATTCCATATGAACAAAAAAACAAACTTTCTCGAATTCACGACGACAACCTATATCAAATGCACGTGAATCAAAGGAAGTCACTTCTTTCATCCAAACATATACTTCATGAACGGGGCATGAAGAAAATGCTTACACAAGTTTCCAACACTAGCTTAATGTTCAACAAAATCATGGAGGAGATAAGGATGTTGTCAATGGGCTCAACAACAATTCATCCGGGTTTCCTTTAAAAGAAATTCCATAGTTAGGTGAACACGGTGATAGCATTGGTCAGACCCATAAGATATAATGGTGTATGCTCGAGGAATCAACCACGAGTAAGACAACATTACGAGCATCGTTGGTACTGATTTGATTTGACGATAGCCCACACTCAAATCAAAGGATTGGTAAGACAATAGGTCCAGCAACTGATCACAGGGACCAATCGCTGAAGATATCATCTTTCTTCAACTCACACAAACACAAGATATCCCTTTTCGAAAATGAACTAGGTTAGGCAAGCTTTTATCTTCCAACTCTCCAAGTTGTTGTTTAGCTTAACCAACTAGCTCAGGGGTAACCAACACGGGTTCTTGGAGAAATAGTGGTTTCGAAAACCAACTTGGTCACGAGCTCAACATAGTGGTCAGGTGACAACCTGGTGATACTTCCGAGAAGATAATCGAAAAATCACGACCCACCGATAAGCTATTAGGCTCGAGAACAATCTTGCTTTTCAGGGCAAGACGATATGATCACAAGAGCGTGGGATTGGCACAATCCCAACTCATTGATCGAGGAGTGCACCGGAAATAAGGACTAGGTAGCACAAGCTATCTTAGAATGGTGATTCAACAATCAACATGCTAAGAATGAGAATATTGTCCATTTAACTACCAAGCAACAAGGTTGCTATGAGTATTGATTTCACACATCACGATTCACTTGTCGGCGTTCCGGTTATAATAACACGAAGGCCGAGGGATGACTAATGATGGTGAGAAGTATCACTACGTCAAAGTTCATGAGAGTTGGTGCAGTTCTCATGACAATTCTGACATAAAGGGGGCAATACTCCTCGATAGAACAGAACCAAAAGCTGGATTGGCATTTGAGCTGCGGAATACAACTACTTTGACCCAATCCTAGATATGGATGAGGTACTGGAGTGTGTTTCTCCAAGTCATTCAGGACAGAATGGCTGGACGGACCACAAGAGTAATAGGCATCGATAAGCGAACGCACGCATACTCTTGACTATCAATTGATAGACGAGGGTCAGAATGCAACTAAAGAGAAACAACTCAAAGGAACATATAACTTTCTGAGTTGTGGATGCATAGACTAGTATGTCGAACCAAGTTCAACATAATTCTTTCGGATAACCCATGCAGAAGGGTTGAGCTGGCAGAGTCACAATATAGCATGGAGAACTCATCAAGAGCACTCTTGTTGTCATCTTTTGGTTCAGAAGAACTTCTGCCAGGAATGGTTCATGGTAATTGGAAGAAGGATGTACCACGAACCTCGAGGACTATCGCAAAGGTTACTAATATTCTAAAGGCACTAGCAATTACTATCAACATGAAGTAGGTAGAGTGAATCTCGGGTTCAAGAACCCAGGAACAGAATACCTATTACTAAGTAGCATCACGGGATGCTTTCGAGAATGATGGCCAGAATCATCACACTGGGAACACAAATCATGGCTAAATTACTAGATGATCCCCTAAGACACCTAGGGTCATAATAATATCTCCAACATATATGTCAAGGTAACGGAGTACCTCAACTCACTGATTAGTGTTGTTAATCTGGCCCATGGGAACATTGAAACGGAAAGAAAGGATTTGCAATTGCATCAGACTACTTAGAAACCTGGGATGACTCGGACAGCATAACGGCTGTAAATGCTCAGAGAGATTTGAGACATTCACAAAAATGGTGGCATAACCACTCAGAAGCACAATATCAAGGTCTCGAGATCAATAATTAACATACAGAAGTAGTAGGAACTGAAACGAGGCTTAAGTCCAACAATCTATAAGTCTACGGATTAGTAACACGTGATCCTGATAGAAAGAAAAGATAGCCTAGTTCTTAATCCCCGTAGGAAAAATAAGATGACTCAGATCAGAAGGCATAAGGTATAAGGAGTAAAAAGAGCCTTACGTTCCATCCCACAATCAATTCCCTTATATAACTAAAGAATTTCTAGACTCAACTTCGACCAGTTTGGCTTGGTAATCCTATAGGCAGTCAAGCTCTGATACCAACGCTGTCAGGACCCCGACTCAATGCCACATAGATCTAGCATGTAACACTTCATATCACTTTGCGGCCTCACGCACGGTATTCTCACGGGTGTTGCCTTACCTTTACCCGGGACCGTTTGCGCCTTTTGGCACACGTATATGACAGTGTCGCTAGCATCCATATGATAAGGAGCCCGGGCTGACATGGCTAGTCGTAAACCCGAAGTGGCACAAACTTACAGGGACAGGCATCCATGACCCAGCATCGAACGTGTCGGTCATCAGCGAGTGAATCCAGGCTGTAGCACTGGGCTAGCAGGACTCCGGTGAACCGGGCTGTAGCGGGCTAACAGGACTCCGGTATTCATCGCGTGACATTTCCCTGAAGGGACAGACACAGGAACGAAGAAGGACACATGCCGGCCAGCCTAAGTGTTCCGGAGCAGTAGCAAGCTACCATGGCTCGGTGGAAACACTAGGAGACATTTCCCGGTAAGAGAGGCTACTAAAGATAAACAACTAGATAGTCAGATCCCACACATACCAAGCATTTCAATAACATACACACAATATGCTCGATATGTGCAATACAACATGGCATCACAAAATGACTCTACGACTCAGTAGTTTATTCAATAGGCTCCGAGGAGCGAGACATTACAAACATGGGTCTCATGACCCAACAATCAGAGCA
>NC_041382.1:636751345-636758552 GCF_002162155.2 Triticum dicoccoides | reverse complement strand
CTCCCGTCTCCCTACGAGAACGCCATCCATAGCACTCACGCTTATCTTGCGTATTTTAGGGTATCCACTTTCACTTGTCTATGAACTATGCAATGGGCTCCAAGTTTCCATATCCGAGGAATCCGGCTATTCGAATAGATGATGTTAACCCTGCAGGGGTGTACTTCTTCACACACGCTCTCGCCACTTACCGCCATGTACACGTCATGTACCTCGGCAACCTTCAAGCGGAAGCCGGGCGAGGGAGTCGGCCACGACCTGACTAATCGAACAAGTCTCTAGTCCAGGTTTATCGCCTATTCGGGTTCCATCCGCAAGGAGATCCGGCCGGGGTGTCGCTTACGGCCCCAAACGATGTGTGCAGGGTTCCCAAGCCCACCAACCGGGTGCCACTTGGTACACCGGGCCACTGTGCCTAGTCTGTCCCAAGCCCACCTGTACCGGGTGCCACTTGGTAGACTACTAACACTACCTACAAACGCCAGAAACTAGTTGCAACTCCTGGACAGAGATCATGTTGATTAATAAGTCGAGACGGGTCGAGTTACCGGAACCCAATGTGTGGTAGTAACTGGTCATGGATCACAAACACAGAACTCAGTTCCTGAGGACGGCTGCAATGAGACAACCCACCATGTACTCCTACATGGCCTCTCACCGCTACCTTTACCAAATCGTGTTCACACACTTAGCTCACACACAGTAGGACATGTTCACACGCCTCTGATTCATCCCCGATGAATCAGACCTGACTCAACTCTAAGCAGTAGCAGGCATGACAACAAGCATGAATGAGTAGGCACATCAGGGCTCAAACAACTCCTACTCATGCTAGTGGGTTTCATCTATTTACTGTGGCAATGACAGGTCATGCAAAGGATAAAGGGTTCAGCTACCGCAGCAAGTATCAAATATGTCGTTGTTGTCCTAATGCAGTAAAAGAGAGCAGGAGCGAGAGAGTGGGATTTTATCGGAATGAACAAGGGGGGTTTTGCTTGCCTGGCACTTCTGAAGATAACATTGAGTCTTCATCAGTGTCAATGATCACATCATCGGTATCACGTCTATCGAGAGGGGACAATTACCGGCAACATAGAAGGGAACACAATCAATGCAATGCACAATATGATGCATGATCATGACATGGCAAAATGGATGTGTTTTGAGCTAATGCAACTAGCAACAGATTAAATGAAGTTGGTTTGAATACAAGATTCAAATTTAAACTCCATATGTGATTATTCAAATGCCATTTAATTGATTTGTGCTAAACAACAGCTATAAGTTGTTCTATCATGCATGAAAATGGTACAGATGGATTCCTTGAATTTTTCTGATAATCTTTCATATATAAATTATTTAATTTGGAGTTACGGTTAATTTTCTATGATTTATTGAAGTTTTAGCTATTTTCTGGATTTAATAAATCATTTAAGAATTATTTAAATCTCCAGAAAACAATTACTGCATCAGCCTGACGTCATGATGACATCAGCAGGTCAACTGGACTGGCTCGGGTCAAACCTGACGTGTGGGGGCCACACGTCAGTGACACAGGTTTGTTTAACTCACTGACAGGTGGGACCGGTCAACGGCCACGTCAGCTAGGTCAACTCCGACGCGTGGGGCCACTGTGGTTAACTTAAACTAAACAGGGGGTTAACCGTGGTTAGTAAAGGGCGTGGGGCCCACAGTCAGTGGCCAAGGCCTGGGTTAGCGGGGTGGTTAGGCCCTAATGACCGGCCACATTAGCTCTCGCCGGAGTTTAGCCGGCGACGACCACAGAGCACGGCGGGGGGACGCCGGACTTGCGCTAGGGCATCGGATCGACGCGCCAAGGGCATCAGGAGGTAGCCCGCGCCCGTGCGCATCTAGGGGGACCAACGGGAGGTGCGGGGGTGGCCGGGGTTCGCCGGAGTGGAGCCCGAGGCGGCGGCCGGAGCTCGGGGGTTCGTGGGACCGGCGCTGCGGTGCACGGTAGGACGAATGGTTAAGTGCTTTGGGTTCCTGGGGTTGCGGTGAGCACGCGGGTGGGCTCGGGAGCGAGCTGCGGTGGCTGTGGCCACGGCCACGCCATGGCCGGCGGCGAGAAGCTCTCGGCCGAGGTGGGGAAGCTAGCTAGGGGAGGGGAACGACGGGGATTCCAGGGGGGAAATGGAGAGTGGCTCACCGCGGAGCTGCAGGGAGGGTTAGTGGGCTCGGGGGCGGCCGGAGTGCAGCGAATCGACGGCGACGATCTCCGGTGGCCGAGGAGGGGAACGGCGACGTGGGCGGCGATGCAGGGCTTCCGGAGGGCCGTGGATCGGTGGGAAGGAAGGGAGGGTCGAGGCGGAGCTCGCAAGCACAGCGAGGGGTCGAGGGGGAGACGGTGGCCGCGGCGTTACGGTGGCGCGGCTGCGCTCGGCGAGTGAGAGAGAGAGGAAGCAGAGGAGAGATACAAGGGAGAGGGAGAGAGCGAAGGGGTCCAGGGGGTCGGGGCGGCACCGAGGAGATGACGCGCGGCGTCGCGGTGGCCAGGCGATGCAGACGAGCAGGGTGGTGGCGTGGCGAGCTCGGGCGCGCGCGCCGTGTCCCTCCTCTGCCTACTGGCGCGAGGAGGAAGGCGACAGGGAGGAGGAGGTGGGCTGGGCCACACAGTGCTGGGCCAGCACAGGAGCTGGGCCGGCTCTGGTGGGCTGCACGGGTGCGGCCGGGTAGGCTCTGTTCTTTTTATTTTTTTCTTCTGTTTTGTTTTTATTTAATCTTTTGCCACTGTTTTGAATTAAAATATAATAATTCAAACAATGCCAAAGCTCCTCTGAATATTTTATATTGCTAGATGGACTTTTCCAAAAGCTTATAAAATATTTCAGGGGTATTTGAAATTATATTCTAATTATATGAATATAATTCAAATTCAAATAGTTAATGAATTAAATCCAAAGTCCCAAAAATAATTCCTTAAAAATGTTCAATATTTTGGTTGGGACCAGAACCCTTACCAAAAATTATCAAACATTTAAGAAGAGCATTTTGGAGCAATGAATGAGATTTCTAGGGTTTTTGCCCCTCTTTTATTTAGGGTTTTGAGGCTTCTGACTTCCTCAGTTCAAGTTTTTTTAAAAATTTAAACATGATGCACACATGAGCTAGCCTAGAGCATTACCAGAAGCTAGGGATGTGACACAGTATGCGGCGCCAGAGCATCCCGTTTCCTTCACCGATCAACTGAAACAGCTAGTGGAGCTGCATAGGGTGGCCGTACCAACCATGAAGGATTTGATAATCCGGCTATGGCCAACCAAAGCTATGCCAAGAAGCTACTTCGAACTCGTGAGGCGGATAGTGAACGCCTATCCTCGGCTGGACGTTGTCAAGCGCTCGTCCTGCATTGAAGGTGCACGCATGGCCTTCGCCCGTTGCAAGATGTGGTGGGCGAAGATGGACACCGTCGAGGTGACCAGAGGGCCACTAGAGAGCAAGGAGCACCGCACACCCGAACGGTATTTTGCGGATGTCGTAGAGGGGTCTCGCCTTGCGGCAGCACAATGTTCGCAGGACATTGTATTTCAATAAATGTATTCATGTTGCCTTTGCCTTGTATTATAAAAAACAAAGCCTGTTTTGTGATGTAATTTTGTTATGCTTTAATTGTTTCCTCATGAGCGGATGTGTTGTATGTAATTTGAGGGTTGTCCAGTCGTCGGCTTCTGCTCTCACATAGGTAGTACGGAGGTGTTCGAGATGGAATCTAAACAATCTTGATCCAATTATATGGCCCTTGAAGGAGTTGTTTAGCGCAACGGACAAGGCAATCATACTATCCGGCTTAAACGCTCTCACTTAGCGATAGGAGTTTTATAATAAAGCATGGGCGCAGCCCCTGGTTCAAGCTAGGGTGCTGTCAGCATGTGATCGGGAAGTGCCGATTTGTTGCATAATGCAGAAAAAATCTCCAATGATTTGTAACCCTCAAACAGCTAACCGGCTCTCGCCGTATCATGACAGTCAGTTTCGGCTTTCTCTACTGAGGTGCTCATCTGGTCAAGGCCAGGGCACAATCGCAGTAGTTGTCCCTTTACTACCCTAGAAGATTTAGCGGAACGTAGGGTAGCAAGCACAGGAGCTGGGCAACCCAACTATTGACCGAAGACATGATTCGGAGCCAATGCATATAATGCTAAATTCGGGGTGCCGAACTTATCTTTAAGGATTGTCCGTACTTTGTTGTCGTATCATGGGGCGATGGGGAGCCCCTGGCAAATATGAAACGTACCAAAGTGTACGGTTGCTAGAAAACAAGTAATTTAAAGGAAAACAGAGGGAGAACAGAGATAGGATCTGGGGCCCTTGAACTTGGATCATGAACTGTTTCCATTATAGTTGGGTTAATGTGTCTAAGCACATTAGTACAAAATAATGCCATAAGAAACCGGCTGTTTGACATGTCGCGACCAAAGGCGAGTTGCGTGTGGGTCCTAAAATGGATAGAGTAATCATTTAGTTAGCCTCTAGGGCTTCCCATGTACGCCTGTGCTCTGTGTCAATCCAATGTGTTTATCCTTTGACAGGGCCATTAATCAGGCCGTCGAAGGAGGCCCACGTAAGAGCAACCTGAAAAAAGGGAAAAGGGGATAGTAAAGTAATATGTGTGCCCGGGATCGGTCTAGCCAAACTATAGATCCCGGGCTGGCTTGTGCCTCCGTCGATGTCCATGGAATTTTGAGTGCGTAACTATGTACGCGTGGTACGAATGCCACTACTTCATCGGGACTGGGACGGAGGCCGAATTGCTAACCGAGCTCTTGATGAGTCGTGTTGTCCTGTTGCAGTGTAGTTCGGAACCTCTTAATGATGTCCAGGGGCTCGGCAGTTGTACTATGGTGCTTCTTGAGAAGGCCGCTCTGTACCTCTGCTACTAGGGCGGCGGTGTGCTCCTCTGACCGGAGGGAGCGTTCAGTATTGCCATTGACTGTTATGACGCCGCGTGGACCGGGCATCTTGAGCTTGAGATAAGCATAGTGTGGCACTGTGATGAATCTAGCAAACGCGATTCATCCGAGCAGTGTGTGGTAGCCGCTGCAGAAGGGGACGATATCGAAGATTAACTCTTCGCTTCGGAAGTTGTCCGGAGAATCGAAGACCACCTCCAGCATGATTGAGCCCATGCAGCGGGCCTTAACGCCTGGTATGACTCCTTTAAAGGTAGTCTTTGTTGGTTTGGTTCGCGAGGGATTAATGCCCATCTTCCGCACTGTATCCTGATAGAGCAGGTTGAGGCTGCTACCACCGTCCATTAGGACTCATGTTAGGTGAAATCCGTTCATGATTGGGTCGAGAACCAGTGCGGCAGAACCACCATGCCGGATACTAGTTAGGTGATCTCGACGATCGAAGGTGATCGGGAATGACGACCAGGGATTGAATTTTGGGGCGACTGGCTCTACCGAATAGACATCCCTAAGTGCTCGCTTGTGCTCCCTTTTGGGGATGTGCGTAGCGTATATCATGTTCACCGTTTTGACTTGAGGGGGAAATTTCTTCTGCCCTCCAGTGTTCGGCTGCCGGGGCTCTTCGTCCTTGTCCTCACTTTATGATCCCTTTTCTTTGTTTTCGGCATTTAATTTGCCAGCCTGTTTGAAAACCCAACAGTCTCTATTGGTGTGATTGTCTTTTTTATCTAGGGTACCATGTATCTGGCACGGACGATCGAGTATGTGATCCAGGCTGGATGGTCCCTCACTGTTCCTTTTGTAGGGCTTCTTTCGTTGGCCGGACTTGAGCCGCTGGATCTGGCGTTAACGATGGTGTCATCGGTGTTGTCTCCATTGCATCGGCGTTTGTGTCTGTTGCGCCGAAGCTTGCTGGAGCTGTTATTGGCCTTGGAGGGGCTTGTCTCGCTGGTTGTGTTTTTGCTATGAGCCAGCCAGCTGTCCTCACCCGCGCAAAAGAGGGCCATGAGTGCCGTAAGGGCTGCCATGGACTTCGGCTTTTCTTGGCCAAGGTGGTGTGCTAGCCATTCGTCACGGATGCTGTGTTTAAAGACCGCTAGGGCTTCGGCATCCGGACAGTCAACGATCTGGTTCTTTTTGGTTAGGAACCTAGTCCAGAATTTTCTGGCTGATTCTCCAGGTTGTTGAACTATGTGGCTTAAGTCATCGGCATCGGGTGGCCGAACATATGTACCTTGGAAGTTGTCAAGGAAGGCCTCTTCCAAGTCCTCCTAGCTGCCGATGGAATTCTCGAGCAGGCTGTTTAGCCAGTGTCAAGTTGGCCCTTTGAGTTTTACTGGGAGGTATTTGATGGCGTGGAGGTCGTCTCCATGGGCCATGTGGATGTGGAGAATAAAGTCCTCAATCAATAGTGTAGGATCGGTTGTTCCGTCGTATGATTCAATATTGACGGGCTTGAACCGCTCGGGGAATTCATGATCCAGCACCTCATTTGTGAAGCAGAGAGGGTGTGCGGCACCTCTATATCGGGCTGCGTCACGGCGCACCTCCGATGAAGTCCGTCTGCAGTTATCGGCCCGGGTGTGACTAGGTTTGTCATGTCCGAATAGGTAGCCATCATCCCGAATCAGGAAGCATCCTCGCGATCCATAGATTGATCTGGTGTGTCCTACTCTACTGTATAGCTCATGCCGAATGTCGTATGTATGGTCCCGAGCTGTTCTATCCCTGTTTTTGCGAGGCAGTGGGGCGGGCTGTCGTTTGGCTTGAGTTGTCGTTTTACCCCGACCGCGGGGTGGCCGGTCCACCGTATTATCCCGACCACATGGTGGTCGGTCCGCATTGCGTGAGGGAAGTATGGGGTCTGGTACCTCCTCATCGAACTGAGGTAGCAGTCTGCGCTTTGGGTAACTCTTGGCTGGGCGCTCGAGGCCATATTCCTCGGCTGCTAGGACATCAGTCCACCTGTCAATGAGCAGGTCTTGATCAGCCTGGAGCTGTTGCTGCTTCTTCTTCAGGTTTCTTGCAGTGGCTATTAGATGGCGCTTGAAGCACTACTGTTCAAGGGGTGCCTCAGGCATGATAAAGTCCTTACTATCGAGGCTCTCATCATCCTCGGAGACTGGACGATAACTATCATCGTCTGGGTCATTGGGCATGGCCTGTTTATCAGGGTTATCTTGCCCGTTGTCTTGTTCCTCCTGTTCGGATGCAGCCCCGACAGGGTCTTCATTGTTTTCGGCATCGCCCGGAGTACTATTCTCTCTGGTGCCAGT
>NC_041382.1:636736405-636751335 GCF_002162155.2 Triticum dicoccoides | reverse complement strand
AGTCTGCGCTTTGGGTAACTCTTGGCTGGGCGCTCGAGGCCATATTCCTCGGCTGCTAGGACATCAGTCCACCTGTCAATGAGCAGGTCTTGATCAGCCTGGAGCTGTTGCTGCTTCTTCTTCAGGTTTCTTGCAGTGGCTATTAGATGGCGCTTGAAGCACTACTGTTCAAGGGGTGCCTCAGGCATGATGAAGTCCTTACTATCGAGGCTCTCATCATCCTCGGAGACTGGACGATAACTATCATCGTCTGGGTCATTGGGCATGGCCTGTTTATCAGGGTTATCTTGCCCGTTGTCTTGTTCCTCCTGTTCGGATGCAGCCCCGACAGGGTCTTCATTGTTTTCGGCATCGCCCGGAGTACTATTCTCTCTGGTGCCAGTGTTTCCATCATTTGAGCGACGAGGCTTAGAGCGGTGTTTAGGGCACCGGCACTTGGACTGTGTCTCAGAAGGTTTATTCGCAACTGGATCTCCTTTGTCGTCGTCGCTAGCTTTTTTAGGTGTGTCGACCATGTACACATCGTATGAAGAGGTGGTTGTCTAGCATCCAGTGAACGGTGGGTCTTGGCCTTGCTCCATGTCGGCATTGTCGTCCATACCGTTGATGTCCTCGGAGCCATAATCAAGCACGTCGGTTAAGTCATCGACAGTGGCTATGAAGTGGGTGGCGGGTGGGAAGCGAAATTCCCCATCATCAGCCTTTGGCTCGAACCGAACATAGTTCGGCAGTGAGTTCTTCTCCAGGGACAAGTTCTTTAAAGAGTTTAGCACAACACCCAAAGGTGAGTGCTGGAAGATGTCTGTGGCGCTAAATTTGAAAATCGATAACTGATCCAGCTCGGTGTTCGCGGGCGTGCCCGGTTCGGAACTCATAGCCGAAGACGAGTACGGAGTTCCATTGACGCAGATATTGCGGGGTACCGAGCCCGTGTGTGGCTCCAACACCGTGGACTCGGTGGCCTCAGATGGCACGATCTGCTCCGGTTCTAAGGCCGTTGTAGCAACAGGGGCCATCTCCTGGGTGTGATCCGATGACATATTTAAGTCATGTTCATCGGGGTGAGGGGGAGTGATCGCTGCGGTCTCAAATCCATTGAAGATCAAGTCTCCACGCATATCCGCGACATAGTTCAAGCTTCCAAATCTGACCTGGTGGCCATGGGTGTAGCTATCGATCTGCTCCAGATGGCCAAGCGAGTTGGCCCACAGTACGAAGCCGCCGAACACGAAAATCCGTCCGGGGAGCAAGGTTTCTCCTTGGACAGCGTCACTATAGACGATTAAAGGGGCCATCGAACCTTTTGTTGACGGCACAGTGGAACTCTCAACGAAAGCACCAATGTCGGTGTCAAAACCGGCGGATCTCGGGTAGGGAGTCCCGAACTATGCATCTAGGATCAATGGTAATAGGAGACGGGGGACACGGTGTTTACCCAGGTTCGGGCCCTCTCTATGGAGGTAATACCCTACGTCCTGCTTGATTGATATTGATGAATATGAGTGTTACAAGAGTTGATCTACCACGATATCATAATGGCTAAACCCTAGAAGCCTAGCCTATATGACTATGGTAATGAGTATATCCTTTCCGGACTAACCCCTCCAGTTTATATAGACTCCAAGGGGATCTAGGGTTTACATAGAGTCGGTTACATAAGAAGGAATCTTCATAGTCGGTCGCCAAGCTTGCCTTCCACGCCAAGGAGAGTCCAATCCGGACACGGGTATAGTCTTCGGCCTTCGTGTCTTCACAGCCATCAGTCCGGCCCATGGATAACAGGCCGGACGCCCGAGGACCCTTAGTCCAGGACTCCCTCAGCCAACACACTACTTGTCCGACTACAGGAAGCTCCACATAGTACAAGGCGGCGAGCCCCCGGGGCGACTGGTCGAACCCGGTACCAGGTGGAATAATGAAATAACACATTCATAGGCATAATACTTATCATATATAGAAAAGAGGGTAGCCCCCGAGCTCTTCTCGGGGGACCCGGAGTCTTCGTACTTAATACAAAAGATAGCATGGTACATACTGCATCAACTGTAAAATCTTCAAAGGAGGTTTGCATTCCATGGCCGCTCTGTCTCTTTGTCGGAGTCGTCTCTCTTGCGTGCTCTGGGTTTCTGAGCATCGATCAGGTAGTAGGAGTCGTTGCCCAAAACTTTGCTAATGATGAATGGGCCTTCCCAAGGTGTCGAGAGCTTGTGCTGGCCGGCTGTTCGCTAGATCAGCCGAAGCACAAGGTCTCGCTCCAGGAAAGATCTTGGCTTGACCTTCTGGTTGTAGTAGCGGCGCAGACTCTGCTGGTAGATGGAGGACCGACAGAGTGCTAATAGTCGGCCCTCCCCCAGTAGATCGACACCATCTTCTCGCGCTTCTTTTGCTTCCGCCTCGGTGTACATGGTGACGCGAGGTGAGTCGAACTCAATGTCCGTCGGGATGACGACTTCGGCACCGTAGACGAGGAAGAAAGGCGTGAAGCCGGTTGCCTTGTTTGGAGTTGTGCGCAGGCTCCAGAGGACGGCCGACACTCATCAATCCAGCAGTCGGCCGACCGCTCTAGAGGCTCGACCAGTCAGGGCTTGATGCCGGAAAGGATGAGGCCGTTTTCTCGCTCAACTTGGCCGTTTGACTGCGGATGGGCAACGGATGCTAGGTCCAGTCGGATGCCCTGCGTCGCGCAGAAACGGGCCAAGGCTCCATTGGCAAAATTTGTGCCATTATCCGTGATGATGCTATGTGGTACTCCATACCGAGTGGTGATATCTACAATGAACATCACAGCAGTCGGACCATTCAACTTCTTGATTGGCTTTGCTTCTATCCACTTGGTGAATTTGTCCACGGCGACAAGCAGATGGGTCATGCCGCCGCGTGTTGTGTTGAATGGTCCCGCCATATCCAAGCCCCAGACGGCGAAAGGCCATGCTAAGGGAATGGTTTTGAGTGCAGAAGTTGGTAGATGTTGCTGCGAGCTGAACTTCTAACACCCCTTGCAATGTTTGACTAGATCCTTGGCATCCTCCAAGGCAGTCGGCTAGAAGAAACCGTGGTGGAAAGCTTTGTCCACGAGTGATCTGGAAGCTGTGTGGTGGCCGCACTCGCCTTGGTGGATGTCTTTGAGGATTTCTTGGCCTTTCTACGGCTCCAAGCAGCGCTGGTACACACCAATGACACTGCGCCTCACAAGTTCTCTGTTAACAATGGTGTATGTTGTTGCTCGACGTTGCACTTGTCGGGCTGAGATCTCATCAAACAGCAGCTCTTTGTTTACTAGAAAGTTGAGTATGGGTTGCACCCATGAAGGTGCTGCTAGTTCTTCAACTGCCAGAACTGCAACTTGCACGAGGGCGGTTGGGCTGGGAGGCGGCGGGTTGGAGTCGGCTGCCGCTTGATGTGTCGATGAAGTCCCCGGGCCGACTGCCGCAGCCTCCGGGCTGGGTTCTGAAGTCCCCAGGTCGGGTGCGACTGCTGCAGTCCCCGAGCCGCTTGGTGAAGTCCCCGGGCAAACTGTTGCAATCCCCGGGCCGATTGCCGAGGTCCGCGAGCCGGCTGCCGCAGCCCTAGAGTTGGATCCGTCGGCCTCGGGAGGAGCCGGCACAAAGATGGATTCAGATTCCAGTGATGGCTTGATCGACGGCTTGAGGAGGCCCTGAAGGGAGACACTAGCTGGTATTGCTTGTCGGGTGGAGCCGATTCATGCCAAGGCATCTGCTTGCTCATTGTCGGCTCTTGGCACATGAAGGAACTCGCACCCCTCAAAGTATCTAGTGAGTTGCTGAACGAAAAAAGGGTAGCTTGCCATATTTGCATCCTTGGCGTCCCAGTCACCAGAAGACTGCTGGACCACCAAGTCGGAGTCACCGTAGCATAGGATTCAACGGATGCCGATTTCCTTGGCCAACCGAAGGTCGTGTATTAATGCTTCATACTCGGCCACATTGTTGGAGGCGGCAAAGCGGATTTGCAACATGTATTTGAGCTTGTCGCCTTTGGGAGAGGTGAGGACGATGCCGGCTCCAAAACCAGTGCGCATTTTTGAACCATCAAAATGCATTCGCCAATGGGTGGAGTCCCGCGCTGGCAGCAGGTACTGGGTCTCGGCCCAGTCGATGAGGAAGTCGGCCAGTGCTTGGGACTTGATGGCGGTACGAGGCTGGTAGTAGATGGTGTAGGGGGCCCACTCGATGGCCCATTTGGCCACTCGGCCAGAAGCATCTCTGTTGCCAATGATCTCAGCAAGTGGGGCGGTGCAGACAATAGTGATTGGGTGCTCCTGAAAGTATGGCTTCAGCTTCTTGGCGGTGAAATGCACGTCGTAGCACATCTTCTGATAGTGGGGGTAGTTCTGCTTGGAGGCGGACAACACTTCACTTAGGTAATACACCGACCTCTGGACTGGTAATGCCTTGCCGTCTTCCTTGCGCTCCACAACTATGACCGTGCTGACCACCCGGCTAGTAGCGGCGATGTAAAGGTACATGAGCTCTTTAGCAGTCGGAGCCGCCAGGACAGGCGGCGTCGTCAACATCTTTTTCAGCTGGAGAAAAGCATCATCCGCCTGGTCGTTCCACTCGAAATGAGTGGTCTTCTTCATGAGCTGGCACAGGGGAAGAGCCTTCTCGCCTAGCCGACTGATGAACTGGCTGATGGATGCCAAGCAGCCGGTGAATTTATGGACGTCTCACAGTCGGGTGGGCTTCTCCATCCTCTCGATGGCTTTGATCTTCACAGGGTTGCACTCAATGCCACGTTCTGAGACCAGGAAGCCAAGGAGCTGGCCGGCTGGTACTCCGAACACGCACTTTTCTAGGTTGATCTTGATTTGAAATTGGCGCAGATTTTCAAAGGTTTCCTTGAGATCTTCAAGGAGTGTGTTGCGCTTCTCTGTCTTCACCACGATATCGTCTACGTAGACGTGGGCATTTCTGCCGAGTTGCTTGAGGAGGCACTTATGCATGCAACGCTGAAAAGTGGCACCGGCATTTCTCAGGCCGAATGTCATAGTCAGGTAGCAGAAGGCTCCAAATGGTGTGATGAATGCAGTCTTTAGACGGTCTGCCTGGTTCAGCTTGATCTGGTGATATCCTGAGTAGGCATCCAAAAAACTCAATAGCTCGCATCCGACTGTGGAATCTATCACTTGGTCTATATGTGGCAGAGCAAACTGGTCCTTTGGGCTGGCCTTGTTGAGGCTGGTGTAGTCAATGCACATGCGCCATTTGTTCTTCTTCTTCGGTACAAGGACTGGGTTGGCAAGCCATTCTGGGAAGAAAACTTCCATGATGAAGCCGGCTGCCAACAGACGGACGATCTCTTCTCCAACGGTTCTTCTCTTCTCCTCCGACAGTCGGCGTAGGGGTTGCTTGACTGGCTTGGCATCTTCTCTGACATGTAGCTTGTGCTCGGCGAAATCCGTCGGTACACCCGGCATGTCTTTGGGAGACCATGCAAAGATGTCCCGATTCTCACGGAGGAAATCGACGAGCTCGCTTTCCTATTTGCTATCAAGGTTTCCGCCTACGACAGCGTACCTCTCCGGGCACTCTGGGTCCAACGGTATCTTCTTTGTCTCCTTGGCCAGCTTGAAGGATCCTTCAGCTTCCGCCTCCTTGGGATCATGAGACATGTCCGGCTGCTTGCCGGCCATGGCCACAACCTGGTTAAGGAGCCGCTTCTCGGCAGCGATCACAAGGGACTCGGCCAGCCGGCTGCTGGCGGCCGCACAGTCGGACGACTTCTGATAATCTCCGGAGATGGTAATGAGTCCCTTGGCACTCGACATCTTCATCTTGAGGTAGGCATAATGTGGCACCGCCATGAACTTGGTTAAAGCAGGTCGGCCAAGCAGTGCGTGGTACGGGCTTTCTAGGTCGATCACCTCAAACCAGATGGGCTCTCGGCGGAAATGGTCTTCGTCCCTGAAGAGGACATCTATCTGGATCTTGCCGATTGGTGAGTGAGAAAGGCTAGGAACTATGTCGTGGAAGACAGTCCGACTGGGCAGGAGATGCTTGGGTTTGATCTTTAACTTCTCCATGGTGTCACGGTACAGGATGTTGATGCTGCTGCCGCCATCTATCAGGACTCTGGAGAAACGAGCAGCTCGCCTCTCCATGGCAAAGGTGGCCTCCAACACCAAAGCGTAAGAGCCCGGGGAAGGCATTACTTCCGGGTGATCAGCCCGGCTCCAACTGATTGGCCTCTCTAACCAGTGCATGAACTTTGGGGCTTCAATGGCCACGACATTCACCTCACGAGACTGTCGGCGCCGGCTGCGCCTGTCATTGGCCACACTGGTGAAAACAACATACGCTCCATGTTCTTCAGGGAATTGATCTTGAACGGCGTCGACTGCTGGCCGGGCCGCCGACTGCTGAGGAGGCGGAGGCGGCTGGCCAGCAGGCGGGGGTGGTTGCAGCCCTTCGCCCTTGGAGATTCGTGTGAGCCAATGACATTTCCGGGTGGTGTGGTTGGACAGCTTCACGCCACTGTGGAATTTGCAGGGAGCATTAAGAGTCTGCTCATAGGAGAAGGCGAGCAACCAGTTGGGCTTGCCGCCCTTCTGGCGCTTGGGAAGAGGCTGCCCCTCTGGCTGCCGGTCTTCGACTGCTGCCACCTGCCGGCTGGTGGAAGCCGGCATCGGGGATTTTCGCTTGTTGTCGCTTTGCTGCTGGCGCCGACTGGTGTCACCAGCCGGGGTCCGAGGAGCCTGAGGAGCCACCTTGCCAGATGCATCAACTTGAATTTCCATCTTCATGGAGGAATCGACCGTAGGGTATTTGTCTGCTATGATCAGTAGCTCGTCGAGGGGCGTCGTCTCGTTGCAGAGGAGCCAGTGTTTGCGCAAAGTTCCTTCTCTGCACCCGGCTGTGAAGTACTCGATGGCCTGCACCTCGTGCACGCCCTCGCAAGAGTTGTGCAGCTCGGCCCAACGCGTGAGGTAATCGCGAGTCGATTCGTTGGGGCCTTGGACGCACAAGGAGAGCTGGCGAGGCTTGGGCGGCCGCTTGTACGTGCTGGTAAAGTTGCGGATGAAGGCCTCCATGAAATCTACCCAACTATTGATGCTGCGGGGCTTCAGGTTGTTCAATTATGTCCGGGCGGTGCCCCGGAGCATGAGTGGAACATACTTCACGGCAACACGCTTGTTGCCGTTTGCAATGCTGGCGGCGGTGGAGTAGTCGACCAGCCAGTCCTCCGGCTTCACGGAGCCGGTATACTTGGGCGTATCTCTTGGGAGCGTGAACCCTTTGGGGAAGGGCTCATCTCGGATGCGGGGGCCGAAGCAAGGCGGGCCCGAAGTGTCTTCTTCTTCTAGCGCCAGGGGTCGGTTGAGATGATCGGTCCGGTGGAGGGCATCATTCTGTCCGATTCCTTCTCGGGGGCCAAGCCTGCCTCCAAGACTCGGATGATCGACAGGCGGCGGAGATACGCGCTTTTCTCTGCGTTGGGGAGGCCGGTAGCCGCCTTGTCGTTCCACCGCATGAGGGAGGCCGTCTTGGTCGCGCTCAATGGTGATGTGCGTCCGGCTGTGTCTGGCAGCCGGCTCCTTGTCTCCTCGCCCATGGTTGCCATCAGTCGGCGTCCAAGACGTCGCGCCATGATCCTGGTGGGGAGGCTGGTCGTCGTTCCGTCGGGTGAGGTCCCCGACGCGGCAGCCGGCTTCTTGCTGCTCGGCAGCCGCATTGATGAGTTGCTAGACGCACTCCATCATGTGGTGACGCTCGTCGCCCTCCAGGTTGTCCAGCTCATCTGCTGCCGCTTGGGTGGCTCGTATGTTCTCCATGGGCGTGGCGTAGACGGGGCGATCGGCCCCGAACATGCTGGCAATGGCCGCGCCGTGCTGCCGGACCATACCGTTGTGGCTGGGTCCGCCAGGAGCCGGCGTTCCGCCAACATCGCGATCCATCTCGCGCTGATAAGCCTCCGAAAGGCGTCTCATGCTGGCTAGCTTCTTGGCGCTCTCAACAAGCTGGACGCGGCGGTCTTCCAGCGTCTCGGTGTCGGCGTCTTCTCCGATGGTGCAGACAGGTCTTGCAGCGTTGCTTGGAGTGGGTCTTGGGCACCGTCACCGGAAACTCCATCGTGGCTAATGACGAGCACCTCTATGACAGTGCTGCTGTCGGTGTACAAAAAGAGGGGTACACTTTTTGTACCCCTATAACTGTGCACGGACAGTCTGAGCCACGGGCACCACCACACCAAGCAAGGCAAGGGAGGTGAGCCAAGGTAAGACCGAAGCTCAAGGGAACTAGGACGACGCCAAGGCCAAGACCACAAAGAGCAAAAGGGACGAAGCGGACTCCCCCGGCAAGATCCTTGCCGGGGGACAGCTTTGGCAACCCCGGCAAGACCCTTGCCGCGGCGACTTGCCCCATGCCTACGGAGCAAATTACCCTTGAGTCCACTGCCCCCAAGGGGCAAGGATTCGGGAGACATCCCCATGGTGGCATGCAGATCTTTGTGAAGACATTCAAGATCAGATACGCACTAAGAAGACGACGACCTTTGGCGAGATACCAGCCAGGGAAGACCACGAGACCCCCGGCAAGCGCCTTGCCGGGGATGATAGCAGGCGCCTCGGCAAGACCCTTGCCGGGGCCCCGGCAAGGCCCTTGCTAAGGACATCCGCATGGGCCACCATCAGGCCCACGCCGACTAAACCTCCACCACCGTACGCATGCAGCTGCTGACCCAACCAGCTAGGCGGGCACCTGCATGGCGGCATGCAGATCTTCATGAAGACCCACCACTGCGCCACCTCAGCTGCCTGCCTACCTACATGGCATCACAGGCATCGCTGGCCAGGGCGCGTGTCGACACAAGAAGGAGCGGCGACGGACGAGACAGGTTTCTCCCCCGTCCCCGATAAAGCAAGGACACCTAAGCAAGACGCATTAAATGCGCCTTGTCATGTAATGCGAGGGATAACCTCGCATCACTGTACCATTTCCACCTCCTGCGTGCCACTGTGGCAACCCCTTTTTCTATAAAAGAAGGCCCGAGGCGACCAGGAGGAGGATTCGGCTTTTTGGAGCTCCTAATGCCCCAGAGCTAGCTCAAGAACAGGAATATACATCCACCAAAGCAGGAGTAGGGTTTTACGCATCCTCGCAGCCCGAACCTGGATAAACAAACTGTGTACTATCTGTTTGATCCGCTCTTCTCATGACCCCGCGCCCTGCTAACCGTAGTAGGGATTCTTGTGATCCCATAGGTGTCGTTCCCACCGACATCTTTGGCACGCCAGGTAGGGGGCGCAGTTGTGAGAATTGGCTCTAGCAGTTAGCCCAGCACTCCTTCGTCTTCGTGGCCCTTGGAGACGAAAGGAGGCCAGAAGATCGGCACTCGAGCGACTGCAAACAGAAGCTAAGTTGCACTGAACCCTTATTTGTTCTATCCTTCTTATATGAGATTATTCCCCCCAGAGATGTCACGCCTTTGTATGAGAAACCTGCACGCCAGGGGGCTCTCCCACGATCGGCAACGCCCTTGCCCTGTTTCGAGTCCGCTCAATAGCTCAAGCGGCTGCGTCGAGAATGGCAGAGTAGCCTTCCGCGATCAACAACGCTCTCGATTCTGACTCGAGTCAAGCTCGATGGTTCAAGCGGCCGCGTTCAGAACGGTAAGGTGGCTCGTCCGGCAGCACGCATACCCGGCAGGCCCATGGGGATCCGTCCCCAAAACGCCGCTAGGGGCTTCCGCGCCGGTGAACCTACCCAATCGACATAGGGCGCGCATACAAAGAGAAATTGAACGGGGAAATAACGTGCATGAAAATTAAGAGTACTGCAAAAGTTATGTTAGATCACATCATTGCTGCGGTTCTAACTAAGATAAAAATTTTCTTGGTCGGGAACCTGCAGCGGCGAAGAAGAACGGGATGCCTAATCCTGGCGCTGGCCTTCCACCCTCTTGATTTTGTCGATACTGTTGATGATGGGCTTGATGCGCTCCTTGAGCACCGTGAGGTCAGTACCATCCGGCAAGCTATCCATCGCGGCTTCGAAGTCGAAGTCGGGATTCTAGTACGCCATCTTGGTGAGGACCTTGGTCATGACCCCCCGGCAAAGTCGCCGGGCCTCCCCGGCCAACGTGGCCGCTCTGTTGGAGTGAAGATAAGCCAAGGCTCCAAGGACGCCCTCGAAGAACTGGGTCAGCTTGGCGTTGACGGTCCCGCTGCGCTCAAGGGCATACCTCATGTTTGGCATCCCCATGGTGGCCAACTGCGAGGTGACCCTGCCGGCAACGTCCTCCAGACGGCTGATCCATCTGTTCTCGCCCGCCACATATTCCTGGTGGGAGGCGGCCTCGTTCGCCCGCAACGGCTTCTCCTCCTCCAGGCTCCTGGTCAAGGTCTCCTCCCGAGCTCTGCTCCCCAACAACATCTTCTCGAGATTCTCCAGCTTCAGCTTGAGATCTCTGATGGAGTTTTGCGCTTCGGAGAGTTCCCCAGCCCTGCTGATGACCGCTCCTTGCGCCTCTACCAAGGCGCTGTTGAGCGTGCTCTTCTCGTTGGATAGCTTGAGGGCCTGCTCCTTTAGCTCGTCCCGCTCTACCTCCAACTCCTTCACCTTGCCGGCATGGGCCAGAGCTTGGGCATTGAGTGCCTCTTTGTGCCTCTGCTCTAGCTCGCGAGTCCGTCGCATGACAAGGGCCTCGAGCTCCTCATCCTTGCCGTGGAGCGTTGCGGCAAGCTTCGCCTCACGCACGGAGAGGTCCTCTTCCTGGGAATCCAATGCGGCTTGATGCTGGTTCCGGGCGGCCTCGGCCGCGGCAGCCAAGTTCGCCGCCTTTTCCTGGGCCTTCTCGATGTCAGCCATCTTCATGGTGAGCTCTACATCGCGCTTGGCCAATTCCCCCTGAAAGGCCCTCTGCTCCTCGCGAGTCTGGTGAAACCAGGTATGCGTCTCAGCAACGCGCGCCTTGAAGTCCACCTCCGCCTTGTCCACCGTTGCCATCCTGGACTTGACCTTGTCCAGGCGAGCACCGTAGAGCACTTGGAGCTTTCGGAAATTGGCCCCCATGGCACGAAAAAGCTGCTCTTCTAGAGAACCATCACCGCCAACGCCCGGTTCATCGACCACCTCGAGCCCGGTGGCAGCAAGCACCTCGCCATCAAAGACTTCCCCTTCGGCGGGCGCTCGGGAACTTGACGCCCCTGGAAGATAGACGAAAAGATCATCACCCACCTTCAGATATCTGCCAGGGCCCGAGGTTGAGGAGGAGGGAGGCTGATCATCAACCACCTCTTCCTCGGCGGTGGCCTTGCCGGCTTCCCCGGCAGGCCCACCGCTGGCACCCTCGGCAGAAGCCTCGCCGGTCGCCTTGGCAGCCCCCGCGGCGGTGTCCTCGGCAGCATCCTTGGCGGCCTCATCAGCGGCGACCTCGTCAGCATCTCTGGTGGCAATCCTGTCGGCCTCCGCTGCGGCCTCCTCAGCAATATTCCCAACAACAGTATCCACGTCCTCCATATCTATTGAAGGAGGGCCTGGGAAGTAATGGGAGCAATGAAGCCAAGAAAAAGAATAAGGGAAAAATAGAGACGGAGGACAGGAGACTCACCAGTGCCAGGCTGTGAAGCAGAAGTCCCCTCCCCGCCAGCATTTGGTGCCATGGCAGAGTCACCAGCGCCCAAGTTCCCCTCTTCCTCCATGGGTGTGGGCTCCGTGCTTGGTGCCCTTGCCGGGGACGCCCCTCGCGGCGGCGTAGTCGATGGGGTGGTGGGGGTAGCCCTCTGCGGCTCCTCCTGCTACCGCTCCCCTCCTGCAAACCTGACAAGGACAACACCATAGCATCGAACGCCTACCACATGTCGAATAAGAGGAGGGTGACGAACTTACGCTGGGGGCTGTGTCGGGGGCTGCTGTCCGGGCTGCTCAACACCACTAGTGGTGTCTTTGAAGCCCCAGCCGGGGGCTAACTGCTCGCTGAGGCCTTTGCCCTTTTCACCCTCTGGGCCAACGTCTCTCCATCCCTGCAAAAGCAAAAACAGATCAGGAGAAGGAGGGACGCGTTGTCGAGCGGCGACCCTCGCCGCCACCGTTGAAGGACCGGGATTTCCTCTCTCCATGACGAATGGAAGAGAGAAGCAGAAGCTGAAGGAGGAAGGAGATGGAAGAATGCGGGACGCCATCCCCCCCTCCCGCTCTTTATGAAGGAATGGGGTTGGGGCTCGGCCGCCCCGCTCGGCCAATCAAAACACGGAAGGCGCAGGAAGACAGGACTGACCCGCTGCCCCAACCAGCGACGGCCCGGTTTCCCGCATCCGCCGTTTGCCACCCCAAGCGCATAGGAGGCACGTGGCGGACGTGCAGAACCGAGGGGACGGGTGAGGCGACCTCTCTCCACCCTGTGATCGTGGGGAGTGGACGCCTTGAAGATCGCACCTCAGCCCCATTCAGTAAATGGGCCGCGCCTCCACGCCTCCCTCCGTTTATGGGGAAGGCGCGAACCGCTCCTTTACTACGACGTGACGCATGCGTGCAGAGACCAACCCCACGCATGCTGCCCACGTCACGCCCACCTACCCACGCCGCGCCACGCGCGCGAGTCGTGGGAAGCGCAGCGCGCGAAGAATCTTACCGCGGTAAAAACCGCCCCGCCTGCCCGTGCACCGTTTTTGGGCCGAGCCCAACAACGTGTTGCGCTTATGTGTGGCCCAGGCCCGGGGGCTCCTGTCAGTGTACAAAAAAGGGGTACACTTTTTTATACCCCTATAACTGTGCACGGACAGTCTGAGCCACGGGCACCACCACACCAAGCAAGGCAAGGGAGGTGAGCCAGGGTAAGACCGAAGCTCAAGGGAACTAGGACAACGCCAAGGCCAAGACCACGAAGAGCAAAAGGGGCGAAGCGGACTCCCCCGGCAAGATCCTTGCCGGGGGACAGCTTTGGCAACCCCGGCAAGACCCTTGCCGCGGCGACTCGCCCCACGCCTACGGAGCAAATTACCCTTGAGTCCACTGCCCCCAAGGGGCAAGGATTCGGGATACATCCCCGTGGTGGCATGCAGATCTTTGTGAAGACATTCAAGATCAGATACGCACTAAGAAGACGACGACCTTCGGTGAGATACCAGCCAGGGAAGACCATGAGACCCCCGGCAAGCGCCTTGCCGGGGATGACAGCAGGCGCCTCGGCAAGACCCTTGCCGGGGCCCCAGCAAGGCCCTTGCCAAGGACATCCGCAGGGCCACCATCAGGCCCACGCCGACTAAACCTCCACCACCGTACGCATGCAGCTGCCGACCCAACCAGCTCGGCAGGCACCTGCGTGGCGGCATGTAGATCTTCGTGAAGACCCACCACTGCGCCACCTCAGCTGCCTGCCTACCTACATGGCATCACAGGCATCACTGGCCAGGGCACGTGTCGACACAAGAAGGAGCGACGACGGACGAGACAGGTTTCTCCCCCGTCCCCGATAAAGCAAGGACACCTAAGCAAGACGCATTAAATGCGCCTTGTCATGTAATGCGAGGGATAACCTCGCATCACTGTACCCTTTCCACCTCCTGCGTGCCACTGTGGCAACCCCTTTTTCTATAAAAGGAGGCCCGAGGCGACCAGGAGGAGGATTCGGCTTTTTGGAGCTCCTAATGCCCCAGAGCTAGCTCAAGAACAGGAATATACATCCACCAAAGCAGGAGTAGGGTTTTACGCATCCTCGCAGCCCGAACCTGGATAAACAAACTGTGTACTATCTGTTTGATCCGCTCTTCTCACGACCCCGTGCCCCTCTAACCGTAGTAGGGATTCTTGTGATCCCATAGGTGTCGTTCCCACCGACAGCTGCCGCCGCTGTCGGAGCGGGGGAGAGGATCATCAACGATCACCACGTTGGTAGGGAACGCGTCGAGCGACGCCGTTCGGAGTCGACGAGCATCAGGTCGGTGGAGCCGACCGACTCCAAGTCGACGGCCGGCTCGTCAGCGACATGGAGCTGATCGAGGAACCTGACGAGGCGGATGTCGGGGCCGTTGTTGCCTGCGTCGGATGCAGGCTCGTCGGAGAGGAGGATCTCGCCAACAAGGTCGGCGAGGCAGCTTGCTGCGCAGGCGACCTCTGCGCCAAGCAACGCGTCGGTGCAAACGCCATCCAGCGTGCCTGGCTGGCTGCGCTCAACAGGCAGGAAGAGGGTTCCCGTCCAGAATAGATCTCCGGACGACGGTGCACCTAGCCCCACGGTGGGCGCCAAATGTCGAGGGTTTGGTGCGACATATGCCAAAGGATGGCTAATCATGATGGGGGCTAGTAGGACGTCGCCGGTGCCAGGAAACGGGATGAGGTGAAGACATGCACGCCGGCAAATCTTACCCAGGTTCGGGGCTCTCCTAGGAGATAACACCCCTAGTCCTTCTCTGCGGGGTCTCCGCATGATCACTAAGGCACTTGCGAGTACAATGGTGCTCCTCGAGTTGTATGCTAGAGGTAGAAGAAAGCAGGGCTAGCTCTCCCCTCTCTCGATGTGGGTGTCTAGGTCTAACAGGTTGGGAACCCTTTGCATGGGTGTCTTGGGGGGTTTGTATAGGCCTACCCCCAGGGTGAAGGAAATATGCCCTAGAGGCAATAATAAAGTTATTATTTATTTCCTTATAATCATGATAAATGTTTATTATTCATGCTAGAATTGTATTTTTCGGAAACATAATACATGTGTGAATACATAGACAAACAGAGTGTCACTAGTATGCCTCTACTTGACTAGCTCGTTAATCAAAGATGGTTATGTTTCCTAACCATGAACAATGAGTTGTTATTTGATTAACGAGGTCACATCATTAGTAGAATGATCTGATTGACATGACCCATTCCATTAGCTTAGCACCTGATCGTTTAGTATGTTGCTATTGCTTTCTTCATGACTTATACATGTTCCTATGACTATGAGATTATGCAACTCCCGTTTACCGGAGGAACACT
>NC_041382.1:636548100-636735129 GCF_002162155.2 Triticum dicoccoides | reverse complement strand
CTCCTCCTGCGCCTCCTCCTCCTGGCCGGCGCACCCTCCCCCCTTGGCTCCTTTATATACTGAGGCAGGGGCACCTCTAAACATACAAGTTGACACAAGTTGATCCACGTGATCGATTCCTTAGCCGTGTGTGGTGCCCCCTGCCACCATATTCCTCGATAATACTGTAGCGGAGTTTAGGCGAAGCCCTGCTGCTGTAAGTTCATCAAGATCGTCACCACGCCGTCGTGCTGACGAAACTCTTCCCCGACACTTTGCTGGATCGGAGTCCGGGGATCGTCATCGAGCTGAACGTGTGCTCGAACTCGGAGGTGCCGTAGTTTCGGTGCTTGATCGGTTGGATCGTGAAGACGTACGACTACTTCCTCTACGTCGTGTCATTGCTTCCGCAGTCGGTCTGCGTTGGGTACGTAGACAACACTCTCCTCTCGTTGCTATGCATCACATGATCCTGTGTGCGCGTAGGAAATTTTTTTGAAATTACTACGAAACCCAACAGTGGCATCCGAGCCTAGGTTAATGATGTTGATGTTATATGCACGAGTAGAACACAAGTGAGTTGTGGACGATACAAGTCATACTGCCTACCAGCATGTCATATTTTGGTTCAGCGGTATTGTTGGACGAGACGACCCGGACCAACCTTACGTGTACGCTTACGCGAGACCGGTTCCCTCGACGTGCTTTGCACAGAGATGGCTTGCGGGCGACTGCCTCTCCAACTTTAGTTGAACCAAGTATGGCTACGCCCGGTCCTTGCGAAGGTTAAAACGGAGTCTATTTGACAAACTATCGTTGTGGTTTTGATGCGTAGGTGAGATTGGTTCTTACTTAAGCCCGTAGCAGCCACGTAAAACATGCAACAACAAAGTAGAGGACGTCTAACTTGTTTTTGCAGGGCATGTTGTGATGTGATATGGTCAAGGCATGATGCTGAATTTTATTGTATGAGATGATCATGTTTTGTAACCAAGTTATCGGCAACTGGCAGGAGCCATATGGTTGTCGCTTTATTGTATGCAATGCAATCGCGATGTAATGCTTTACTTTATTACTAAACGGTAGTGATAGTCGTGGAAGCATAAGATTGGCGAGACGACAATGATGCTACGATGGAGATCAAGGTGTCGCGCCGGTGACGATGGTGATCATGATGGTGCTTCGGAGATGGAGATCACAAGCACAAGATAATGATGGCCATATCATATCACTTATATTGATTGCATGTGATGTTTATCTTTTTATGCATCTTATCTTGCTTTGATTGACGGTAGCATTATAAGATGATCTCTCACTAAATTATCAAGAAGTGTTCTCCCTGAGTATGCACCGTTGCAAAAGTTCTTCGTGCTGAGACACCACGTGATGATCGGGTGTGATAGGCTCTACGTTCAAATACAACGGGTGCAAAACAGTTGCGCACGCAGAATACTCAGGTTAAACTTGACAAGCCTAGCATATGCAGATATGGCCTCGGAACACGGAGACCGAAAGGTCGAGCGTGAATCATATAGTAGATATGATCAACATAATGATGTTCACCGATGAAACTACTCCATCTCACGTGATGATCGGACATGGTTTAGTTGATTTGGATCACGTGATCACTTAGAGGATTAGAGGGATGTCTATCTAAGTGGGAGTTCTTTAATAATATGATTAATTGAACTTAAAATTTATCATGAACTTAGTCCCTGATAGTATCTTGCTTGTTTATGTTGATTGTAGATAGATGGCTCGTGCTGTTGTTCCGTTAAATTTTAATGCGTTCCTTGAGAAAGCAAAGTTGAAAGATGATGGTAGCAATTACACGGACTGGGTCCGTAACTTGAGGATTATCCTCATTGCTGCACAGAAGAATTACGTCCGGGTGAAATCGGGATTTTACCGGAACCCCCCGGGAGCCATATGGGCCATCATGGGCCTTAGTGGAAAGGAGAAAGGGGCAGCCCAAGGGGGCTGCGCGCCTCCCCCCTTCCCCTAGTCCTAGTAGGACTAGGAGAGGTGGCCGGCCACCCCTCTCCCTCTTTCCCCCTTGGGAATCCTAGTTGGAATAGGATTGGGGGGGAGTCCTACTCCCGGTAGGAGTAGGACTCCTCCTGCGCCACCTCCTCCTGGCCGGCGCCTCCTCCCCCCTTGGCTCCTTTATATACGGAGGCAGGGGCACCTCTAAACACACAAGTTGACACAAGTTGATCCACGTGATCGATTCCTTAGCCGTGTGCGGTGCCCCCTGCCACCATATTCCTCGATAATACTGTAGCGGAGTTTAGGCGAAGCCCTGCTGCTGTAGTTCATCAAGATCGTCACCACGCCGTCGTGCTGACGAAACTCTTCCCCGACACTTTGCTGGATCGGAGTCCGGGGATCGCCATCGAGCTGAACGTGTGCTCGAACTCGGAGGTGCCGTAGTTTCGGTGCTTGATCGGTTGGATCGTGAAGACGTACGACTACTTCCTCTACGTCGTGTCATCGCTTCCGCAGTCGGTCTACGTTGGGTACGTAGACAACACTCTCCTCTCGTTGCTATGCATCACATGATCCTGTGTGCGCGTAGGAAATTTTTTGAAATTACTACGAAACCCAACAGTGGCATCCGAGCCTGGTTATTGATGTTGATGTTATATGCACGAGTAGAACACAAGTGAGTTGTGGACGATACAAGTCATACTGCCTACCAGCATGTCATATTTTGGTTCGGCGGTATTGTTGGACGAGACGACCCAGACCAACCTTACGCGTACGCTTACGCGAGACCGGTTCCCTCGACGTGCTTTGCACAGAGATGGCTTGCGGGCGACTGCCTCTCCAACTTTAGTTGAACCAAGTATGGCTACGCCCGGTCCTTGCGAAGGTTAAAACGGAGTCTATTTGACAAACTATCGTTGTGGTTTTGATGCGTAGGTGAGATTGGTTCTTACTTAAGCCCGTAGCAGCCACGTAAAACATGCAACAACAAAGTAGAGGACGTCTAACTTGTTTTTGCAGGGCATGTTGTGATGTGATATGGTCAAAGCATGATGCTGAATTTTATTGTATGAGATGATCATGTTTTGTAACCGAGTTATCGGCAACTGGCAGGAGCCATATGGTTGTCGCTTTATTGTATGCAATGCAATCGCGATGTAATTACTAAACGGTAGTGATAGTCGTGGAAGCATAAGATTGGCGAGACGACAACGATGCTATGATGGAGATCAAGGTGTCGCGCCGGTGACGATGGTGATCATGACGGTGCTTCGGAGATGGAGATCACAAGCACAAGATGATGATGGCCATATCATATCACTTATATTGATTGCATGTGATGTTTATCTTTTTTATGCATCTTATCTTGCTTTGATTGACGGTAGCATTATAAGATGATCTCTCACTAAATTATCAAGAAGTGTTC
Organism: Triticum dicoccoides; assembly: GCF_002162155.2. NCBI lineage: Eukaryota > Viridiplantae > Streptophyta > Magnoliopsida > Poales > Poaceae > Triticum > Triticum dicoccoides. The sequence continues at coordinate 636,731,735 of NC_041382.1, read as the reverse complement.
TCCCTGAGTATGCACCGTTGCAAAAGTTCTTCGTGCTGAGACACCACGTGATGATCGGGTGTGATAGGTTCTACGTTCAAATACAACGGGTGCAAAACAGTTGCGCACGCAGAATACTCAGGTTAAACTTGACGAGCCTAGCATATGCAGATATGGCCTCGGAACACGGAGACCGAAAGGTCGAGCGTGAATCATATAGTAGATATGATCAACATAATGATGTTCACCGATGAAACTACTCCATCTCACGTGATGATCGGATATGGTTTAGTTGATTTGGATCACGTGATCACTTAGAGGATTAGAGGGATGTCTATCTAAGTGGGAGTTCTTTAATAATATGATTAATTGAACTTAAAATTTATCATGAACTTAGTCCCTGATAGTATCTTGCTTGTTTATGTTGATTGTAGATAGACGGCTCGTGCTGTTGTTCCGTTAAATTTTAATGCGTTCCTTGAGAAAGCAAAGTTGAAAGATGATGGTAGCAATTACACGGACTGGGTCCGTAACTTGAGGATTATCCTCATTGCTGCACAGAAGAATTACGTCCTGGAAGCACCGCTGGGTGCCAGGCCTGCTGCTGGAGCAACGCCAGATGTTATGAACGTCTGGCAGAGCAAAGCTGATGACTACTCGATAGTTCAGTGTGCCATGCTTTACGGCTTAGAATCGGGACTTCAACGACGTTTTGAACGTCATGGAGCATATGAGATGTTCCAGGAGTTGAAGTTAATATTTCAAGAAAATGCCCGGATTGAGAGATATGAAGTCTCCAATAAGTTCTATAGCTGCAAGATGGAAGAGAACAGTTCTGTCAGTGAGCATATACTCAAAATGTCTGGGTATAATAATCACTTGATTCAATTGGGAGTTAATCTTCCGGATGATTGCGTCATTGACAGAATTCTCCAATCACTGCCACCAAGCTACAAGAGCTTCGTGATGAACTATAATATGCAAGGGATGAACAAGACTATTCCCGAGCTCTTCGCAATGCTGAAAGCTGCGGAGGTAGAAATCAAGAAGGAGCATCAAGTGTTGATGGTTAACAAGACCACTAGTTTCAAGAAAAAGGGCAAAGGGAAGAAAAAGGGGAACTTCAAAAAGAACGGCAAGCAAGTTGCTGCTCAAGAGAAGAAACCCAAGTCTAGACCTAAGCCTGAAACTGAGTGCTTCTACTGCAAGCAGACTGGTCACTGGAAGCGAAACTGCCCCAAGTATTTGGCGGATAAGAAGGATGGCAAGGTGAACAAAGGTATATGTGATATACATGTTATTGATGTGTACCTTACCAATGCTCGCAGTAGCACCTGGGTATTTGATACTGGTTCTGTTGCTAATATTTGCAACTCGAAACAGGGACTACAGAATAAGCGGGCACTGGCAAAGGACGAGGTGACGATGCGCGTGGAAACGGTTCCAAAGTCGATGTGATCGCGGTCGGCACGCTACCTCTACATCTACCTTCGGGATTAATATTAGACCTAAATAATTGTTATTTGGTGCCAGCGTTGAGCATGAACATTATATCTGGATCTTGTTTAATGCGAGACGGTTATTCATTTAAATCAGAGAATAATGGTTGTTCTATTTATATGAATAATATCTTTTATGGTCATGCACCCTTGAAGAGTGGTCTATTCTTACTGAATCTCGATAGTAGTAATACACATATTCATAATGTTGAAACCAAAAGATGCAGAGTTGATAATGAAAGTGCAACTTATTTGTGGCACTGTCGTTTAGGTCATATCGGTGTAAAACGCATGAAAAAACTCCATACTAATGGACTTTTGGAACCACTTGATTATGAATCACTTGGTACTTGCGAACCGTGCCTCATGGGCAAGATGACTAAAACACCGTTCTCCGGTACTATGGAGAGAGCAACAGATTTGTTGGAAATCATACATACCGATGTATGTGGCCCGATGAATATTGAGGCTCGTGGCGGATATCGTTATTTTCTCACCTTCACAGATGATTTGAGCAGATATGGATATATCTACTTAATGAAGCATAAGTCTGAAACATTTGAAAAGTTCAAAGAATTTCAGAGTGAAGTTGAAAATCATCGTAACAAGAAAATAAAGTTTCTACGATCTGATCGTGGAGGAGAATATTTGAGTTACGAGTTTGGTGTACATTTGAAAAATTGTGGAATAGTTTCGCAAGTCACGCCACCCGGAACACCACAGCGTAATGGTGTATCCGAACGTCGTAATCGTACTTTACTAGATATGGTGCGATCTATGATGTCTCTTACTGATTTACCGCTATCATTTTGGGGATATGCTTTAGAGACGGCCGCATTCACGTTAAATAGGGCACCATCAAAATCCGTTGAGACGACGCCTTATGAACTATGGTTTGGCAAGAAACCGAAGTTGTCGTTTCTTAAAGTTTGGGGCTGCGATGCTTATGTGAAAAAGCTTCAACCTGATAAGCTCGAACCCAAATCGGAGAAATGTGTATTCATAAGATACCCAAAGGAAACTGTTGGGTACACCTTCTATCACAGATCCGAAGGCAAAACATTTGTTGCTAAGAATGGATCATTTCTAGAGAAGGAGTTTCTCTCGAAAGAAGTGAGTGGGAGGAAAGTAGAACTTGACGAGGTAACTGTACCTGCTCCCTTACTGGAAAGTAGTTCATCACAGAAAACTGTTTCAGTGACACCTACACCAGTTAGTGAGGAAGCCAATGATAATGATCATGAAACTTCAGATCAAGATACTACTGAACTTCGTAGATCAACCAGAGTAAGATCCGCACCAGAGTGGTACGGTAATCCTGTTCTGGAGGTCATGCTACTAGATCATGATGAACCTACGAACTATGAAGAAGCAATGGTGAGCCCAGATTCCGCAAAGTGGCTAGAAGCCATGAAATCTGAGATGGGATCCATGTATGAGAACAAAGTATGGACTTTGGTTGACTTGCCCGATGATCGGCAAGCGATTGAGAATAAATGGATCTTTAATAAGAAGACTGACGCTGATGGTAATGTTACTGTCTACAAAGCTCGACTTGTCGCAAAAGGTTTTCGGCAAGTTCAAGGAATTGACTACGATGAGACCTTCTCACCCGTAGCGATGCTTAAGTCCGTCCGAATCATGTTAGCAATTGCCGCATTTTATGATTATGAAATTTGGCAAATGGATGTCAAAACTGCATTCCTGAATGGATTCCTGGAAGAAGAGTTGTATATGATGCAACCAGAAGGTTTTGTCGATCCAAAGGGAGCTAACAAAGTGTGCAAGCTCCAGCGATCCATTTATGGACTGGTGCAAGCCTCTCGGAGTTGGAATAAACGTTTTGATAGTGTGATCAAAGCATTTGGTTTTATACAGACTTTTGGAGAAGCCTGTATTTACAAGAAAGTGAGTGGGAGCTCTGTAGCATTTCTGATATTATATGTGGATGACATATTACTGATTGGAAATGATATAGAATTTCTGGATAGCATAAAGGGATACTTGAATAAAAGTTTTTTAATGAAAGACCTCGGTGAAGCTGCTTACATATTAGGCATTAAGATCTATAGAGACAGATCAAGACGCTTAATTGGACTTTCACAAAGCACATACCTTGACAAAATTTTGAAGAAATTCAAAATGGATCAAGCAAAGAAAGGGTTCTTGCCTGTGTTACAAGGTGTGAAATTGAGTAAGACTCAATGCACGACCACTTCAGAAGATAGAGAGAATATGAAAGATGTTCCCTATGCATCAGCCATAGGCTCTATCATGTATGCAATGCTGTGTACCAGACCTGATGTGTGCCTTGCTATAAGTTTAGCAGGGAGGTACCAAAGTAATCCAGGAATGGATCACTGGACAGCGGTCAAGAACATCCTGAAATACCTGAAAAGGACTAAGGATATGTTTCTCGTATATGGAAGTGACAAAGAGCTCATCGTAAAAGGTTACGTTGATGCAAGCTTTGACACTGATCCGGACGATTCTAAATCGCAAACCGGATACGTGTTTACATTAAACGGTGGAGCTGTCAGTTGGTGCAGTTCTAAACAAAGCGTCGTAGCGGGATCTACATGTGAAGCGGAATACATAGCTGCTTCGGAAGCAGCAAATGAAGGAGTCTGGATGAAGGAGTTCATATCCGATCTAGGTGTCATACCTAGTGCATCGGGTCCAATGAAAATCTTTTGTGACAATACTGGTGCAATTGCCTTGGCAAAGGAATCCAGATTTCACAAAAGGACCAAACACATCAAGAGACGCTTCAACTCCATCCGGGATCTAGTCCAGGTGGGAGACATAGAGATTTGCAAGATACATACGGATCTGAATGTTGCAGACCCGTTGAGTAAGCCTCTTCCACGAGCAAAACATGATCAGCACCAAAGCTCCATGGGTGTTAGATTCATTACAGTGTAATCTAGATTTGACTCTAGTGCAAGTGGGAGACTGAAGGAAATATGCCCTAGAGGCAATAATAAAGTTATTATTTATTTCCTTATAATCATGATAAATGTTTATTATTCATGCTAGAATTGTATTTACCGGAAACATAATACATGTGTGAATACATAGACAAACAGAGTGTCACTAGTATGCCTCTACTTGACTAGCTCGTTAATCAAAGATGGTTATGTTTCCTAACCATGAACAATGAGTTGTTATTTGATTAACGAGGTCACATCATTAGTAGAATGATCTGATTGACATGACCCATTCCATTAGCTTAGCACCCGATCGTTTAGTATGTTGCTATTGCTTTCTTCATGACTTATACATGTTCCTATGACTATGAGATTATGCAACTCCCGTTTACCGGAGGAACACTTTGGGTACTACCAAACGTCACAACATAACTGGGTGATTATAAAGGAGTACTACAGGTGTCTCCAATGGTCGATGTTGGGTTGGCGTATTTCGAGATTAGGATTTGTCACTCCGATTGTCGGAGAGGTATCTCTGGGCCCTCTCGGTAATGCACATCACATAAGCCTTGCAAGCACTACAACTAATATGTTAGTTGTGAGATGATGTATTACGGAACGAGTAAAGAGACTTGCCAGTAACGAGATTGAACTAGGTATTGGATACCGACGATCGAATCTCGGGCAAGTAACATACCGATGACAAAGGGAACAACGTATGTTGTTATGCGGTCTGACCGATAAAGATCTTCGTAGAATATGTAGGAGCCAATATGGGCATCCAGGTCCCGCTATTGGTTATTGACCAGAGACGTGTCTCGGTCATGTCTACATTGTTCTCGAACCCGTAGGGTCCGCACGCTTAAGGTTACGATGATAGTTATATTATGAGTTTATGCATTTTGATGTACCGAAGGTTGTTCGGAGTCCCGGATGTGATCACGGACATGACGAGGAGTCTCGAAATGGTCGAGACGTAAAGATTGATATATTGGAAGCCTATGTTTGGACATCGGAAGTGTTCCGGGTGAAATCGGGATTTTACCGGGTTACCGGGAGGTTACCGGAACCCCCCGGGAACCACATGGGCCTTCATGGGCCTTAGTGGAAAGGAGAAAGGGGCAGCCCAAGGGGGCTGCGCGCCTCCCCCCTTCCCCTAGTCCTATTAGGACTAGGAGAGGTGGCCGGCCACCCCTCTCCCTCTTTCCCCCTTGGGAATCCTAGTTGGAATAGGATTGGAGGGGAGTCCTACTCCCGGTAGGAGTAGGACTCCTCCTGCGCCTCCTCCTCCTGGCCGGCGCACCCTCCCCCCTTGGCTCCTTTATATACTGAGGCAGGGGCACCTCTAAACATACAAGTTGACACAAGTTGATCCACGTGATCGATTCCTTAGCCGTGTGTGGTGCCCCCTGCCACCATATTCCTCGATAATACTGTAGCGGAGTTTAGGCGAAGCCCTGCTGCTGTAAGTTCATCAAGATCGTCACCACGCCGTCGTGCTGACGAAACTCTTCCCCGACACTTTGCTGGATCGGAGTCCGGGGATCGTCATCGAGCTGAACGTGTGCTCGAACTCGGAGGTGCCGTAGTTTCGGTGCTTGATCGGTTGGATCGTGAAGACGTACGACTACTTCCTCTACGTCGTGTCATTGCTTCCGCAGTCGGTCTGCGTTGGGTACGTAGACAACACTCTCCTCTCGTTGCTATGCATCACATGATCCTGTGTGCGCGTAGGAAATTTTTTTGAAATTACTACGAAACCCAACACAGGGGTACAATGGTAATCTGGCCAGGTGTAGGACCCGGCTGTCAGTGTCTCCTGTCACCGGCTCCTCCTCTGCCCGCTGGGGCCCGCCGCCTGGTGAGCCCTGCCGGCTGGTCTGGTACGGAGCCGACAGGCCGTCTCCGCTACTTGCGGGCCCGGCCGGCTGCTTGTTACTGTAGCCGTAACGCTGATGACGCGTGCTTGGTCGGGGGGGCGTGGCTACAGTCCCGCCGTCTGGCGGGAGATCACTGTAGCCACACCATGTCTCGTCTGATTAATGGCGTGTGGACTCCAAGGATGGAGTGGGCCGCCTGCTAGAGGCCGGTCTCCCTCGGGTGTGACTGGTCAGTTGCTACCGCCCTCTAGGCTCTCGCTGCCTGGTAGGGCCCGCCGCCTGCAGGCCGTACCAACAGGTCGTCGTGGGAACAGGGTTCCACCTGACAGGAGTGATGTCAAGGGCGAGATGGCAACATTGCCGCGCCGTGCGGAGATCTCGGCCGGTACGGGACACTGTGGTCGTGCCCCGCCCTGGATATGGGGGGATGGGCTACACTGTAGCCTCATCATGTCTTGTCTTCTTTATGGGGGCGTAGACTCAGAGAGCGGTGTGGGCCGCCTACCAGGAACCGGCCTCTCTAGAGGCCGCCTGCTGAGAGTCGGCTCATCTTGGGGCCGTCTTCTGGTGCTTGGCTGTCCTCTAGCAGCCGACCTCTTGAGCCAGCCGGCCACCAGAAGGCGGCGCTACGTCCTCGACGCCTGAGGGGCGCAGCCAGCCCGATGTCTTGAAATGCTCAGGGACTCGGGTTAGGCTACCCGTGGCCCATTACTCTGACACCATGCTTTACGGCTTAGAACTAGGACTTTAGAGACGTTTTGAACGCCATAGAGCATATGAGATGTTCCAAGAGCTGAAGTTAATATTTCAAGCTAATGCCCGGTTGAGAGATATGAAGTCTCCAACAAATTCTACAACTGCAAGATGGAGCAGAACAGTTTTGTCAGTGAACACATATTCAAAATGTCTAGGTATCATAACCACTTGACTCAGCTGGGAATTGATCTTCCAGTTGAGAGTGTTATTGACAGAGTTCTTCAGTCGCTTCCACCAAGCTACAAAGGCTTCGTGATGAACTATAATATGCAAGGGATGACGAAAATGATTCTCGAGCTCTTTGCAATGCTTAAATCCGCGGAGGTAGAAATTAAGAAGGAGCATCAAGTTTTGATGGTTAACAAGACCACTAGTTTCAAAAAGAAGGCAAGGGAAAGAAAGGGAACTTCAATAAGAATGACAAGCAAGTTGCCGCTCCCATGAAGAAGCCCAAAGTTGGACCCAAGCCTAGAACTGAGTGCTTCTACTGCAAAGGAAATGGTCACTGGAAGCGGAACTGCCCCAAATACTTAGCGGATAAAAAGGATGGCGAAGTGAACAAAGGTATATTTGATATACATATTATTGATGTGCTCCTTACTAATGCTCGTAGTAGCGCCTGGATATTTGATACTGGTTCGGTTGCTCATATTTGTAACTCGAAATAGGAGCTTCAGAATAAACGAAGATTGACTAAGGATGAGGTGATGATGCGCGTCGGGAATGGTTCCAAGATAGGCACGCTACCTCTACATCTACCTTCGGGGTTAGTTTTAGACCTCAATAATTGTTATTTGGTGTTAGCGTTGAGCATGAAGATTATATCTGGATCTTGTTTAAGGCGAGAGAATTATTCATTTAAGTCAGATAATAATGGTTGTTCTATTTATATGAGTAATATAGCACATATGCCCGTGCGTTGCAACAGAAGAGATATTTTTGCGAGAAGTGTCGGGAGAAATAATTGATGTGTCCATCAAAACGTTCTCCACAACAGTGGCGCGACAGAGCGGAGAGTTGTGGTGTTCTCGTGGGTCATGTTTGGTCCGCGAGATGTTTATTGTAGTGGGGTTGGTCCGAGTGACGACCACTACCCAACTCGTGCCTTTTTCCCTTCAAGTCCACCTCCTTGTCGAGGTTGTGGTGACCTCCTTTTTTTTAAAAAAAACATATGAGTTTTTTTGGAAAAAGCATTAATTTCTGGAAAAGGCAAAAAAACATGAAATAGGAAGATTTTTTTAAATTCTCAAACATTTTTTGAAAACATGACCATTTTATGGCGGAGAAACGGACATTTTTTGAATTTGTGAAACACTTTTTTTTTAATGGAAGCTTGTTTTGAACTTTCAAAACCATTTTCAAAAATGTGTTTTTATCACGAACATTATTTTGAATTTGTGAAAATTTCAAGGAAATAATATTTTTCGAATTACTATTATTTTTAAAATGAAATTTATTTTGTAAGTCTCCAAAAAATTTGGATTTTCTTTTAAAATGCGAACATTTTTTGAATTTTGAGAAAAAAGTGAACGAAAATATAAATTTAAAGTTCCAAATAATTTTGAAAATGGGAAAAAAATTTGAAATTCTAAGATTTAACGAAAATATTACCAGAAATGAAATTTAGGAAAATTTAAAAAAATTACGAGAAAGGAAAATATATCTTGCAAGGGAAAATTGAAAAATAGAAAAAAAAACGGAAATGGGCCGGCCCAACATTGGGCGACAGATGGGAAGCTCGGACTATATGTGACTCTGTGCGATAAATAAGGTTCCCCAGCAGCGTGCGCAGGATATAAATGTGGGGCTTTTCTGGGCCTTAGCGCGTGCAGCCCGTGTACGAAATTCTGGACAATTTGTTTTCTTTTCTAGCAGCTGGACCATAAAAGTTTAGTACCACCTCGGATATAAAAAAATATTTTCAACGGTGAACGGATGAAAAAATTGGCGGAACGCACCTTGCTTTATTAGTAGGTATAGATCTTTTATGGTCATGCACCTTTGATGAATGGTATATTCTTGTTGAATCTCGATCGTAGCTAGTGACACACATATTCATAATATTGATATCAAAAGATGCAAAGTTGATAATGATAGTGAAACATACTTGTGGCACTGCCCTTTAGGTCATATTGGTGTAAAGCGCATGAAGAAACTCCATGCAGATGGACTTTTGGAATCACTTGATTATGAATCATTTGATACTTGTTAATCATGCCTCATGGGTAAGATGACTAAAACCCCGTTCTCTGGAACAATGGAGCGAACTAATGACTTATTGGAAATAATACATACCGATGTATGTGGTCCAATGGGTGTTAAGACACATGGTGGATATCGTTATTTTCTGACTTTCACAGATGATTTGAGTAGGTATGGTTATATCTACTTTATGAAACACAAGCCTGAAACATTTGAAAAGTATAAAGAATTTTAGAATGAAGTGGAGAAGCATCATAACAAGAAAATAAAGTTTCTATGATCTGATCGCGGAGGCGAATATTTGAGTTACGAGTTTGGCCTTCATTTAAAATAATGTGGAATTGTTTCACAACTCACACCACCTGGAATACCACATCGCAATGGTGTGTTCGAACATCGTAAACGTATTTTATTAGATATGGTGTGTTCTATGATGTCTCTTACCAATTTACCTTTATCATTTTGGGATTATGCATTAGAGACAGCCGCATTCACGTCTAATAGGGCACCATCTAAACCCATTGAGACAACACTGTATGAACCAAGTTAAAAGAGATGAAGAGGGATTGGTGGAATCGATGATGTATTGCTTGAGTCTCATGGGCATATATATATATAGAAGTACATGATCTTCTTGGGGTGCAAGACAGCCAAAATACTTCCTAGTCTATTCTATGTTTTCAATCTAATTACGATACTCAACACCATTGACGGGACAACATGGGATCTACCGCAAGAGAGAGTTATGCATGTCCATAATTGCCTACATATGGCTCCAAACAGCAATGGAGAAGGGGTCGTCCTTGCAGATAGATGTGCTTTTGCTTTTTTTATAAGAGCATCTCCAGCAGCGTCGCCAACAGGCCCCTCAGGCGCTTTTTTATCGTCAGCGGCCCGAAATCGTCCCAGCCGCACCCCAGGAGCTCGTTTTTCGCCGGTTTGGGCCGAACTGACGCCGGTGGACTCAGGCCGAACCCGGCGCGCTGGGGGCACCTGGGGGCGCCGGGGAACGCGTTTTTGGCGCGAACGGGGATGGGCCCGTCGCGTCAGCGAGACGCCGCTTCTCGTCCTCATCGCCTCGGTTCCCGCAAGAATCAATGTGAAGGCTGGCCAAGGCTGCCGCGCCGGTCAGCCTCCATTGATGCCTCATGGGCGGCGCAGTGAAGGCGCCACCGACGCGCGTCCCGCCCACTCCCGCCACGCGTCGCCCGGCATGAAGGCTCTCACCGCCCGGCCGCGGCTATAAAACTCGATCCCCCGCCGGTGAACGCCATACCTGCCACACTTCATCTCGCATCGCCACACAAAAGCAGCCCACTCCCCACTTCCCGCCGACGAGCAAATGGCTGAGAGGTTCCCCGGCGACGGCGCGGCGGCGAACGGCATCGCCCGCCGCCATCTCCAAGAGCCGGAGGCACGCCTCCTCTATGAGGCCGAGTATCCGGCGCCCCCGGACATGTGTGTGCCGGGGGCGTGGAAGCTGAGCGCCGGCGGCATCCCGGTGCCACCGGTGCTCGAAGGGGCGGCACGGCAAGCCGAGATCGTCCGCATCTGCTTGTCCCTGACGGAGGAGCAGCGAAACGAGCCGAGGTACGCCGCTGACAGCGAAACGTTGTGGACGATGTACTTCAAGCGCCGCCGCCAAGAATAGATTGCCTCCGCCAACGGCATCATCCCCCGCGGCCGCCTCAACGCCGACGGGCGGCGTGAGTGGTGGGGCGTGCTGGGCCGCACCCTCGAGGCCGCCCTCGACCACATCGAGACCGGCAACGTGCCGCGCCTCGAGTACCCGCCGTGGCCGTCCTTCTCTCGCCGCCGTGGCAAATCCTGGACGCCGCGGAGAATGAAGCCAGGGACGTCCTCCTCGTCGGGCTCAGGCTCGCTCTCCTGTGGCTCGCCGGCGCTCCGCCCCGTCAAACCGGAGCTGGAGGAGACACCGCTCCGGCGGCACCCTCGTCATCAACAAGGGTGCCCGCCCCTCCCCGCGCTCCCTCCGCCTGGTCCGGCCGAAGCCCGAGCCGGGCCTGCTCCCCGTGAAGTCGGAGCACGTCAACATGGTGGCCCCCGACGATGAGGCCGCCCTAAAATGGGCGAAGGAGGACTACGTCCGCGAGCAGGTGCGCCGCCAGCGCCGGGCATACGTGGAGCTCCAGGCCCGGCGCCGCGGGCGGGAGGAGGGCGGCGTCATCGTCCTTGACAGTGACGAGGTGGACGAGGCTGGGCCATCTAGCACCCCACCGCGCGTCGGCGACCCTGGCCAAGGGTGCAGCAGGGACGGCGGCAGCTACGGCAGGGCACGCGACGACAGCGGTGGCGGCGGTGGCGACGATGACTACACCCGTTTCTACAGGCTTCTCAGCATATAGATGGAGTGCGGTGGCCGCGGCGCAGCAGGCCTAGGCGTAGTTTGGCGTAGTTTGCATGTTTTATCTGTTTTTGTACAAATTTCAATGAAGTTTCGTCGAGTTTGTGCCAGTTTCGCCGAGGTTGTACAATTTTGTATGAAATATCGCCAAGTTTGCATGATTTGGCGGCGACCTGAGGGCGTCGACTGGGCACGCAATCGCCCCCATGCGCCAAGCAAGCGCCGGTTCACCCCCAGGCGGCTCTTTTTCGGCGTCCTGGGGGTCGAACGGCTGGAGATGCTCTAAAGGGGGGTGAAAGCCTGTTTCGAGAGATAGATGTGCTTAGTGGTTTCTGGCTCCCCCAGGCACAAGTGGCATCTCGGATCATGCAACCAACTGTATGCTGACCAGATCTTCGCCGACGAGAATTTGGGGTGGGAATGTGGGATCCGTGGGTTTGAGCCGTGTAGGCCAAAGCCAAGGAGTAAATGGCGTCGGATGTCCATTCCAAGATATTCGGTCCTCCTAGCCCGGAGCAAGGGCGGTATGGGATAGCATCATCCAAAGGTGGACAAGCCATAGAGCTGAGCCGGGGAATGAAGACATGCAAGGATAGAGATCGAATTCTCATCTTGTAGCTCCTTCATATTCGTCCTAATATCTCTGGTTGCGATCTTGAAGAGCTAGGGAGCGTAGGCCTTGAGAGGGTCCTTACTGCTCCGGTTCTCATGGCAGAATAGCAACTTCTCTCCATTCCCGATGGTGATGGTGGTCCATGCCCTGAATAAATCCATGTTGGCGGTGGAGGTCAAGTTTGGCCGGTGATCTTTCTTGTTTCTTTTCGTTATCAAGGTTTTTGCATGCTTGGCCCTTAATCAATCATCCCTTGTATGCTTTTTCGAGCTAGTTTCTGTATAAATCGAGCCAACTATATATATTCTTCTTCAGGAGCACGGCGAGGTTCGGTCAAAAGAGAAAAGGTACATCATGAGATCTAGAGTGCTCAATTTCAGCATGGGCAAACCCCACGTCAAATTCAACAGCAGCTAGATCCCAGATGTAAACAGACGTATATTTCACTCAAAGAAAATGATGTATATAACTCCGCTAGAGAGTGGTTTTCCCATCCAAAGGCTTCTGTCTGAAAGATGCATGAACCAGGGAGCACTCCAACGTTATGACCGCAGTTGCACATATAAAAACAATACATTGTCGTCCATAAACCTTCTGTCTGAAAGAAAAGGCTGAGCAAACTATGGTATACCCCTGTCTGAAGATAATTGATTTTGGGGAGTGATATGCTACTAGTTTCTGGTAGCATCAGCTCTACGTTTTTGGAGACAAAATAACAATAGCAACCAGTGTAAGATGCACACTGGAGACCAAACTAGTAAAACAAGGAGAAACTGGGGCTTTGCCACCTCAATCGGGAAAGCACAAACTCTTCTGTAATTCTGTTTGTGATCTCATTCTATTTCTACCATAGTAACTTTGTACTGTTTGAAATCATCTCTCCATGGCCTGAATTGGTCGTGATGCGCAATATTCTACAAAGAAAGGGAGTAGATTGTTAGGGACACAGGTCAGTAAATTCAGTTGGCCTAACTAACCAAATAAGGGGAAATGTAATATTGCTATGGAATTGGCCATTTGTTAGGGAAATCCATCTCTCTCTTTTTTTGCGGGGAGGGAAATCCATCTATATAAGAAGCTGCCACATGCTATTAACAATCAAGCAATATGAAGAAATCACATGGTAGTTACTCCGTTGTGAACTAGTTTTATCTTTTGCAAAAAGTGAACTAGGTTTATGCCATGATTTTTCAAAATTAGCAACAAGAAAAACTCACACTGATGCACCGTAGCTGTTAGTACTTTGCTGCAAATAAATTCATTAACTACGATTAGTACTGTACCAGCGTGATCTTTAACAGGTCAATATTGGTCTGCCTCCATTAACAAAAAATAATCTAAACAAAAAGAAATAGATTTGCTCTAACTGGGAACAGATAAAAAAATGCATTACTCCGTTCTTTAACAACAGGTGGAGACATTATTGGTTATTAACGAAAAAACAAAGAAATGCTATGAATGAGGTTACCTCCATCCAGAAGAAAAATCCACGCAACAGAGCTAACTGGTTGGGTTTGCTGGTGCTTTCTACACGTACTTGTTTCGCAAGATCTGAAGTTAAATACAATAAAACGTGTTGATTAATAGTACGACATGTAAGAATAAGTGTTTCTTGAACAACCGCATAGCAGATTACTTCAAACCAGATACCAATATGATTTGCTGTTACTTTCTCGTCTTATTTGGAAAGATAACTTCTCAAGCAAAACATAGTCATTTATTATAGCAAATAAAATAAACCTGCTAGGAATTTGATTTTGCACTCCCATCATGTTGATGACCTTTGGACATGCGCTGAAAGCTAAGTTACTCAGTTTTAATTCAACACAGCGCATTCGTCATCAGTATAGTTCTCCACAACAAACTATTTCTATTTCAGGTATTTGGCAAAATTGCTCCAAAATCCTCTCACGGGAAAGCTGGACTTCTGCGCCAACATGTTGTGTTGTGTAATTGCTCCACAACCACTTTTCTTCTATCAATTTATTGAGATGCAAGCTTTGTATTTTATCAAAGAAGAAAATAAGAATTACATGAAAATTTGCGCAACGCAATTACGAAAATTCCACAATGCTTGTTGTTCCGAAGTCCTGCTAATTACCTAAGGGTACAGCGTATGTTCACCATAGATTCAAGCAATCCGTCAGCAAGATATTTTGGACATAGATTTAACAAGCTTGTAAACCAATATATCACCGAAAAAACACAATGTTGACTTGCAAGTTTCAAGGTTCAAAAGGAAATGACAATTGCGAGCAAAGACAACCACAAATTGTTTCTTAAATAACAAGGCAGAGTGTTCATTAGGCAGCAAAAATGATTCTGATCCTATAATCATTATGCATAAAAGTTACTTTAGCCATGTGGTTGCAATAATTCCCAGAAAGATGTTTCAACATAAAAATAATAAGGGGAATAGTACATAACAGAAGTCCAATGAACAAAAAAAGTATGTACGTAGTATGAAAGCAAGCATACCTGGGTGACCATCAAAATATGATGGTTGCCTTTCATGTTCAGAGTTGTAGTACTTCACGCCACCGCGTGTTTGCCTTTTCATTGTTGCCGGAGGGCGAGTCGTAGCCTTGTCAAGCAGCGTATCACATTCTCCCTGGCTAAATGGTTTGAGGAGAAGACGCATCAACTTTTCCTTGAATTCAGAATCTGGCCTCTCCATGATATGGGTTGGCCATACAACACCATGTAATTCCTGTGACACATGTGGTAAGCAATTCAAACTATTCCAAGAAAAACACACCATGTAATTCCTGTGAAACAATGAATTTACCACGATTCATGAGTATGTTGAATATGAGAATTATTGTTTAAAAATCTCTCATAATAATAACTAAAACCAGCAATAAAATGAAATATTTGAAGGATCATTTAAACCCAAATATTGTTAACCGAATCATATACACTTCTTCAGCAAATATGCTATACATAATATGGTATGTACTATGTATGGCTAATTTTCCATTACTTTGTCAATGTTAATGTTAGTGCTCGCCTTTACCATTGGAGAAACTTGTTTCCTTTTTGCCATTCCTGAATTCACACGGGCTAGGGCTAGGCTTCGCAAACTCGCGCTGAGTCCTAACGTGAGTGTAATGTTGCAGGTATCTGGTGGGAGTATATGTCCAGATTTCCGTATTCAACGGACAACTCTCTTGTCATTTATGTGTATATTCACTCATAAATAGTACATCGTCAAACATTTGTCATAATTTGTCCAAAGTTGTCTCAATTGCATCAGAAACTACCTATTTGTTGTCACACCCCAAATGACTGGTGTCGTGGCCTTAAATTCTCCATGGAGCATGGGAAATAACTAAGCAAACATATAACGGTATAAGCAAGTGATAACTTGGCAGGAGAGGCCATGGTAGGAACCCTATGAGACCAAATGGGGAATGGATCAAAAGCTAATCTACCATGAGGAATTTCCAAGAGTGACATTATAACTTTATATGTTGACAATTGGGTCAGAGCTCTAGTACTCGGTAATTAAGAAGATGCGTACCCAGCGAGGTCCAAAGACTCAAACTTGGGTGACTGCAATTGTTTCGAAGTCGAGTCAAATCTCCACCCTGCCGGATAGTTGACTACTAGTTAGGCCTTCTAGACAAGGGATTTAGGAAGGAATGATGAAGGTTTTCAAGTCATATAGTACATGTTTAGGATTACTTTTAGTGAGCATTACACATATTGGCATAATTTGAGCGACACAAGATGAATAATGAATATGTATCTCCGGGGCTAGGGTTTACGACACTTGGGTTGTGCAGTAACTTTCTTGTACCTTAGAGTGACATCTTACGGAAGTGCAATTGTATGGGTAGATTTAACGGGATTTTTTTTCTCGAATATGCACAAGCATGTGTATCACATATTAAAGAAGAAAGGCAAGATGGCCCATCCATGTCCACGGTATCGCTATATTATGCTTAGAATGCTTTGCACTCCACATCTACCCTTACCCTTAGCATGAAAGTGGACTACTCGCTCTGAACCCACCTAGTCAACGCCCCAAAGAAGGGGTCTAGTTCTTTTAACATACCGGCCTGCCTCCACACTTGACCCTCAGTAATCATCCTACTTATCACATGTTGTATCGAGGGTGTTGCTCCATCAAACACAATTGCATTTATGTGCTTCCATATTTCCCACATGGTCAAGGTGAGAATGGCTCATATGTCTCTTGGTTTGTGCCCAACACCAACCACGCTGACGCACCATTTGTCAAGTATGTTGTTTGTCGACAGTGCCCACCTTGGCATGCCTAGGGCTCTACAGATTTCCCACCAGACAGTTCTCGCAAAAACATAGTCCATGAGAATGTGGTTGATTGTCCATCTTGTTGAGCACAAAACAGGCATGTATCTGATGCGGTAGTCCTCTCCTGGCAAGTCTGTCGGATGTCTAACTTCTGGTCCTCAGGGCTATCCACGTGAAGAGGATACCCTTGGCCATGTGCAGCCTTTTCGTACTGGGAAGGTTTGGAAGGAAACAACCACTCCCAAATGCAAGCTTTCTGGTTGGCTCGTGTTGCATTGTAGAATCCTGATGACGGCGAATCTGGAAAATAGGATTTGCCCCATAGCCCGGTTTCACTTACAGCGACTAATGAGACACAGTGCCACCTTTGCAAGGATTGTCCCTTCTCAGAGGTATGGAAGGTGGTGAATGCCAGGACTGCTATGTGTCCCAGATGATGATGAAATGCCCTGATCAATCTGTCAACAATTTGTGGGAGGAATACCTGGCTATCCCTTGGGAGCAAAGTTTGAAGGTGCAAAACAGGAATTTGATCCAACCCTATGGAATGCCTGGAAAAATAGGAATCACCGGGTTTTCAATGGACAGAGAATGATTTATCAGGTGGTGGCGCACCTAGCCCTAGCAGATATCCGTGCAAAATTCTTGTAGTTACCTCCTTCACGAGTAGTCCACATGCCTCAACTATACTTCCCAAAATAGTCGCTTGTAAAAGCAGTTGTAAAACAACCATGTTCTTGTAATTGAAAGGCGACACTATTGCCAATTACTCGAAAAAACTACCATATCCAATAGACTTCTAGATAGTCTGACTAGGCGCTTGTAAAATTCAAGAACCAACATATCCATGGAATGTATCCGAAGAATTCCAAACAACAAGATAAAGGAAAGTATTTTGAATAAAGCAATCTATTTTGATTCTCCCAAAATAGACGTTACTCTAAAGTCTACTTATGATCATTTTCAGGTGGACTGAGCATAAGTCGAGCAGATCTCCGAAGTTGTGGCTTTCTGTTGTCAGTCTGGAAGTGCGACAAAAATCAGGATCACATATTAATTCATTACTTGAAACTTTGAGAGAAGAAAAAGGAAACCACACGACTATGTCATAAAAATGCTGATGAGGAACATGAAAATATAATCATATGTCAAATCTGTTTGGCTACTTCTAGATACTTCTGTTGTGGCCTAGTATTTCTTTTCTTTTCTTTATCCTACCTACTGTTTTCTAGAGTCTTCTAGTTGTGAGTAACTATGAGTAGAATGGTGAACCTTAAATAATGTTTCTAGAGTATTCCAGCTATAAGTAGAAGTATGTGAAGGCTTCCCAAAGCCCTAAAAATAGAGGTCCTCACCTCTACTTTGTACCCAGACTATGTACCCCTACCTATAATAGAACTTGTTGTTCTTATCTAAGATCTTGGAGTAGATCTTGTGCCCTAGGAGTTCTGGATTGAACTCTTGCTGCCCTATCAGCCTACATTCGCCTCTAGAGAGTTATCTAGCGCAGCACGTTGAAGTTGTTCCTTCAACACTTGTGATGTACACATTGTAGCAGCAAGGTGGAGTTGCTCCTCCACGACCTTTGTGCTGCTTCAGGTGGTATCAGAGCCTCGTTGACCCATAATCGTTCTTGTTGTCCTCTTCGAGAGCAAGTTGCAGCAAGAAATGGAGCAATTGGAGAAGAGGATGGATGCTGCTGAACAACAAATCAAAGAGCTGCGTGAAGATCTTAACAGGAGATTTGACCAGCTGGTTGAGATGATAAGAAAGGGTGTCCTCCCTGCTACCAATGAAGTAGATTCATCTAAAGAAGAGGAAGATGTTCATCAAGGAAGGAGAGGTAATCTTGGAGCAAGACCGCCACAACAACATGTTGTTCAACGTGCTTCAAGAAGGCCAATTTATGTTGAAGCTTCTGAAGATGAAGAATATGATGATGCCCTTGAAGAACCAAATCTCTACGCATATCGGAGAGCACCCAACCCTACATATGCAAGAGATACATACAAGGTGAAAGCTGAGATCCCAAGTTTTAATGGAAATGTTGACATTGAAGGGTGCCTGGATTGGTTATATGAAGTGGAGACTTTCTTTGAGGTCATGGAGGTTCCGGAAGATCGTAGAGTTCCTTTGGTCGCATACAAGCTGAAAGGAGGAGCCGGTGCATGGTGGCATCGCGTTCAAGAGGAGCGCAGGCTGAGAGGAGAACCTCGTGTTAGAACTTGGCGACAAATGAAAGGCCTCTTGAAAGGGAGATTTTTGCCCGCTGATTATGACCAGATCCTATTTATCCAATTTCAAAATTGTGCTCAAGGAAATAGGACTGTTTCAGATTACACGGAGGAGTTTCTAAGGCTACAAGTGAGGTGCAACCTTGCTGAAACTGAAGAGCAACAAGTTGAAAGGTACATCAATGGTCTCAATGATGCTATTCAAGATCGATTGATGATGCAACAAATCTGGTCCGTTGATCAAGCACAAGCTCTAGCCTTGAAGGCCGAGAGGTTTGTGAGGATGAGAAAGACAACTAAGGCTCCATATCCTCCATATCCTCATAACGAAGGCTCATCTAGGAGCCAACCTAATAGTGGAAGAAAAGGCCACTCCACCAAAGACAAAACAGCCCATCCCGAAACAAACTAGAAGCAAGGGTAAGGCAAATGAAGGCCCAAAGTGCTATAAATGTGGTAAAGAGGGACACATATCCAGCGGTTGCCCACTAAGGAAATTTGTTAACATGACTATCCATGATGGTGAAAGCGATGAGGAAGAATATGAATCTGAAGATGTAGACGGACAAGAGGTTTGTCAAGAAGAAGGTGAAGAGGTGGTATGTGTGATTCAGCGTGTCCTATGTTCCACACCACAACTCGATGATACACAACGGAAGAAAATATTTGAGAGCAAATGCACGGTGAATGGTAAGGTATGCAAACTAGTGATTGATAGTTGCAGCTGCGAGAATCTTATCTCCCAAAAGTTGGTGGACCATTTAAAGCTTGAAACCCATGATCATCCAAATCCCTACACTATTGGATGGATCAAGAAAGGAGTGAACATGAGGATCACCAAACAATGCAACCTGCCACTTTCTTTGGGTAAGCATTATCGCTCAAATGTGTTGTGTGATGTGGTTGACATGGATGCCAGCCATGTTCTTCTTGGGAGGCCTTGGCAATTTGATGTGGATACTACACACAAGGGCAAGGAAAATTCTTATTCTTTCATTTGGAACAAGAGAAGGATCATTATCTTACCAAACAAAACCGAAGGTAATACCTCTAAGGAGGAGGGGAAAACTATGTTAACTATCTCCCATACCTCTCATGAGTTTATGGAAGACTTGAAGGAGGCAGATTTGTGTGTTGCACTTGTTGTAAAGGGAGAAGAGCACCTGACTGTTGAAATTCCAGCAAAGGTACGTGGTTTATTGGCAGAATTTCAGAACATACTTGGGGAGCCACATGGCTTGCCACCGATGAGAGGAATTCAACATAGAATTGACTTAATTCCGGGAGCAAGCCTTCCTAATCTTCCACACTATCGAATGAGCCAAGGAGCATGATATATTGAAGGAGAAAGTGGAGGAATTGTTGCAAAAGGGGCGCATTCGAGAAAGTATTAGCCCATGTGTTGTACCAGCCCTACTCGTGCCAAAGAAAGATGGATCTTGGCGCATGTGTACGGACAGTAGAGCCGTTAACAAGATTCCCTATTCCCCGTCTGGATGATATGTTGGATCAGCTTAGTGGAGCAAGAGTGTTCACAAAGCTAGATTTAAGAAGTGGATATCATCAAATCCGTATAAGACCCGGGGATGAATGGAAGACCGCCTTCAAGACAAAGGAAGGGTTGTTTGAATGGCTAGTCATGCCATTTGGACTCTCAAATGCACCAAGTACCTTTATGCACTTAATGAATCAAGTCCTTAGACCCTTCTTATCCCACTTTGTTGTGGTCTATTTCAATGACATCTTGATCTATAGCAAGGATGAGGATGAACACTTCGATCACATTCGGAAGGTGCTAGAAGTACTAAGGGAAAATGAGCTCTACGTCAACTTGAAGAAATGTGTTTTCCTGCAAACACAACTTCTTTTCCTAGGATTCGTCATAACATGTGACGGCATTCGTGTTGATGATTCTAAGGTTGAAGCAATCCGAGAATGGCCAACTCCTAAGACCATTTCTGAGGTAAGAAGCTTTCATGGACTTGCAACTTTCTATAGGCGATTTGTGAAGAATTTCAGCACTATCATGGCACCAATTACCGAGTGTTTGAGGAAAGGAAGGTTCCAATGGACAGAAGCAGCTGAAGCTAGTTTCAATGAGATTAAACAAAAGCTATCACAAGCTCCTGTCTTGGTACTACCTGATTTCAACAAGACTTTTGAGTTGGAGTGTGATGCAAGTGGAGTAGGCATTGGAGTTGTCCTATCTCAAGAAAGGAAGCCCATTGCTTTCTTTAGTGAGAAGTTAAGTGAAGCTAGACAGAAATGGAGTACCTATCAGCAAGAATTATACGCCGTTTTCAGAGTATTGAAAACTTGGGAAGTCTATTTGCTGCCTAAAGAGTTCATTGTTTATAGCGACCATCAATCCTTGAAGCATTTTAGAAATCAAAAGCATGTTGACCGCATGCTAGCAAGATGGGCAGCATATCTGGAGAGGTTTAACTATCTCATCGTGCATAAATCTGGAATAACTAACAAGGTGGCCGATGCTTTGAGTCGTCGTGCATGCCTCTTGACTTCTTTTGAAGCTGAACTTCCGGGCATGGATCAAATAAAGGAGTTGTATGAGGGTGATGAAGACTTTGGCCATGTTTGGGTAAAGCACGCAAGGGGCCAACCATTAGGTGATGACTATTTGATGCAAGATGGATATCTCTTCAAAAATGGTCGTTTGTGCATTCCAAGAAGTTCTCTACGTGACAAGCTGGTTAGAGAGCTCCATTCAAGTGATCTTAGTGGCCATGTTGGACGGGACAAGACTGTCTCTAGCCTGGAAGCTCGCTACTTTTGGCCACAACTAAAGAGAGATGCTGGAAAGTTTGTTCAGCGATGCCCTATATGTCAAACCTACAAAGGCCAAGTCCAAAACACAGGGTTATACATGCCTTTGCATGTTCCTGTTGCTCCATGGGAGGACATCTCTATGGACTTCATCTTGGGCTTGCCAAGAACAAGACGAGGGAGTGATGTTGTGTTTGTGGTCGTGGACAGATTCTCTAAGATGGCTCATTTCATTCCATGCCGCAAGACAATGGATGCTCATCATGTGGCAAACCTATTCTTTCGAGAAGTGGTCAGACTTCATGGAGTTCCAAGGTCCATCATCTCAGATCGTGATAGCAAGTTTCTTGCTGCATTTTGGCTCACTTTGTGGAAGCAATTCAACACTGAATTGAAATTTTCTAGCACTGCTCATGCACAAACAGATGGACAAACGGAAGTGGTGAACAAGTTTTTGGGTAATCTGATCCGTTGCATTTGTGGAGAAAGAAAGGGGCAATGGGATTTGGCTTTATCTCTTGCAGAGTTCTCCTATAATAACTCCAAGCATAGATCCACAGGAAGGAGCCCTTTTTCCATTGTCTACACTAAAAGTTCCATCACATGTGGTGGACCTGGTGAAGCTGCCATCAAGGGGAAACTCAAAATCA
Source organism: Triticum dicoccoides (assembly GCF_002162155.2). Lineage (NCBI taxonomy): Eukaryota > Viridiplantae > Streptophyta > Magnoliopsida > Poales > Poaceae > Triticum > Triticum dicoccoides. Next base: position 636,709,565 of record NC_041382.1, on the reverse strand, counting down.
GCATTGTCCTTTGCTGATAATTACACCGAGTTATTTGAAGAGATTCGCGGCGCTTTGGAAACACAAAATCAGAAATATAAACAACTTGTTGATTGCAAAAGGAGGCCAAAATCATTCCAAGCCGGTGATAAGGTGATGGTCTACCTCCGAAAGAGAGGCTGCCTTTAGGTGTTTAAGGGAAACTTAGGCAGCAAAGGTATGGACCCTTCTCTATCGTGAGGAAGATAAATGATAATGCTTATGTGATAGATCTTCCAAGTGATATGGGTATCTCCAACACTTTCAATGTTGCGGACTTGACTCTCTACCATCCAGAAGAAGCGCTCTATGAAGATAACTCAAGGGCGAGTTCCAAACAACCAGGGGAGAATGATGAGGAACATGAAAAAAAATGCATAGGAAATTCTTACCGAAGCAGTACGAGACTCGGCATTTTGTACATTACTTGATTTCCTTTTCCTCTTCACAATATTCAGTGTTTCCACAGGCAGCTCCTTCGACGGCTTCCCTTCTTCCTCCACCAACTTCATCTTCTTAGAACCATTTTTGCGTCCATTCTTCTCCTTCTGAACCTGTTTGCACATGTGTATGTAACATGTGCTTACTCTGCTTTAGGCATACGACATCATATTTAACTAGAGAGGGGAAACCGAAATGATTTTACCTTTTGCGGATGCGTAGTGGAATCGCGCACACGAGATTTCAGCGCAGGCTCACCCGTGGTGATCGCCACCACCTTCTCCTTCCCCTTCTCCAAAAAAAATATATTATATTTAGCAAAAAATCTTTTTGTTTTAGTTTGAAATGCATCTCCTCTTTTGTACATTCTTAAATCCTAAATGGGCTACTTACTGAGACAAGGTATGTTAAATACTCCATAAGTGTCTGTACTTTTAAATATTGATACCAGTGACCCCCAGATTAATTGCTGATAAATATACGCCATGCTCCTAAATACTTTTAGTTTTCACATCCTTGATGTTAACATTTCTTTACAGTTTCAAAATATTAGGAAAGGGTTGTAATATGAAGATATTATGTAAGAGAAAAAAATACAACGTAGAAAAAAATAGTTCTATTTAGCCAAAAATGTGCTTTAGTTTTAGTTTGAAATGCATCTCTCTTCTTTAGTACTTTTCTTTGTTCCAATGAACAAGGTCCGCCCGCAATCCAAAATTCAACTTTGACATGAATGCCCCTCTATATTTAACAAATATATACAGCAACTTTCATTTATTCAGAACTAACGTGATTTAAAATGCGATATTGTAGTCTTCGGACATGTTGCAGGAAGCATCAATATAAGCTAGACACATTGGTACAAGATATACACTACTGTTCTAGCATATTGATAGACTCTTATGTGGTACAAGATACATCTACCGACAACCACATATATAAAGTTAAAAGACAGAACTCTACTAAAAAATAGTGCAGGCCGGGGGAAACATAAAGGCATAGGAAATTCTCGCCGAAGTAGTGCGAGACTCGGCATTTTGGACATAAGTTGATTGCCTTTTCCTCTTCACAGTATTCAGTGTTTCCACAGGCAGCTCCTTCGACGGCTTCCCTTCTTCCTCCACCACTGAGTGATGCATAGTGGAATCGCGCGCACCAGGCATCAGCGCAGGTCTACCTATGGTGATCGCCGCCACCTTCCCCTTCCCCTTCTCCAAAAAATAATTCTTTTTAGCCAAAAAAGAATCTTTTTGTTTTAGTTTGAAATGCATGTTTTCTTTAGTAGTCTTAAATCCTGACTCGGCTACTTACTGAGACAAGGTATGTTAAGTACTCCATAGGTGTTTGTACTTATAAATATTGATACCAGTAACCACCAGATGAATTGCTGATGAATACATGCCATGCTTCTAAATACTTGTTGTTTCAGACATGTTGTACAAAGCATCAACATCAGTTAGGCACATTGGTACAAGACATAATATATTACCGAAAATTCAATGTGGCTCGTACTATCATACGGTATCATTATCTGAGCCATTGGTGCCCCTCAGGATATATGCCCGCAGCCATATTGAGCATTGTATTGCTTTTGGTGGCAACAATATTGAACACTGGCACTGTTGCTTGTCCGGTGTCCATGAATGCAGGGACCGGGAATGGTCTTGTACGGTCTTGTTGCCCCGCATTTTTCCTGGACCGGAGTCCACGCACAACCGATCTGCTGCTTTTTGCTGTTTTCCGTCTGCTGCTAGAACTGTGAGGTCAAGGGGGCCATTGGTGCCGGGTTTTTACAGTCAGAAGAAATATTGCGGTTGTCCGTTGGCTTTGCGGCAGCCCTTGCTTAGCCAGCTCTTGATACTACCTAGCAGAGTATGATATTTATGTTGTGTAGACTGAGATTGTTTTCTACAAAAATGGATGCTCGCTATTTATCTGTGTTTCTGCACAGAGTTCTAGTAGGTGCAAATTATCCTTGACCTCACATTCTAGCAGTAGACTTTTGACAGCACACCGAAAACAGCTAAAACCACAACAACGACATGGATTCAGTTCAGAATTTTCAGGGCAACATCATTTACCTTCAGTTCGGAATTCTTTTCTCGTGCCATCACAGCGATTCAGTTCAGAATTCTTTTCTGGCGCCATCACAGTGATTCAGTTCAGAATTTGTACGGGTGAATTTTCCAAAGAAAAAAAGTATCCCTTCACTCGCAATGCACTCTAGGATTTTCTTGGCAGCCAAAAATGCCAATGGCAGCCATGTGGTGACACCTTTCGCAGCAGCATCAGTATGCAAATCTAGCAATAACACCTTTTCAGTTTTCTACTTGTCAAATCGAAGCCTAATGTCAGCTAAAACACAACCAATGCCTCTTAATCCAGCCGGGCACTCGCGAATCTGGTTTCACTGCAGATTCCCCGGACTCCGCCCGGCCGCGTCGTCCAGTCCGCCGCTCCTGTAATGAGCAGTCACTGACGATTCCCGCAGGCCCGTCGCTCCCCTGCTCCCAATCTCGCTTCTCTCGTTTACATCGCAGGCCGCCGCCCCTACCCCCTCCGGGGATATTGGCAACCCGCGCCAAAAAATCACGGGATCGGACGAGAAAGAGAACACGCCGCTGGCTAGCACACACGGTCACCGCAGACCGGTCGCGGTAAAGAAAGATAGGGGGTGAACACCGGAACGACAGGAAAATCGGCATTGCCGCCGTCGCCCTCTCGGTTTCCACCTCCATTTTGGCCTCTCTGTCACACTCGACCCACCCAAACCCAGCGGCACAGCGCTCCTCGCAGATGCAGAGATCCTCGCAGATGGGGGTCATTCGGGAAAAAATTATTCTGGACCATGGTCCAAGTGCGATGCACATCCTGCACTGTACCACCGGTCCATCCGCATTCCATTCCATTCCGTTAGAGCGTCTCCGGTCGCGCCTCCAATAAACCCTCCCACACGATTTTACCGCGCCGGCGCCAATAAAATCAGCTCAGTCGCGTCTCCAGTAGCCCGTTTTTCGTCGGCTTGGGCCGAAACTGACACCGACGAACCCTGGCCGAACCCGGCGCGCTGGGGGCATCCGGGGACGCCGGGGCGAACGGTTTTGGCGGAAAGAGCCGCGGGCCAGTCGCGTCAGTGAGACGACACCTCGTCTTCCCCAGCGCGCCTCAGTTTTCCGCGGGGAATCAATGACAAGGCTGCCGCCGGTCAGCCTTCCATTGATTCCTCACGGGCCGGTGCATCACGGGCGGCGCGGTGACGCCTCCCCTCCTACCACGCGTACACACGACGTGGGCTACAAAGACCCGCCGCTCTCCCTCGCCGCTGGCCACATCATCCCGAGCCCAAACTAGCCGCCGCCGAGCTCTGCTCTCTCCCAGTACGCCGCCGAGCTCTACCCTCTCACATCCGCGCTGCCGAGCTCTCCCCTTCCTTTCTTCCCTCTCCAACGATGGCCGAGCGCTTCCCCGGCGACGCTGCGGCAGCCAACGGCTTCGGCCGCCGCTCGCTCCAGTCGTCGGAGGCGTGGCTCCTGTTCGAGGCGACGACGTCAACGGCTTCGCGGCGCTCAGCAACTTCTTCGCCACGTAGATGTATTTTTTTTAATAATTTATGTAAACGCCGAACATGTTTAATATGAATGTCAAGTTAGCCGAATTTATGTCGAATCCATACGTTTTTAAAAAAATGCACGTCTAGGGCGACTCTGGGGCGAGCGTGTTCCCAGCCACTCGCCCCCACGCGCCAATCTACCGCCGGCTCGCCCCCAGGGGGCTCTTTTTCGGCGCCCTGGGGGGCCGAACGGCTGGAGATGCTCTTAGCTACAATGTCCCACGAGGCTGCACCTACGATGTACAGGCACCATGATGAGGGAATACTGGAATATTGAATCGTTGGAGTTGTGTCGAATATAGTGTATAAGGTAGGTTATAGTTGGACTTGTAGTAGTATTGTGTTTAGATAGGATATGAAGTCATGTCTTAATAGGACACTTGTATCCTAGGCGTCTCATATATAACGGGGCTAGACACACGATGTAACCTATGCCAGCATAATAGCACAGACACGCAAGGAGGAGCCGGCGACGTGTGCCGGTGTCCGGGTGGCCGGTGTGCGGTATTGTGACGGTGTCACGGGGAGGAGCGCCCGTAGTCAAGCCCTGTAGCCATATCAGTGAACCTCGTTAACAAATCTTGGTGTCGTGCTAGTGTGATTGCTTAGTCCTCGAATGATTAATGGTATGTCTCGAATTTATTCTAACAAATGATATTATGAGCAAGGTTCGAAGAAGCCGTGGAAGTGATCTTGAGGAGTAAAATCCGGCTTGATCGATTGTTCGCTGAAAGAATGTCGCCAACGGAGTGGCATATGCGGATGAGAAATCGATTTGCAAGCGGACAAGTACAAGAAGCAATTTGGAAGCGAATCACATGACAACAGCAGTGTACAGCGTGTGGCCGGTTTCGACGAGATCGAAAGGCTGCGGCGGCGGCGTGTCACGTAAGCAGAAGCATGTGAAATTCTCGGCGAATCGTGCGGCAGTAGGAGCCGATGAGAGTTCGGTCACAGGATGTCAAGACGGCTTGTGGGCATCAGCTTAGGACGTGGCAGCCTGGCCCAAGTGAGGACTGGCGGTGCGTGCTTGGTGGGCTAGGCCCTTGGGCAGCCGTGGGACTGGATGACCGAGGTGGGTCGGCTGGTGTGCACGTACGGGAAGTTGGGAGCTCCTAACCGGCGCTCTCAGCGCCGGTTTCTCGTATCGGCGCCCGAAGCCGATCCGACTGGGCCGGCCCAGCAACAATCTACAGGGGCGCGAAAAAAGCAAAAAAAAAAAAACACCCTAAATTCGTTCTCAGCAAGTATCGAACTCTGCGTTAGAATAGCGAACAAGAATGCTAACCACCTGAGCTCCTTTGCGCTACTGACCAAATACAGGCAAAGGACTTTAAGTACACTACTGTAGCGCTTTGATTTTTAATTTTTTCAAAACATTTGGGAAAAAGTTCATAAATTATAGAACAGTTCATTTGTTTTGAAACAAATTAATCGATTTTGAAAAAACGTTCACCATTTTAAGAAGAAATTCTATAGATTTTGAAATAGGTTCATCATTTGAAAAAACAGTTCACGAATCTGGAGAAAAAGTTCACAGATTTGAAAAACGTTCATCAAAATTCAAAAAAGGTTCATCGATTTTGAAAAAAGTTCATCGATTTTGAAAAAAGTTCATCAATTTTTCAAAAAAATTCATCGATTTTGAAAAAAAGTTCATCGACATTGAAAAGAGTTCATCGAAATTCGAAAATAGTTCATCAAATTTGAAAAATAGTTCATCGAATTTAAAAAAAGTTCATCAAAATTTTAAAAAAGTTTATGAATTTCAAAAAAAAGTTCACGATTTGAACAAAACGTTCATGTACTTGCGAACCAATTCATCGGACAAGACAAAGAAGAAAAGAGAACAAAAAAATGGGAGGAGAACGAATAATAGATGGAAATATTAAAAGGTAACTAGATCCCTTCCGGCGGCCGCGTGGTTACACTGGTGTTCTTTGACGGGAGAGGTACTTGGTTCGAATCCTAGCAGCACCTTTTTTTGTGGATTAAGACACAAATGAAGACACGTCAGATGGGCCGGCCCAGCCTGACGCGGGGGTGTGCGCCCGTTTGCGCCCATGCCTGTAACGGACGCCGTTTAGGGAATACCCCGGAAGTTGGACCGGTGCAGGGGCTGCTGTACGCGCGTTGTTGTGGTGGACCGAAGATTTATTTGAGAAAAAAGGGCAATCTGCAACACTATAGTAGTTGAGGTTAGCATGGACAGCAATTGGATTCAGAAAAGGAGCATTGGGAGGTGTGGCGGCACACCTGATACAGTCACGAGAGCTTTCCTCGAAGCAGTTTTTCGATGTATTGCAAATTGCGTACGGTGTTTTACCAGGAGTTTAGCATATTGGCGACGTGCATATATGGTTCAAAGGAGCCTGGAAATGCATCGTGAAGATCATGCATACACATGGCATCCAAGACATGCACAGATGTGCGCATGGTCATGGTGTTGGTTGGAGCATGGTTGTAGTCAGATATGTTCGGCTGGATCAGGCAAGATAGTCTGACGAATCGATGCAAGTCGGTTGGTACAGAAGACGGTGGTGGGATCAGCGACAACGACATAGGAGCGTGATGCTGATGGTGACCGACTTCTGGGCGTGGAAACACGTGGTGCAGGCTCGAGTGCTTGTGTGGCTTCGACAAGGCTATGGCGCGGGGTTGATTCAAGACGGTGCACATGAGAGCTTGAAGTCGACATGGCGCGATGGTCGACTGATCATTTACCATGGAGTCATGTTGAAGGTGGAGCTGGATTAAGGGGCTACGGTGTAAGGATCCAGAGAATCGAAGCCTATTCGGCGGATGGAGAAAAGCGAGTGACACGTAATTCGGACTGGAGCCTAGTGGTCTGATGGAAGCGTGAAACTCGTCATCGGTCGGCGATGATCGGTGGTACTCTGTAGTGGATGTTGAGTGGTGTGGGTTCGCGACCCTTGAGACTCGACCGGGACAGCGGAGCCTCGACGCGGTAATAGCGGCGAGGCGTGCGAAACGCGCGGGACAAGGAGACGGGACAGGGCTCTGGTGGTCATACATGTGGTGAGACAACTACGAATTTGACTCGGGATGTCTACAAGCGACGGTGAAATTTTTTCAAGTTTCAGACAAGCGGTCAAGAAATGAGCGGTGATATTGAGTTCAGGTAACTCTTTTGTGTGACACCCAATACGTGAGTTGTTCACTTTCACGCGGGTCAGTTATCAATGTGTGATGACGTTGGACGGATACTCTGAAAGTTGAGACCACAAACTAGAGTAACAAGGAACTTAATTTTAGTCGAGTGTTGACTATGGTCAAGAAAAAAAAGGACTACAAGTTGTAGGTGGAGTCATATGGAGTCTTTGGAGTAGCAGCGGTGCTCATGGGATAAGCTCAAATCCAATGTACATGGAAGTTTGACGTATTGAGGAATTCCAGGTGGTGGAGAATATTCGTCAAGGTGGAGTTTGTTGAAGTTGTGTCGAATATAGTGTACAAGATAGGTTACAGTTGGACTTGTAGTAGTATTATGTTTAGATAGGATATGGAGTCGTGTCCTAATAGAACACGTGTATCTTAGCCTCTCAAGTGGGGCTAGAGACACGATGTAACCTATGCTAGCATAATAGCACAGACACACAAGGAGGAGCTGACGACGTGTGCCGGTGCCCAGTGGCCGGTGTGCGGTATTGTAACGGTGTCACGGGGAAAAGCGCCCGTAGTCAGGCCCCAGGATATCGCCATATCGATGAATCTCGTTAATAAATTTTATGTCGTGCTCGTGTAATTGCTTGGTCCTTGAATGATCAATGATATGTCTCAGATTTATTCTAACATGAATATTGGGAGCTCACCCTGGCTGCATTTAATGCCCTCGTCACCTACCGATCTAGCCATTTTTTTTGTCAGAATGAGCCATATCGCTTCTCCCATACTCTTTATATAATGGCATATCTACCCATAACCACAAAGATAAACCACAAACCACGGCTCTAGTACTAAGACACGGTGCAGACCAGGAGAAAAAAATTAAAAGGCCTAGGGAATTCTTACCGAAGCAGTGTTGAGTGTTTCCAGATGCGGTTCCGTCGCCACCTTCATCTTCTTAGCACCATTTTCCGTTTATTATTCTTCTCCTTCTGACCCTGTTCGCACATGTATATAAAATATGTGCTTACTCTACTTTAGAAACGCGGCACATATTTACCTAAAGAGGGGAAACAGAAACGATTTTACCTTTTGCGGATGTGCGGTGGAATCGCCCACACGAGACTTCAGCGTAGGCCCGCCCGTGGTGGTTGCTGCCACCTTCCCCTTTCCCTTCTCCTTTTTCCCAACGCCGCAGCCGTTCTTCCGTGAAGTAGCACGGGAAGCCGCTTCCACCCCATCCTTCTTCCCTGCCCCATCAGACTCGTCACCAACTGGAACCGGCATCTCGTCCTCCCCGTATTGTGTAACCTTGCGGTTCGTCACCAACACCTTTTGCCGATGCGCAGCGTCGGGATCGCGCACACAAGACTTCCCATATGTGGTGATCGCCGCCACCTTCCCCTTCCCCTTCCGCTTGTCCTTGCTCCCAACGTTGTTGCCCTTCCCCCCCGAAGCAGCATGAGCGGCCGCTTTCTCCCCATCCTTCTTCCCTGCCCCATCAGACTTGTTATGAACTCGAGCCGGCACCGCATCCAGCCCGCCTTCCGGCACGACCACTATCTGGTGGCCATTCACAAAGCGCACACAACTCAAGTACTTGCGGTACTCCTCATCTATGTCCTCCAATTTATCATACCAAGGGATTTCCTCGGGGGAGTTCTTCTCCTCCACCAGGCGGTCGCTTCCTTCCGGGGCCGGGGAGCGGACGGGGCAGCTTTGGGCTTCGCCAGCGCCAGACGCATCGTGCTTGCTGGTGACGGGAGGGGAAGGGGAGCCGCCCCGGGCAGGGATTCCCTGGGCGCCCATCTCAGTGGCGATGGAGTTGGCGCCGGAGCTTGGAGCGCGTGGCCGTGGTGGCATGGTTGGGGCTTTGTGTGTGGGTTGGTAGCGAAGGGAAACGAACGAAGAGGCGCCTCGTCCAGATCAGGAGTTTTCTGTTGAACGCCTCACTTTTGACTGCCGAGTATTCTGCGAGACGCCAGATGGGGTGCTTGAGTGGACGGTCGGGATGGAAAAGTTCCACTTCGGGAAACTATCCAACGGCGCCTGATCGGTTGGTGACGATGTGGTTTTAGCGATGGAAGAGTACTAGATTTAATGAAGGGGCCCCACCCAATTTATTTGCATATATTGAGCACTTTTAATTCTTAAATTACAATTGATTTTTATGGAAGGCTAACATTGGCAGTGTATCCAATAAAAGACTCGTGCTATAATTGTGGAAATCATTTTGAAATAAATGCAGCAAATAAAAATTAGTAATCTACTGGTGTAAAACCAAATAACTTAGGATTCTTAGCTGGAAATGCATTCAATGCTAGCCCATTTTTAGCTGGAAATTATAGGTGCCTTAGTTATTTCGAAATAAATGCATTGAATAAAAACAAATCTATGCTACAAAAACAAAAAAGGGTAGAATTCTTAGCTAGAAAACATCCGCTGTCAGCCCATTTTAGCTGTAAATCACAGGTGTGCTAATCTACTAGCGTAAACCAAATTACTTAGAATTCTTAGCTGGAAATCTTCCGGTGCCAGCCCATCTTTAGCTAGAAATCATAGTATTCCATCAACCCCCACAACCATTTCCTTTAGATTTGTTCAAAATGTCCTGCAAAGAAAAAAAAGATTGTTCCGAACACAATAGTGCAAGAAAAGATGCTTAAGATTCTCATGAACTCTTGCTAAAAAGGGTTCCTAAAATTTACTGTTTGAAAATGTCCTAGGAAAATACACAGGTTTTGACCTTGAGAAAGTTATTTTGAATGAGTCAAAAGGGTCAAGATCTATACCCATTAAACAAGTACTAGTGGGTTAGTTCACGTAGTAATATTGGCTTTCTATAGGGTGAACGGATTAAAATTTTGTAGAAAGACACCTTGCTTTATTAGTACTAGCACATATGCCCGTGTGTTGCAACGGTAGAGATATTTATTTGCAAGAAGCAATGGGTGAGGTAATTGATACGTCCACCAAAAGCGATCTCCATAGCGGTGCGAGAGAGAGAGAGAGGGAGAGAGAGAGAGAGGAGTTTTGGTCTTCTTACGGGTCATGTTTGTCTCGCGAGATCTTGATAGTGGTTGAGTTAGTCGGTGTGGCAACAACCGTCCAACTCATGCCTTTTTTTTCCTCCGGGTCCGCCTCTATCTTGGAGTTGTGCCCGCCTCCTCATTTGGTAGCTATGCGGTGATCTTTGACGCACGGTTGCTTCGACTATTCTCGCTTACCATGGCGTAACCGGATGGATTATTAATTATGGCGCATAAATCCCATTTCATTAGGAATTATTCTCTTTTGATTATTTTAGCGCTCACATGCCCACAATTTTTTTATTCGAACTAAACAAACATATTTTCTTTTATTGGCCCAAGAAAAAAATTGCTCCCTCAGACGACCCAGTAGGGAAGTGCGGCTAAGGCCAAATACTGCCTTGTGATGGAGCAATTTTTTTCTTGGGCCAACTGCGTGGGGGCTACTATATGACGCTAATTGCGTAAAATAGCACGTGGAACGCACATCAGTTTGTGTATGGGCCAACACACTTGTAGACTCCAAGACGACATGTGTGTGTAAGGCGCAAAAGAATTCAAAAAGTGATGAGCTGAAGGATCAAAATCATGCCCGAAAAGACCCAACAACGTGCTGCTAGCCACTCAAAGAAACAAGTCCTGCCAACCAATGGCCAGGTCAAAAATTTAAGATCATACTCTAATGACAGATTGGAACCAATTTTTGTTTTTTTTTGAACTGTAGAAAAAAATAACTTTCTGAATATTTTTGGAAACATTAATAATTTTGAAAATCCCAAAGATTTTTCTGAAATTCCTTATATTTTCAGAAATACAGAATAAAATTTGGAACGTTTCAAATTCACAATTTTATTGAAAACATGAACCTTTTATAATAACATGAACATTTTTTGAATTTGTGATTTTTTTAAAAAGGAAACATATTTTGAACATTCAAAACAATTTTTGAAAATATGTTTCTTTAAACTCAGACATTATTCTGAATTTACGAACATTTCACTAAAACTGGAATATTTTTCGTATTTGGAATATTATTAAAATGCAATTTTTTTTGAAAATCTTGAACAACTTTGAAAAGGACAAAGAAAAAATGAAGCGTTTTCTTAATATCTGAAGCAATTTTGGAAGAGAACAAAGATTTAATGTTCTGCACATTTTTCAAAACAGAATATATCCTAGACGCCCGACCATTTTTAAAAATTTTGATTTTTTCGAATGTTATGAACTTCTTTGAAAATTTTGAATTTAGAAAAAAAAGAAAAAAAAATTGAAAGGAAAAAAGACAAAAGAAACAGGAGAGAAAAATAAAAACAGAACACAGAACAAAAGAAAGAAAATGATTCAACCCAGCTTTGGTGCCCTGTGCGAATTTGCGACTATTTAGGAATGAGAACAAAGATTTAATGTTCTGAACAATTTTCAAAATGGAATATATTTTAAAAATCAGAATATTTTTAGAAAATTCGTTTTTTTAAGATATTATGAACATTTTTTATAATTTTTATTTTAAGGAAAAAGTAGAAAGAAAATAACCTTGAAAGAAAAAAGACAAAAAAACAGGAAAGAAAAAGAGAAAGAAACAGAAAAAGGTAAATTTAAACATAACACAAAACAGAAAAATGAAACGCTTCAGCCCAGCTTGGGCGCCCTGTGCGATTTTGTGACTATTTATCGCCTGATGCGATAAATTGAGTTTCCCACTAGCGTGGGCATGAAAATAACTGGATTGGCTTTGTTGGGCCACATTGTTGGTGGCCCATGTACGAAACTCGGGTGTTGTTTCTTTTCTAATGACGAACGGATAAAACTTTAGTACCACCTCGAATATAAAAAATCTCTTCGATGGTGAGCGGATGAAAAATCAGAGAAACACACCTCGCTTTATTAGTAGGTACAGATACATGATTGTGTAGGATGACAAAACTTTGAATCAAAAATAGAAAGAAAAGGCCACAGAGTATGGAATGAAACCGTGTGAAGCGACAACAAATCATGCTTGTAGTTTGTTTAGAATGGTGGGGCAAGCGAATCACCAAAAAAGAACTTGTTCTCAACATGCTTGACCATCCAAAAGGCCCATGTCTAATATGTTTTTTTAATGAAATGTACTACGTTTCATTCATTAATAGGAGGACACGGCAGAGCCGAGAAATTACAAGGGAGTACAAGGTAGAGAAGAACAAAATAAAAGAGAAAATAGAAAATAGCGCTGAGGCAACAACAGGGCTAGTGCCAAAAAGAAATATAAAATGAAGGACCATCATTCTCTCCATTCCCTCCATGGTGGGGGGCTGCAAGAGAAACGTCACCATAGTAGACGGAGAGCTCCAATCAGCCGAGACCAAACCCAAGTTATCGATGTAGCCAAAGGGCAACGAGCACCAAGTCCAGACCCAGATGAAGGGCCACGCGCAACAAAGGCTACAACACAACAACAACACTGTCGGTCGAAGCGCATAAGGAGCTGAGTCTACACTTTGATCGCTTCGCTGAGCACATCCACCATCGTGAACGCATAAGCGAAACTCAAGCACATTCATACCACACCATGAGACGACACCAACAGAGAAGAAGTAGAGCATCCACAATGATACATCTCCAATGTATCTATAATTTTTTATTGTTCCATGCTATTATATTATCTGTTTTGGATGTTTAATGGGCTTTATTATACACTTTTATATTATTTTTGGGACTAACCTACTAACCAAAGGCCCAGTGCAAATTGCTGTTTTTTTGCCTATTTCAGTGTTTCACAGAAAAGGAATATCAAACGGAATCCAAACGGAATGAAACCTTCGGGAGAGTGATTTTTGGAACAAACGCAATCCATGAGACTTGGAGTGGACGTCAAGGAAGCATCAAGGAGGCCAGGAGGCAGGAAAGCGCGTCCCCACCCTCGTGGGCCTCTCGTGGCTCCCCTGACTGACTTCTTTCGCCTATATATACTCATATACCCGAAAACATCCGAGAGCACCACGAAACCCTATTTCCACCGCTGAAACCTTCTGTACCCAAGAGATCCCATCTTGGGGCCTTTTTCGGAGCTCCGTCGGAGGGGGAATCGATCACAGAGGGCTTCTACATCAACACCTTAGCCTCTCGGATGATGTGTGAGTAGTTTACCACAGACCTTCGGGTCCATAGTTATTAGCTAGATGGCTTCTTCTCTCTCTTTGAATCTCAATACAAAGTTCTCCTCGATCTTCTTGGAGATCTATTCGATGTAATTCTTTTTGCGGGGTGTTTGTCGGGATCCGATGAATTGTGGGTTTATGATCAAGATTATCTATGAACAATATTTGGTTCTTCTTTGAATTCTTTTATGTATGATTTGTTATCTTTGCAAGTCTCTTCGAATTATCAGTTTGGTTTGGCCTACTAGATTGATCTTTCTTGCAATGGGAGAAGTGCTTAGCTTTGGGTTCAATCTTGCGGTGTCCTTTCCCAGTGACAGCAGGGGCAGCAAGGCACGTATTGTATTGTTGCCATCAAGGATAAAAAGATGGGGTTTATATCATATTGCTTGAGTTTATCCCTCTACATCATGTCATCTTGCCTAATGCGTTACTCTGTTCTTATGAACTTAATACTCTAGATGCATGCTGGATAGCGGTCGATGTATGGAGTAATAATAGTAGCAGCAGAATCGTTTTGGTCTACTTGCCGCGGACATGATGCCTATATACATGATCATGCCTGGATATTCTCATAATTATGCACTTTTCTATCAATTTCTCAACAGTAATTTGTTTACCCACTGTAATACTTATGCTATTTTGAGAGAAGCCACTAGTGAAACCTATGGCCCCCGGGTCTATTTTCCATCATATAAGTTTCCAATCTATTTTACTTTGCAATCTTTACTTTCAATCTATATCATAAAAAATACCAAAAATAGTTATATTATTATCTCTATCAGATCTCACTTTTGCAAGTGGCCGTGAAGGGATTGCCAACTCCTTTATCGCGTTGGTTGCAAGGTTCTTATTTGTTTGTGTAGGTGCGAGGCGACTTGCGTGTAGTCTCCTACTGGATTAATACCTTGGTTCTCAAAAACCGAGGAAAATATTTACGCTACTTTGCTGCATCACCCTTTCCTCTTCAAGGGAAAACCAACGCAGTGCTCAAGAGGTAGCAAGAAGGATTTCTGGCGCCTTTGCCGGGGAGATCTAAGCCAAGTCAAGTCAATACAAGACGTACACGGTACCCATCACAAACTCTTATCCCTTGCATTACACTATTTGCCATTTGCCTCTCGTTTTCCTCTCCCCCACTTACCCTTGCCGTTTTATTCGTCCTCTTTTTCCGTTCGCCTCTTTTTCGCTCGCTTCTTGTGTGCTTGTGTGTTGGATTGTTAGTCACAATGGCTCAAGACAATACTAAATTGTGTGATTTTTCCAATACCAACAATAATGATTTTATTAGCACTCCGATTTATCCCCTTACCGATGCTAAATGTTGTGAAATTAATACTGCCTTGCTGAATCTTGTAATGAAAGATCAATTTGCTGGCCTTCCTAGTGAAGATGCCGCTACCCATCTAAGCAACTTTGTTGATTTGTGTGACATGCAAAAAAAGACGTGGATAATGATATTGTTAAATTGAAGCTATTTCCGTTTTCGCTTAGAGATCGTGCTAAAACTTGATTTTCTTCTTTGCCTAAAAATAGTATTGATTCTGGGAATAAGTGCAAAGATGCTTTTATCTCTAAGTATTTTCCTCCCGCTAAGATCATCTCTCTTAGAAATGATATTATGAATTTTAAGCAACTAGATCATGAGCATGTTACACAATCTTGGGAGAGGATGAAATTAATGATTCGTAATTGGCCTACTCATGGTTTGAATTTATGGATGATCATACAAAAATTTATGCAGGATTGAATTTTGGTTCTAGAAATCTTTTAGATTCGGCCGCGGGAGGCACTTTTATGGAAATCACTTTAGGAGAAGCTACCAAACTCCTAGATAATATTATGGTTAATTATTCTCAATGGCACACCAAAAGATCTACTAGTAAAAAGGTTCATGCGATAGAAGAAATTAATGCTTTGAGTGGAAAGATGGATGAACTTATGAAGTTGTTTGCTAATAAGAGTGCTCATGTTGATCCTAATGATATGCCTTTGTCTACTTTGATTGAGAACAATAATGAATCTATGGATGTGAATTTCGTTGGTAGGAACAATTTTGGTAACAACGCGTATAGAGGAAACTTTAATCCTAGGCCGTATCCTAGTAATTCCTCTAATAATTATGGTAATTCCTACAATAATTCTTATGGAAATTATAATAAGATGCCCTCTGATTTTGAATCTAGTATTAAAGAATTTATTAGTTCGCAAAAGAGTTTCAATGCTTTGATTGAAGAAAAATTGTCTAAGATTGATGAGTTGGCTAGGAATGTGGATAGAATTTCTCTTGATGTTGATTCTTTGAAACTTAGATCTATTCCACCTAAGCATGATATCAATGAGTCTCTCAAAGCCATGAGAATTTCCATTGATGAGTGCAAAGAAATAACCGCTAGGATGCATGCAAAAAAAAGATTGCTTTATGAAAGAGTGTTCTTCTAGTTTTTGATGATAATAATGATGAAGATCTAAAAGTGATTGATGTGTCTCCTATTAAATCTTTGTTTTGCAATATGAATCTTGATAATGATGGGACTGGAGATGAGTCAACTTTAGTTAAAAGGCGTCCCAATTATTCGGAGTTTTTAGATCTTGATGCAAAAATTGGTAAAAGTGGGATCGAAGAGGTCAAAACTTTACATAGCAATGAACCCACTATTTTGGATTTCAAGGAATTTAATTATGATAATTGTTCTTTAATATATTGTATTTCCTTGTTGCAATCCATGTTAAATTCTCCTCATGCTTATAGTCAAAATAAAGCTTTTACCAAACATATCATTGATGCTTTCATGCAATCTTATGAAGAAAAGCTTGAATTAAAAGTTTCTATCCCTAGAAAACTTTATGATGAGTGGGAACCTACTATTAAAATTAAGATTAAAGATCATGAATGATATGCTTTATGTGATTTGGTTGCTAGTGTTTCCACGATTCCAAAAACTTTGTGTGATGTGTTAGGTTTCCGTGAACTTGATGATTGTTCTTTAAACTTGCATCTTGTGGACTCCACCATTAAGAAACCTATGGGAAGGATTAATGATGTTCTTATTGTTGCAAATAGGAATTATGTGCCCGTAGATTTTATTGTTCTTGACATAGATTGCAATCCTACATGTCCTATTATTCTTGGTAGACCTTTCCTTAGAACAATTGGTGTAATTATTGATATGAAAGAAGGAAATATTAGATTCCAATTTCCGTTAAGGAAAGGCATGAAACGCTTTCTTAGAAAGAAAACTAAATTACCTTATGAATATATTATGAGAGCCACTTATGGATTGCATACTAAAGATGACAATACCTAGATCTATTCTTGTTTTTATGCCTAGCTAGGGGCGTTAAACGATAGCGCTTGTTGGGAGGCAACCCAATTTTATTTTTGTTTCTTGCTTTTTGGTTCTTTTTCGTAATGAATAATTCATCTAGATTCTGTTTAGATGTGGTTTTATGCTTTTAATTAGTGTTTGTGCCAAGTAGAACCTTTGGGAAGACTTGGGGGAAGTTTTTGCGATCTTGCTGTAAAAAACTGAAACTTTAGCGCTTTGATGCCATTTTTTACTGGAGAGTGAGATTAGGTTGATTCTTTTTGAAGATGATTAATAGACAAATTCCTCACGTCAAAAAATTTATTTCAGAATTTTTGGGGTTACATAAGTATTCTAAACCTACATATTACTACAGACTGTTCTGTTTTTGACAGATTCTGTTTTTTTGTGTGTTGTTTGCTTATTTTGACGAATCTATGGCTAGTATCGGGGGGTATGAACCATAGAGAAGTTGGCATACATTAGGTTTAACACCAATATAAATAAATAGTGAGTTAATTACAGTACCTTAAGTGGTGGTTTGTTTTCTTATACTAACGGAGCTCATGAGATTTTCTGTTGAGTTTTGTGTTGTGAAGTTTTCAAGTTTTGGGTAAAGATTTGATGGATTATGGAATAAGGAGTGGCAAGAGCCTAAGATTGGGTATGCCCGAGACACCCCAAGGTAAAATTTAAGGACAACCAAAAGCCTAAGCTTGGGGATGCCCCGGAAGGCATCCCCTCTTTCGTCTTCATCCATCGGTAACTTTACTTGATGCTATATTTTTATTCACCACATGATATATGTTTTGCTTGGAGTGTCTTTTATGATTTGAGTCTTTGCTTTCTAGTTTAACACAATCATACTTGCTGTACACACCTTTTGGGAGAGACACACATGAATCATAATTTATTAGAATACTCTATGTGCTTTACTTATATCTTTTGAGCTAGATAATTTTGCTCTAGTGCTTCACTTATATCTTTTAGATCACGGTGGTGGTTTTATTTTATAAAAATTATTGATCTCTCATGCTTAACTTATATTATTTTGAGAATCCTTTAGAACAATATGGTAGTTTGTTTTGGCTATAAAATTAGTCCTAATATGATAGGCATCCAAGATTGGTATAATAAAAACTTTCATAAAAGTGCATTGAATACTATGAGAAGTTTGATACTTGATGATTGTTTTGAGATATGAAGATGGTAATATTAGACTTGTTCTAGTTGAGTAGTTGTGAATTTGAGAAATATTTGTGTTGAAGTTTGCAAGTCCCATAGCATGCACGTATGGTAACCGTTGTGTAACAAATTTGAAACATGAGGTGTTCTTTGATTGTCATCCTTATGAGTGGCGGTCGGGGACGAGCGATGGTCTTTTCCTACCAATCTATCCCCCTAGGAGCATGCACATAATGCTTGGTTTTTGATGACTTGTAGATTTTTGCAATAAGTATGTGATTTCTTTATGACTACTGTTGAGTCCATGGATTATACGCACTCTCACCTTTCCATCATTGCTAGCCTCTTCGGTACCGTGCATTGCCCTTTCTCACATTGAGAGTTGGTGCAAACTTCGCCGGTGCATCCAAACCTCGTGATATGATACGCTCTATCACACATAAACCTTCTTATATCTTCCTCAAAACAGCCACCATACCTACCTATTATGGCATTTCCATAGCCATTCCGAGATATATTGCCATGCAACTTTCTACCGTTTCATTTATTATGACACGCTTCATCATTATCATATTGCCTTGCATGATCATGTAGTTGATATCATATTTGTGGCAAAGCCACCATGCACAATTTATCATACATGTCACTCTTGATTCATTGCCCATCCCGGTACACCGCCGGAGGCATTCATATAGAGTCATATTTTGTTCTAGTATCGAGTTGTAATCATTGAGGTGTGGAAAGGTCTCGGGGACATAGCGATAGTATGGCTAACCAAGCTTTTCAACCTCATTTTTCGGGCCAACAAGATGCCAAAAGAATGGAGACGGAGTATATTAGTACCAATCTTCAAGAACAAGGGGGGTGTTCAGAGTTGTACTAATTACCGTGGAATTAAGCTGATGAGCCATACAATAAAGCTATGGGAGAGAGTCATTGAGCATCGCTTAATAAGAATGACAAGCGTGACCAAAAATCAGTTTGGTTTCATGCCTGGGAGGTCGACCATGGAAGCCATTTTCTTGGTACGACAACTTATGGAGAGATATAGGGAGCAAAAGAAGGACTTGCATATGGTGTTCATTGACTTGGGGAAGGCCTATGATAAGATACCACGAAATGTCATGTGGTGGGCCTTGGAGAAACACAAAGTCCTAGCAAAGTACATTACCCTCATCAAGGACATGTATGGTAATGTTGTGACAAGTGTTCGAACAAGTGATGTCAACGCTGATGACTTCCCGATTAAGATAGGACTGCATCAGGGGTCAGCTTTGAGCCCTTATCTTTTTGCATTGGTGATGGATGAGGTCATAAGGGATACACAATGAGATATCCCATGGTGTATGCTCTTTGCGGATGATGTGGTGCTAGTTGATGATAGTCGGACGGGGGTAAATAGGAAGTTAGAGTTATGGAGACAAACCTTGGAATCGAAAGGGTTTAGGCTTAGTAGAACTAAAACCGAGTACATGATGTGCGGTTTCAGTACTACTAGGTGTGAGGAAGAGGAGGTTAGCCTTGATGGCCAGGTGGTACCCCAGAAGGACACCTTTCGGTATTTGGGGTCAATGCTGCAGGAGGATGGGGGTATTGATGAAGATGTGAACCATCGAATCAAAGCCGGATGGATGAAGTGGCGCCAAGCTTCTGGCATTCTCTGTGACAAGAGAGTGCTGCAAAATCTAAAAGGCAAGTTCTACAAGAGGGCGGTTCGACCCGCAATGTTGTATGGCGCTGAGTGTTGGCCGACTAAAAGGTGACATGTTCAGCAGTTAGGTGTGGCGGAGATGCGTATGTTGAGATGGATGTGTGGCCACACGAGGAAGGATCGAGTCCGGAATGATGATATACGAGATAGAGTTGGGGTAGCACCGATTGAAGAGAAGCTTGTCCAACATCGTCTGAGATGGTTTGGGCATATTCAGCACATGCCTCCAGAAGCTCCAGCGCATAGCGGACGGCTAAAGCGTGCGGAGAATGTCAAGAGAGGGAGGGGTAGACCTAATTTGACATGGGAGGAGTCTGTTAAGAGAGACTTGAAGGATTGGAGTATCACCAAAGAGCTAGCTATGGACATGGGTGCGGGGAAGCTTGCTATCCATGTACCAGAGCCATGAGTTGGTTGCGAGATCTTATGGGCTTCACCTCTAGCCTACCCCAACTTGTTTGGGACTAAAGGCTTTGTGTTGTTATCGAGTTGTAATCATTGAGTTGTAAATAAATGGAAGTGTGATGATCATCATTACTAGAGCATTGTCCCAAATAAAATAAAATAAAAAGAAGGGAGAAAGGCCAAAAATGGAAAGGCCCAAAAAAGAGAGAAAAGAAATAAAAAGGGACAATGCTACTATCCTTTTTTCCACACTTGTGCTTCAAAGTAGCACCATGATCTTTATGATAGAGAGTCTCTTGTTTTGTCACTTTCATATACTAGTGGAAATCTTTCATTATAGAACTTGGCTTGTATATTCCAACAATGGGTTTCCTCAAATGCCCCAGGTCTTCATGAGCAAGCAAGTTGGATGCACACCCACTTAGTTTCTTTTTGTTGAGCTTTCATACATTTATAGCTATAGTGCATCCGTTGCATGGCAATCCCTACTGCTTGCATTGACACCAATTGATGGGCATCTCCCTAGCCCGTTGATTAGCCGCGTCAATGTGAGACTTTCTCCTTTTTTGTCATCTCCACATGACCCCCATCATTATACTCTATTCCACCCATAGTGCTATATCCATGGGTCACGCTCATGTATTGCGTGAAAGTTGAAAAAAGTTTGAGATTACTAAAGTATGAAACAATTGCTTGGCTTGTCATCGGGGTTCTGCATGATGAGAGCATTCTTGTGTGAAGAAAATTGAGCATGACCAAACTATATGATTTTGTAGGGATGAACTTTCTTTGGCCATGTTATTTTGAGAAGACATAATTACTTAGTTAGTATGCTTGAAGTATTATTATTTTTATGTCAATATTAAACTTTTGTCTTGAATCTTCCGGATCTGAACATTCATGCCACAATAAAGAAAATTACATAGGAAATTATGCTAGGTAGCATTCCACATCAAAAATTCTGTTTTTATCATTTACCTACTCCAGGACAAGCAGGAATTAAGCTTGGGGATGCTTGATACGTCTCCAATGTATCTATAATTTTTGATTGTTCCATGCTATTATATTATCTGTTTTGGATGTTTAATGGGCTTTATTATACACATTTATATTATTTTTGGGACTAACCTACTAACCAAAGGCCCAGTGCAAATTGCTGTTTTTGTTGCCTATTTCAGTGTTTCGTAGAAAAGGAATATCAAACGGAATCCAAACGGAATGAAACCTTCGGGAGAGTGATTTTTGGAACAAAAGCAATCCAGGAGACTTGGAGTGGATGCCAAGGAAGCATCGAGGAGGCCATGATGCTGGGAGGCACGCCCAAGGGGGCAGGCGCACCCCCACCCTCGTGGCTCCCCTGACCGACTTCTTTCGCCTATATATAGTCATATACCCCGAAAACATATGAGAGCACCATGAAACCCTATTTCCACCGCCGCAACCTTCTGTACCCAAGAGATCCCATCTTGGGGCCTTTTCCGGAGCTCCGCCGGAGGGGGAATCGATCATGGAGGGCTTCTACATCAACACCATGGCCTCTCCGATGATGTGTGAGTAGTTTACCATAGACCTTCGGGTCCCTAGTTATTAGCTAGATGGCTTCTTTTCTCTCTTTGGATCTCAATACAAAGTTCTCCTCGATCTTCTTGGAGATCTATTCATTGTAATTCTTTTTGCGGTGTGTTTGTCGGGATCCGATGAATTGTGGGTTTATGATCAAGATTATCTATGAACAATATTTGGTTCTTCTCTAAATTCTTTTATGTATGATTTGTTATCTTTGCAAGTCTCTTCGAATTATCAGTTTGGTTTGGCCTACTAGATTGATCTTTCTTGCAATGGGAGAAGTGCTTAGCTTTGGTTAATCTTGCGGCGTCCTTTCCCAGTGACAGCAGGGGCAGCAAGGCATGTATTGTATTGTTGCCATTGAGGATAAAAAGATGGGGTTTATATCATATTGCTTGAGTTTATCCCTCTACATCATGTCATCTTGCCTAATGTGTTACTCTGTTCTTATGAACTTAATACTCTAGATGCATGCTGGATAGCGGTCGATGTGTGGAGTAATAGTAGTAGATGCAGAATCGTTTCGGTCTACTTGTCGCGGACGTGATGCATATATACATGATCATGCCTAGGTATTATCATAATTATGCACTTTTCTATCAATTGCTCGACAGTAATTTGTTTACCCACCATAATACTTATGCTATTTTGAGAGAAGCCAGTAGTGAAACCTATGGCCCCCGGGTCTATTTTCCATCATATAAGTTTCCAATCTATTTTACTTTGCAATCTTTACTTTCAATCTATATCATAAAAAATACCAAAAATATTTATCTTATTATCTCTATCAGATCTCACTTTTGCAAGTGGCCGTGAAGGGATTGACAACCCCTTTATCGCGTTGGTTGCAAGGTTCTTATTTGTTTGTGTAGGTGCGAGGCGACTTGCGTGTAGTCTCTCTCACACCCTAGCTAGTCATGCATCAGAGTGTGTGCATCATGTTTAAAATTCCATTTAATTTTGAAATGGGGATTTGTGAAACCCTCAGAATCATTTTGAAAATGACCCAAATAAAAATTTCTCCAAATGGGTCCAAGAAAATGCTCATGTTGCTCTCTGAAAATATTGGACAGAGATAAAAATCAAACCAATATTTTAAGAGCTCATAGGTATTTATTTTGGGCATTTGGAATTAATGCATAAATATTTGCATTGGAAATATATTAGTTATATATATTAATATATGTCCAAAAATTATGCCACCTGTTGGGGAGCTCTGGAATAATATATCTAGCTCCTGCAAAAATTGGCATAAGATAATAAAATGATTTAATATTTTATTTAAATCAAAACAAATGTCAGAAATTAGAAAACAGAAATAAATAAAAGGAGAAGCTTACCTGGGCTCCTCCCTGTGCGGCCCAGCAGCAGCTGGTCGGCCCAGCCAGCAGGCGGCCCAGCCCGCCTCCCTCCTCTGTCGTCTTCGTCCTCGACAAAGGGAGGGGAGTGTGCCCGACGCGCGCGCGCGCCACCGCGCCACGCCACCAGCTCGCCTGCCTGCCTGCCCCTCCCCTCCTCGTCTGGATGGCCTGGAACGACGCCACGCCCCCCCGTACTCTCTCACTCTCCCCCGGTTCTTCCTCTCCTCTCCCTCGCTCTCCCTCTCCCGTGTCCGAACGCACCTGTCGCCGCCGTTCTCCATAGCCGCCGCCACCGGCCTCCCCTCGCCTCCCCGACATGCTCCCCAGCTCCGCCGCGACCCCCTCTACCTCCTCGTCAAGCCACAAGACGCCGGACGCCCTATGGAGCCGCCGTCGCCATCGTCTTCCTCCTCGGGCTCCGACCACCATCGCCGTCGATTCGCCGTCTCCAGCGCGTCCCCGAGCCCGCTTCGACGCCCACTGCAACCGCGGTGAGCTCCGCCACCGTTTCCCCCTCTTTTCCCCCTCGTTCCCGCGCCGTAACCCCGTTTCCCACCACGGCCGAACCTCCGCTGTCGCCGAGCTCGCCGTCGACGCAGCTCCGGTGACCATTTGGTCACCCCGGCGAGTCCAACGAGTTCGTAAGGCCCCGTAGAGCATCCCTAGCGCTTTGCCTCGCTCGCCTTCGAGCTCCAACCACGTTCCCGTGCACGACCGAACCCCGGCGGCCGCAGCCGAGCTCGCCGCCGTCGACTCCGGCCACCCCAGGCCCAGCCACGGCCACCACCCGACGCGCCATCGAGCTGGCTTTCCAATGCACCTAGCCGCACGCCGTTTGGAGCACCACAGAGGAAACCCGAGGCACTTGTACGCCGCGGACCTCGCCGGCGACTAACCGCCGGCGGGTTTGACCTGTTTGACCTGGGGCTTGACCCCCCCAGAGTCACTGACGCGTGGGCCCCGTCGGCCAGGTGGTTAGATTAGCGCTAATCACTGTTAGTTAACCCCCCCTGACACTGACCAGTGGGCCCCAGCGCCACTAATTCCTAATTAGAATTAAACTAACCCTGTTAAACCCCCCTGTCACTGACGTGTGGACCCCACACGTCAGGTTTGACCCCAGCCA
Organism: Triticum dicoccoides; assembly: GCF_002162155.2. Taxonomy (NCBI): domain Eukaryota; kingdom Viridiplantae; phylum Streptophyta; class Magnoliopsida; order Poales; family Poaceae; genus Triticum; species Triticum dicoccoides. The sequence continues at coordinate 636,685,542 of NC_041382.1, read as the reverse complement.
GCCGCAGTTGACCGCTGACGTCATGCTGACGTCATGATGGCGCCATATTTATATTTCTGGATTTAAATTAAATCAGGAAATTCTAGAATATTATTTAAACTTCAAAAATTCATAACTTTTATTCTGTAACTCCAAATCAGACAAATTATATATGAAAAATGATCAGAAAAATCCAATCTATCCATCTGTACTATTTTCATGCATGATCAAACAAGTTAAATTGATGTTTAAAGCAGAACAAGGAAAAGCACTTTAAAAGGCCATGCTTGAGTTTGAAATTTGAATCTTTGATTCAAATTGGTTCAAACCCTTCTGGTTTTAGTTGCATTAGCCCAACACACTCATATTGCCATGTTTCATGCATGCATCATATTGTTGCACATTGTTTGGTGATGGTTGTGTATCGGTGTCCTTTGCGACAGGTTCTGCCTCCGAGGAGTACCGTGATTACCCTAACGAAGAACCGTATCAGTGCATCGAACCATCAGGCAAGCAACCAACCATTTGATCATATCGATACAATCCCATGTTCTCGCTCCTGCTCTCTTTTACTGCATTAGGACAACGCGTTTCAAACTGCTGTGTGCTACGGTAGTTGAACCCATTTCCTCTGCATGACCTGTCATTGCCACAGTAACTAGATGAAACCCACTAGCATGTGTAGGAGTTGATTGAGCCATATGTATGTGTTGTTCCTACCTTGCTATGCCTGCTATGCTTAGAGTCGTGTCAGGTCTGGTTCATCTGGGTGATGGCTAGAGTGAAATGTTTATGTCGGTAATGAGAGTGGTGTGGTGAACACGATTTGGTAAAGGTATCGATGAGAGGCCATGTAGGAGTACATGGTGGGTTGTTTCATTGAAGCCGACCTTAAGCACTGAGATCTGTATGTGTGATTTAAGATACAGTTACTACCATGCATTGGGCCCTGAAATATGACCCCGCTTGACTTCTTATTCACCCTAGCTCTCTATCCAGGAGTTGCAAGTAGTTTCTGGTGTTTGTAGCCTACTGGAGGCCGTGGACAGCGCTGACCGTAGGGGTGGGCTGTGATGCGGTAGGTACGTGGCCGGGTGTACCGAATACCCGTTAGGTATCTCGGGAACCCTGTTCACATCGTTCGGGGCCGTATGGGAAACCTCGGCCGGACTCCCTGCGGATGGAACCTGGATAGGCGATAAACCTGGACTAGAGGCTTAAGTGTTTAGGTAGGTCGTGGTCTACACCCACGTCGGCTTTCGCTTGAAGTCTGCCGAGCACATGTCGTGTGCAGACGCTAAGTGGTGGAAACATGTATGAAGAAGTACACCCCTGCAGGGTTAACATGATCTATTCGAATAGCCGCGTCCGCGGTAAAGGACTACTTGGTTGCCTATACAGTTCATAGACAAGTAAATGGAAACTGCTAAAAGCCTCAAGATAAGTGTGAGTGCCGAGGATGGCTTTTCCGTAGGGAGACGGAGGCGGATCCTCGGTAGTGTATTGAAGTGGTGAGTAGTGGACTCGTGTGCGCAAAACCATTTCAAGTTGAAGTATCATAGGATAGTCTAGCCAAGAGTCAAAGCTGGCTTGCTGCAATAACTCCACCAACCCTTCTTGACAATATGCATGTATGTAGGATCTGATGTAAGTCTTGCTGAGTACCTTTGTACTCATGTTGCTATAATTTACATTTTTACAAAAGACGCTGCAACCCCTTCTGATGGGTTCTATGTAGACATTGACATCAACGAGTAGGCTAAAGGCCCAGGTGGTGACCCTGAGCTTGTGAAGGACCACGTAGTATAGCTAGGCTTTCCAAGCCTCTTTTATTTTACTAGTTGTCTGTACTCAGACAAGTTACTTCCGCTGCTGGTTTGTATGACTGTATGACTTGAATGTTGGGTCGTGAGACCCGTACCTTTGTGTATGTTATGTATGGCTCTCTGAGCCTTAAATAAAGTACTTGTGTCGTAGAGTCATGTTGTGATGCTTCGTTGTATTTGCACATATCGAGCATATTGTGTGTATGATTGAAATGCTTGGTATGTGTGGGATCTGACTACCTAGTTGTATATCTTTAGTAGCCTCTCTTACCGGGAAATGTCTCCTAGTGTTACCGCTGAGCCATGGTAGCTTGCTACTGCTCTGGAACACTTAGGCTGGCCGGCATGTGTCCTTCTTCGTTCCTGTGTCTGTCCCTTCGGGGAAATGTCACGCATTGAGTACCGGAGTCCTGTTAGCCCGCTACAGCCCGGTTTACCGGAGTCCTGCTAGCCCAGTGCTACAGCCCAGACCCACTTGCTGATGACCGACACGTTCGAAGCTGGGTCATGGATGCCTGTCCCTGTAAGTCTGTGCCGCTTTGGGTTTACGACTAGTCATGTCAGCCCGGGCTCCTTATCATATGGATGCTAGCGACACTATCATATACGTGAGCCAAAAGGCGCAAACGGTCCCGGGCAAAGGTAAGGCGACACCCGTGGGGATACCGTGCGTGAGGCCGCAAAGTGATATGAGGTGTTACCGGCTAGATCGATGTGACATCGAGTCGGGGTCCTGACAGTCTCCTACTGGATTGATACCTTGGTTCTCAAAAACTGAGGGAAATACTTACGCTACTTTGCTGCATCACCCTTTCCTCTTCAAGGGAAAAACAATGCAGTGCTCAAGAGGTAGCACACAACACCAAGATACGTCTCCATCCTATCTAATTTCGGAAACACTTTTGCTCTTGTTTTGCCCCTAATTTTCATGATTTGAGTGAAACTAACCAGACTTACGATGTTGTCAATAGAACTACTTTGGTGTTGTTTTTCTATAAATAGTCCGTTTGTGACTATGGAGAGAGGGAATCATCGTTGTCGTCGTCACCAACCCTTCTCCATCAACAATTTCATGATGCTCACAATCACGTGTGAGTAATTTCTTTGCAGGTATACTGGAGGTAGATGGTGTGGCACCCCGGCTCAGAGGAACCGTAACACCCCGTATTCCAGCCCAGAGATCAAGTCTTTTGAAATACAGTACTGCTTCGCATAGAACAAATCATCTCTTACTACAAATAATATGGGTACAAGGGTTCGGGTGTTTCGAAGGATTACATCGGCAGGTGACACTATGCCTGCCAAGGTAGCTCTGTGCTACTAGCAGAACAACTCATAGCAGCGGAATAACTTCTAGCAGCGGAACAATAATGACGATTGTGAACTCCACTCTGTAGGGACTCTGGCTGGGACACATCCTAGCTCGCAAACTCGGGATCCTCGACAAACAATCAAACACAGCATCACCTGCAATTTGGCATGACACGCCCAGTGAGTACTTTGAATGTACTTGCAAGCTCACAGCAACCAAAAGCAGTCAAGACAAACAACAATGTGGCATTTACATGCTAATTACAGATGAGCATGATACCACTAGAACAATACGAGATTAGCAAGTCATGAACATGTTACTTATGATATGAACATGATGATGATGCATGAGAGGGGGTCGATGTTTAAGGTCTCTTGGACAAACTTACTCTTCTCGGAGGTTATCTTACCGTCGTGATCATCACACGATCACCTCATGATCAACCATCATCAAGAATACCAGAGTGATCATCACAAGATCACCTCATCATCATCAGGAATACCATCATGATCATCTCGTGACCATATAAAGATCAACCAACTTCTTTCCTCATTGAACCGGGGTTGTTTATTAGTCAGATTAGTATTACTATTGACCCATAATGTGACCTACTATGGACTGGGCCCATAACCGAGGGCGCGGTTATCGATAGATTATACACTCTGCAGAGGTTAGTACAATGTACCCACACTACGGAATTCATGGCCTCGTGCTCCCATTCGGGTGGACCAACGACATTTCGACAAAACCAATCTATTGCATGACACTCTCCTGGCCACTCTGACAAACTCCCCTTTGGGCTATGTCCTGGGCGACCCCGATGCCAACTCTTGACATCCGCCACTTTCATGGCCTGCCACCGTCGTGGAAAAACTAAAACAAACGGTCCCAAACGGGGACAAAAGCGTGCAAACAACTCGGGAAGACAAGACTATTGCCGCCTACCGGGCTAGGGTAGCGCACGCAAATAACCTTTCCTAGTTGGAGGCACCGGTGAGAGGCATGGCAATAGACCGAATTAGGCCCCCATAAGGCTAGTGTGGCTGCACCGGTCATCTCGATTCGATGGCACTATGACTCAGCCAACAGATTTGTTCAAGTTCGATTAAAGTCCGTTTTAACTTGAATGGTGATGCAAAATAGCATGATGAAAACAACAATGCATATGAGCATGATATCAACATGAGCATGGGTAGGCAACATAGCCATTTCACAAATAAATCTTACCATCAACAATATTTATTTTACTGATGCAAGTGAGCATGGCAATAGTAATGATCATGAATATTACAAGTACTTTCATAACAGACGATAATAATGCATATGAGCATATCATTATCACTAGCATGAACTAATTACAAGGATGGAACCTAAGAATAATAATACTAGCAAATAATCATTTAACTTACTAGGTGCGTATGAACATGGCATAAGAAATGAGCATGGGTTCACAAGCATATAAAGCATTCACAAAATATTAACACGCATACATTATTTAAATATTCAAGTGGAAAACTATGGATACTGCAAGGCCATCATGCAAGTGGCTGTTGTGGCTTCCCTGGATTGGAGGATTTGTCGGAAAGAAGTGCGAGAAGCTCGCGGAGAGATTTGCCGGAAATGTTTCTCTCTCGGCAGAGCTGATTAGAGGGCAAGGGCAAAATGGTCTCCATCGTATCTACTTTTCCAAACACTTTTGCCCTTGTTTTGGACTCTAACTTGCATGATTTGAATGGAACTAACCCGGACTGACGTTGTTTTTAGGGGAATTGCCATGGTGTTATTTTTGTGCAGAAATAAAAGTTCTCGGAATGACCTGAAAATCAACGGAGAATTATTTTGGAATATATAAAAAATACTGGAAGAAAGATCCACGTCAGGGGGCCCACACCTTGTCCACAAGGGTGGGGGGCGCGCCCTACCCCCCTGGGCGTGCCCCTACCTCGTCAGCCCCCTGATGCTCCACCGACCTCAACCCTGACTCCATATATTCACTTTTCGGGAGAGAAAAATCAGAGAGAAGGATTCATCGCGTTTTACGATACGGAGCCGCCGCCAAGCCCTACACTTTCTCGGGAGGGCTGATTTGGAGTCTGTTCAGGGCTCTAGAGAGGGGAATTCGTCGCCATCGTCATCATCAACCTTCCTCCATCACCAATTTCATGATGCTCACCGCTGTGCATGAGTAATTCCATCGTAGGCTTGCTGGACGGTGATGGGTTGGATGAGATTTATTATGTAATCGAGTTAGTTTTGTTAGGGTTTGATCCCTAGTATCCACTATGTTCTGAGATTGATGTTGCTATGACTTTGCTATGCTTAATGCTTGTCACTAGGGCCCGAGTGCCATGATTTCAGATCTGAACCTATTATGTTTTCATCAATATATGAGAGTTCTTGATCCTATCTTGCAAGTCTATAGTCACCTACTATGTGTTATGATCCGGCAACCCCGAAGTGACAATAACCGGGACCACTCCCGGTGATGACCGTAGTTTGAGGAGTTCATGTATTCACTATGTGTTAATGCTTTGGTCCGGTACTCTATTAAAAGGAGGCCTTAATATCCCTTAGTATCCAATAGGACCCCGCTGCCACGGGAGGGTAGGACAAAAGATGTCATGCAAGTTCTTTTCCATAAGCATGTATGACTATATACGGAATAAATGCCTACATTATATTGATGAACTAGAGCTAGTTCTGTGTCACCCTAGGTTATGACTACATGATCGATCGCATCCGGCATAATTCTCCATCACCGATCCAATGCCTACGAGCTTTCCATATATTGTTCTTCACTTATTTACTTTTTCGTTGCTACTGTTACAATTACTATAAAATACCAAAAATATTACTTTTGCTACCGTTACCACTACTATCATATTACTCTGCTACTAAATACCTTGCTGCAGATATTAAGTTTCCAGGTGTGGTTGAATTGACAACTCAGCTGCTAATACTTGAGAATATTCTTTGGCTCCCCTTGTGTCGAATCAATAAATTTGGGTTGAATACTCTACCCTCGAAAACTGTTGCAATCCCCTATCCTTGTGGGTTATCAAGACTATTTTCTGGCGCCGTTGCCTAGGAGCATAGCTTTATTCTTTGAGTCACTTAGGATTTATATCTTCTTATCACTATGAAGAACTTGAAAGATCAAAGGACCAAAATCTATCCCCCAACTACGAGGGGAGGTAAGGAACCGCCATCTAGCTCTGCACTTGATTCACTTTCTGTTTTGAGTAAACTTGCGACACCTAAACCTGCTTCTGCTATTCATTCTGATATGTCGCATGTTATTGATGATGCCACTTCTGCTATGCATGATACTTATGATGAAACTACTTCTATGCTTGATACTACTGTGCCACTTGGTGAATTTATTGATGAACAACTTGCTAGGGCTAGAGAGAATGAAATTATTGAAACTGATAATATTGATGAAAGTGATGATGAAGATTCTCCCTCTAGATATGAATTACATGTTGTTCCTGAGGGTTATGTTATGGATGAAGAAACTGCTAGAGATTTTCTTGCTTGCAATAATAGAAGTGATCTTAAGAAATTATTAGCTAAGATGAAAGAAAAATCTCTGAATGCTAGAATGAAATATGATCCTGCTTATGCTACTTCACCTATCTTTATTACTGATAATGATTATTATTTCTCTGTTGATCCCGAGTTAATTAATTTGGTTGAATCTGATCCTTTCTATGGCTATGAATCTGAAACTGTTGTGGCACATCTTACTAAATTAAATGATATAGCTACCCTGTTCACTAATGATGAGAAAACTCGCTACTATTATATCCTTAAATTTTTTCCGTTCTCATTAAAGGGTGATGCTAAGATATGGTTTAATTCTCTTGATCCTGGTTGTGTGCATAGTCCCGAGGATATGATTTACTACTTCTCTGCTAAATATTTCCCTGCTCATAAGAAACAAGCTACTTTAAGGGAAATATATAATTTTGTGCAAATTGAAGAAGAGAGTCTCCCACAAGCTTGGGGGAGGCTTCTCCGATTACTTAATGCTTTGCCTGACCATCCTCTCAACAAAAATGAAATACTTGATATCTTTTATAATGGACTAACCGATGCTTCCAGAGATTACCTGGATAGTTGTGTTGGTTGTGTTTTCAGGGAAAGAACTGTTTATCAAGATGAAATTCTATTGAATAATATGTTTACTAATGAAAATAATTGGACACTTCCTGAACCAACTCCTAAGCCAACTCCAAAGGAAAGGGGTATTCTATTTCTCAGTCCTGAAGATATGCAAGAGGAAAATAAATCTATGAAAGAAAAAGGTATTAAAGATACAGATGTTAAGAATTTACCACCTATTGAAGAAATACATGGTCTTAATTTGCCACCTGTTGAAGAAATGCATGGTCTTGATAACCCGACACGGGTAGTAAAGGTAAATTCTCTCTATAGATTTGATGAAGGTGATATTCCTCATAATAAGTCTGCTAGCCAATGCTTAGATGAGTTTGATAATTTTATTGTTAAACAAGAAATTTTTAATGCTTATGTTGGCAGACAATTGAAACATAATTCTTATATGATCGAACACTTGAGTGATTATATGGCTAATGTTAAAGGTGAACTTAAACTTATTAGTAAACATGCTTCTATGGTTACCACTCAAGTAGAACAAGTACTTAGAGCTCAGAATGATTTGCTCAATGAATTAAATAGTAAGAAAAATAATAATGTTGTTAGAGTTGTGACTAGAGGTGGTAAAATGACTCAGGAACCTTTGTATCCTGAAGGCCATCCTAAGAGAATTGAGCAAGATTCTCAGAGAACTAATGTAGATGCACCTAGTCCTTCTAAAAGGAAGAAAAAGAAAAATGATAGGACTTTGCATGCTTCTAGTGAACTTGTTGTTGACACACCTGAGAATCCCAATGATATTTCTATTTCTGATGCTGAAACACAACCTGGTAACGAACATGAACCTAGTGTTAATGTTAATGATGATGTTCATGTTGAAGGTCAACCTAGCAATGACAATGATGTAGAGGTTGAACCTGTTGTTGATCTTGATAACCCACAATCAAAGAATCAACTTATGATAAGAGAGACTTTGTTGCTAGGAAGCACGGTAAAGAAAGAGAACCATGGGTTCATAAACCCATGTCCTTTCCTCCTAAACCATCCAAGAAAAAGGATGATGAGGATTTTGAGCGCTTTGCTGAAATGATTAGACCTATCTTTTTGCGTATGTGTTTGACTGATATGCTTAAAATGAATCCTTATGCTAAGTACATGAAGGATATTGTTACTAATAAAAGAAAGATACCGGAAGCTGAAATTTCCACCATGCTTGCTAATTATAGTTTTAAGGGTGGAATACCAAAGAAACTTGGAGATCCAGGGGTACCCACTATACCATGCTCCATTAAAAGAAACTATGTTAAAACTGCATTATGTGATCTTGGAGCCGGTGTTAGTGTTATGCCTCTCTCTTTATATCGTAGACTTGATTTGAATAAAGTTGACACCTACTAAAATATCTTTGCAAATGGCTGATAAATCAACTGCTATACCTGTCGGTATTTGTGAGGATGTGCCTGTTGTGGTTGCAAACGTTACTATTTTAACATATTTTGTTATTCTTGATATTCCCGAGGACGATAGTATGTATATTATTCTCAGAAGACCCTTTTTGAATACTGCAGGGGCTGTTGTTGATTGCAACAAAGGTAATGTAACTTTTCATGTTAATGGCAATGAGCATACGGTACACTTTTGGAGGAAACAACCTCAAGTTCATAGTATAAACTCTATTGGAAAAATTCCATCGATTATTTTTGGAGGTTTTGAATTTCCTCTACCTACTATCAAGAAGAAATATGATATTCTTATTATTGGGGACGTGCATATCCCCGTTGAGGTAACATAGTGTTATTCGAAATTTCTCCGGTTTCATTTTACTTGAAATGAGTTTGTTAACAATACCTGATCAACCTTGTTAGTGGATTCCTTTTGATGAGCATGAGATGGATGAAGTTAGAAAACACAACTATATGTACCCTCCTTTTACTTTCTGTTATTTATATTAAATGAAGAAAAAAATAGTATTTTTATGTCTGTTTGCTGAATTATCCATGCAATAAAAAATACCCCGAAAATGAAAGTTCTCCAAATGCCCTGAAATTTAAATATGATTTTTATGGAATATTTGAAGATCTCTGGCACTGAGAACACAGCAGGGGGAGCAAGCACCTGGCCACAAGGGTCCAGGGTGCACCCCCTGCCTCGTGGGCCCATGGTGGCTCCCCTCCACTTATTTCGGCCACCACACACTCCTTATTCCTCCCAAAAAATCACTAACCAGCTCAAGCACGAGTTCTAGCTCATCTTGCTGCCATTTTTGATCTCCTTGATCAAAGATCCATTCACAAAACTACCTTGGGGGATTGAACTTTGGTATGTGACTCCTCCAATGGTCCAATTAGTTTTTGTTCTAGTGCTTTATTTATTGCAAATTTTTTTGCTTGGGTGACCCTGTTCTTGAGCTTGCATGTCAAATTTATATTGTCAAAAGTAGTTTCAATGCATGATATAGACTCTAGGCACTTGTAGGATTAGTTGCTATCAATTTTGTTGAGTTTGGTTCACTTTTATTTTGAAGTTACTAAAAATTTCAGAAATTTCCAGAAAAAGATGAAGAGATTTTTGAGGGGCTCATCGAGCCAAAGCTCGAAGGATAAACAAAGCGAAAAGAACAAGAAGCCCAAGTATAATCTCCCTCGCACCGTGGAGGTTCGGCCGTGTGAATGGCCTTGTGATGATTTTTTGAGAGCAGTCGGGATTTATGATGATTTCTATGAATTGGCTGAGAATGCAGGCCTCACCGTCTTCCTCCACGACCAACGTGAACAATATCTCTTACTCACCAATATCTTTGTGCAAAACTTTTATTTCCATGCTAAGAGCTCACCACATATGGTGGAATTTTATTTATATGATGAGCATAAGGAGATGTCACTTCGTGATTTTTGTCGGGTTTGTTTGATACCTTTTGAGGGCAGCGTAGAGGAACCACATCGTGACAATGTGGAAGGGTTTATTGATACAATTGCTGTAGGGGAAACGAGGAAAGTTTCCGATGCAAGAATTACTAGCATACATTTTCCTATTTTACGTTACTTCACAATATTTGCTAGTAGATGCTTAATTGGTCGCAGAAACTGTGGCAACCTTAGTGCCCCTAATATTGTTATTTTGTGCCATTCCTTGTTCCGTGATGACACATTTAACATGGGAGCTATTGTTGCAAAGCAGTTAAATCTTAACCGTACTAAGGGCCCCGTCCTTGGAGGCATCTTCGCCTCGCGCCTCGCTGCACACTTTAACATACCTATTAGGCATTATGAGAAGGAAGAGAAGTTACCGCCTCCTGTTTTTCTAGACTATAAGAGTATGGTAGCACATGGTTTTATCGTTAAGAATAAGGAAAAGATGCTTAAGTACAAGCTGCTATTTGATAAGAATAACCCTGAGACTATTACTTTGCCTGCTCCTTCCTTGTTTGACTTATCTGTAGGCAAGTACCTTGTTCCGCCGGAGGCCATTCACGCCTACCGAAACCCCACACCATCTACAGAGCCAGAGCCGGATCCACAATTTGATCCTCACCGGTAGCCTGTTTATCAGTGGAATCCGGAAGAGATCGCCAACCAGTGGCACCAGGGGGATTCTTCTCAGTACGACCCCAACTATTACTTTGGATATCCGCCAGGCCAGCCGTGGCCATAGACCAACTTAGACCAAAAGCCTAAGCTTGGGGGAGTACATATTTCTCGCCGCCATTATATTCATGTTCACACACTCATGCTAGTTGTCGATGCTCATACTTTTTCATTGTACTATCCATGCTAGTTTATTTTCTATCTTAAGCTTTCTTCTTGTGTGTTTAATAAACCTTAATAAAAAATAGTTGTAGCTTTCAGCTAGTTTACTTTCCATGCTTGTAGTATTAATTAAAAAGAAAACCCAAAAAGATCTCTCGTTCTTCTTTTGCTTGTTGGGAGCTTTCCCGTGTAAATAGTTTTATTTCTTTCTTGTTCTTTGGGGGTTGAGAGGAAAAGACCATGATTAAAATGTCGAGTGGCTCTCATATGCATTATTGTTGATCTAACAAAGAGCCCATATTACCTTGTCTTCTCTCTTGAATTGAATGCTTGCAGATTCCAGCTTAGTCCAATGCACGTGCACTATTATTATTATTTTCTACACTATTCGGTCGTGCAAGTGAAAGGCAATAATGATGATTATATGATGAACTTATTGAGATGAGAAAAGCTGGTAGGAACTCGACCTCTCTTGTTTTTGTAAATATGATTAGTTCATCATTCCTGATTCAGCCTATTATGAATAAACATGTTTGCAATGACAATTAGAGATTGTGGTTGCTTATGCCATGCTTAATTATCTAGGAGCTTATAATGGTTTACCTTGCGTGCCAACATGCTATTAAAATGGTTGTGATGTGGTATGATAGGGTGGTATCCTCTTTTGAATGATTCGAGTGGCTTGACTTGGCACATGTTCATGCATGTAGTTGAAACAAAATCAACATAGCCTCTATGATATTTATGTTCATGGTGCATTATATCCTACTCATGCTTGCATTTGGTGTTGATTAATTTTAATGCATGTTCATCACTATTGTCGCTCTCTAGCTGGTCGCTTCCCAGTCTTTTTCTAGCCTTCACTTGTACTAAGCGGGAATACTGCTTGTGCATCCAATTCCATAAACCCCAAAGTTGTTCCATATGAGTACACCATACCTACCTATATATACGGTATCTACCTGCTGTTCCAAGTAAATTTGTATGTGCCAAACTCTAAACCTTCAAATAAACATTCTGTTTTGTATGCCCGAATAGCTCATGTATCAACTAGGGCTGTCTGTATCTTCCATGCTAGGCGGGTTATTCTCAAGAGGAGTGGACTCCGCTCCTCACTCACGAGAACATGGCTGGTCACCGCGATGCCCAGTCCCATGCTTTATGCAACTCAAATCAAAATAACTGCAAATAAAACTCCCCTAGGATTGTTGTTAGTTGGAGGCACTCGTTGTTTTGAGCAAGCCATGGATTGATGCTTGTTGGTGGAGGGGGAGTATAAACTTTACCATTATGTTTGGGAACCGCCTATAATGTGTGTAGCATGCAAGATATCGAGATCTCTCGGTTGTTATGTTGACAATGAAAGTATACCGCTCAAAATATCATTCATATCTATTTCAAAACCGAGCTCTGGCACCTCTACAAATCTGTGCTTCCCTTTGCAAAGGGCCTATCTATTTACTTTTATGTTGAGTCATCATCCTCTTATTAAAAAGCACCAGTTGGAGAGCACCGCTGTCATTTGCATTCATTACTGTTAGTTTACATTGAGTATGACTTCACTGGATCTCTTTTACCATGAATTACAATGTCTAGTCAGTCCTTGATCTTTAAAGGTGCTCTGCATATATGTTTTGCGGTCTCAGAAAGGGCTAGCGAGATACCATCCCGTTATATCATATTATGATTGTTTTGAGAAAGTGTTGTCATCCGAGATTTATTATTATTGCTCGCTAGTTGATTATGCCATTGATATGAGTAAACATGAGACCTAAGTGTTATTGTGAATATGGTTAGTTCATAATCTTTGCTGAAAACCTGAATGCTGGCTTTACACATTTACAACAACAAGAGCAAACATAGTTTGTAAAAGTTTTTCTTTATCACTTCCAGTTTATCAACTGAATTGCTTCAGGATAAGCAAAGGTTTAAGCTTGGGGGAGTTGATATGTCTCCATTGTATCTACTTTTCCAAACACTTTTTCCCTTGTTTTGGACTCTAACTTGCATGATTTGAATGGAACTAACCTGGACTGACGCTATTTTCAGCAGAATTGCCATGGTGTTATTTTTGTGCAGAAATAAAAGTTCTCGGAATGACCTGAAAATCAGCGGAGAATTATTTTGGAATATATAAAAAATACTGGAAGAAAGATCCATGTCAGGGGGCCCACACCCTGTGCACGAAGGTGAGGGGCGCGCCCTACCCCGTGGGCGCGCCCCCTGCCTCGTGAGCCCCCTGATGCTCCACCGACGTCAACCCTGACTCCATATATTCACTTTAGGGGAGAAAAAAAATATCAGAGAGACGGATTCATCGCATTTTACGATACGGTGCCGCCACCAAGCCCTAAACTCTCTCGGGAGGGCTGATCAGGAGTCCGTTCGGGGCTCCGGAGAGGGGAATCCGTCGCCATCGTCATCATCAACCTTCCTCCATCACCAATTTCATGATGCTCACCGCCGTGCGTGAGTAATTCCATCGTAGGCTTGCTGGACGGTGATGGGTTGGATGAGATTTATCATGTAATCGAGTTAGTTTTGTTAGGGTTTGATCCCTAGTATCCACTATGTTCTGAGATTGATGTTGCTATGACTTTGCTATGCTTAATGCTTGTCACTAGGGCCCGAGTGCCATGATTTCAGATCTGAACCTATTATGTTTTGATCAATATATGAGAGTTCTTGATCCTATCTTGCAAGTCTATAGTCACCTATTATGTGTTATGATCCGGCAACCCCGAAGTGACAATAATCGGGACCAGTCCCGGTGATGACTGTAGTTTGAGGAGTTCATGTATTCACTATGTGTTAATGCTTTGGTCCGGTACTCTATTAAAAGGAGACCTTAATATCCCTTAGTTTCCAATAGGACCCCGCTGCCACGGGAGGGTAGGACAAAAGATGTCATGCAAGTTCTTTTCCATAAGCACGTATGACTGTATTTAGAATACATGCCTACATTATATTGATGAACTGGAGCTAGTTCTGTGTCACCCTAGGTTATGACTGTTACATGATCGATCACATCCGTCATAATTCTCCATCACCGATCCAATGCCTATGAGCTTTCCATATATTGTTCTTCGCTTATTTACTTTTCCGTTGCTACAGTTACAATTACTATAAAATACCAAAAACATTACTTTTGCTACCGTTACCACTACTATCATATTACTCTGCTACTAAATACCTTGCTGTAGATATTAAGTTTCCAGGTGTGGTTGAATTGACAACTCAGCTGCTAATACTTGAGAATATTCTTTGGCTCCCCTTGTGTCGAATAAATAAATTTCGGTTGAATACTCTACCCTCGAAAACTATTGCGATCCCCTATACTTGTGGGTTATCAGACAACATAGTGAAAATGATACCAATAGAACGGGCTCGACGACTAGAGAACATGGGCTTTTGAATCACCTGAATTGAAGTCACTGCATAGATACATCTGTTCGTTCGTTAGGCAGAAAACAAATAGAAACATATTCATTTTTGCTCTTATCTCTACTCCTATAAAAGACTCAGTTGGTGATGATGATGTGTCTGCCATCCGTCATTTCTGACCATTAGATCCGCATCTAACGGCTATGAGGTAAGTTGTGGCATTTTTGCAACATTAGCCCACTTCTCTGCTCCAATTTGCAGAAAACCCCTTATTATCTTGAAAGCAACCACATCCCTCCCTCACCTCATCAAAACAGCCTGAGAAATATATTTTGAGTGAAACATAATATATTTTTAGTGGTATATGTATATCAAAACAAGAGTGTGTTCTTCCAAGTTTGTGAACAAGTACTATTCTATTTTGGATCCGTTGCAACGCACGGGCACATTGCTAGTAACAGATGAATGCCCACTATTTAAAAGATTCGGCTGGCGGGGTAAACAGAAAGCACCTCTAACAGAAATACGCTTTCGGCAAAGAGAAAGCGCATTCCTGGCCGAAGCCGCAGCAGATTACAACTCTAGAAAGGGAAAAACATTTTCCACTTAACAAGTCAATGGGCTCTCTTGGTCAGCCCCTAGAGGCTTACAGGTGGGGCCTGTTGCGCCTTCTCTCTCTCTCCTCCTAGTCGTCTCCTTCCTCACGACAAAGGGCGGGGGAGGGCCTCTTCCCCCGGTGCAGCTGGCGCCGGGTGACGTGAGGGAGTCGGCCAGTGAGTGCAGGGGCTCTGGTGGCTCACACCACGCCCGATGGTGGGATCGGGAGCACTCCAGACGACCTGTAGGCTATAGCGTCACCACCACGGGCCAGCACAGCGGCCGAAGGGCACCGGCGGAGCTGCCCCAGTAAGGCTCCCCCCAGCAAGGATGAGAATGGCAACGGCTTCATGGACTCTAGAGAAGGTGTTGAGTGCAGAAGAGATGCCGGGGAAGGGCCACAGACATGAGTTGGCTGAGGGGAATCGGGCGGTGGCACACCGGCCATAGGAGAGGGCAGGAGCTCCTAGAGCTCAGTGGGAGGGGCTAGAGAAGAGTGGTGAGGCCACTGGTGGTCTTTCTAGGCCTCGGGGATGGCTTAAATAGCCGGGCGATCTTGTGGCCGACCGGCCATGGTGGTGGGGGCGACGGTCAAAGCACATGCATGGCTGTCGTGGAGTAAGGAGAAGGAAAGAGGAAGGGACGAGGGCCCGGGAATGAGCGAGTGGCAAAGGTGAATCTCCTGGACATGGTGTGGTGTCGAGGGCGCGAGGAAATGGATGAGGCAGAGGGCCCCAATGTCCGGAGCACGCGTTTGTGCATGTCATCTGCGTAGTCACCACGTGAACAGGCGCACATGGTGCGCTCTGACCTGCAGAAGGTTGTCTAGCATGTGGCCCCTACTTGCTAGAGACCCAGAATGATCTTGGTTCAATTAAAGCAACTCTGTGCTGAGTGGTAGCATCAACTGTAGCTCCTGGCAGCAAGGCGTTTGTGATGAACCGGGGAAGGTTCACTTGGGTAGGGCTTCTGAGCTTAAGTTAAGGTTGATCACTCACTAAGCTAACCACTGTGGAAAGGTTTCAGCTCAAATGGAGGGGTTTAGATAGCACTTTCTTTGCAATGTGCCCCACTGGACAGAAATGAGAAGATGAAGTTGCACTTACATAGATGATTGTATTGAGCTCAATTTTTTCGAGAGGAGTTATTTGGGCTTATGAAGGCACTTAAAAAATTTCATACCATTTGGATAAGTAAAAATGGTACTCGCTTCACAGTGCTTCACCCTGGACAGAATCTTGGGAAAATTATAAAGAAATAATGGACAGAATCTTGCAAAGTTCCACAATGGGGCACTTATACCGAACCCCGCAAATTTGACTACACTAAGTTCCTTGCTAGCATCAGTCGGGGTGAAACTAGAAGCGTAACACAAGCTGCTATAGGGAGCATTCACTTTCCTTCTTTACACTATTTTGCTCTCTTCATAGGTAGATGCATTAATGGTAAACATGACCATAGCCACCTTTGCGCTTCTGATTTGAGCATTCTTAAAAGTGCAGTAATGAACGATAAGTAATGTAACTTGGGAGCTATAGTTGCATGTCGGTTACATAATGATGCTTTGGATGGAGATTTTTATGGTGGAATTTATGCCACTCGTTTGGCTGATTATCTTGGGGTACCCATAAGAAATGATGATACCCAGTTGTTACCTATTTTCCTTGATTATTCAGCTATGGAACATTTTCGATTTCTTGAAAGGGGCAACCTGTCATTCCAGTACAAACTAATCTTTAACAAGCACCCTGTTTTCCATATTATTCTTCCCGCTCCCGCCTTCTTTAACTTTCACGTAAAAGGGAGATATTTTATACTTATGGAGGAGGCAAAGGAGTACGAGAGGGCGAGGGAGACCGCCCGTCTCAACAAGGCAGCTCGCCAGGCGGTGGGAGCTGCAATCCAATACAATCCAAACTACGACTACGATTATCATCCAGGCCAGCCGTGGCCATATACCAACTTAGGCCTAAAGCCTAAGCTTGGGGGAGTACATATATCTCACCGATATTACATTCATGTTCACACATTCATTCTAGTTGTTGGTGTTCATCTTTTTCCATTGTATAATCCATGTTAATTTATTTTTCTTGTTTTTCTTCTCGTGTGTTTGAAAAACTTTGCAAAACCCCCAAAATATTTCTCTTTTCTTTTCAATATTTCTTTCTAGTTTATTTAGTTTAGTAGTTCGTAATATTAGAAGAAAAACCCAAAAAGATTTCTCATTCTTCTTTTGCTTGTGGGAGCTTTCCCGTGTAAATATTTTTTTCTCGTTTCCACTTTTCTTTCATTGTGCTTTCTTTAGAAAAACAAAAACTCAAAAAATATTTGAGTGCGTTACTTTAAAATTCTTTTCTTTCTGGATCGTAAGGAGAAGACTATGATGAAAATGTTGAGTGGCTCTCATATGCATTATTGTTGATCTAATAAAGAGCCCATATTACATTGTCCACTCCTTTGAATAAATCTTTGCAGATTCCAGCTTAGTTCACGTCACGTGCACTCTTATTATTATTCACATCATTCGATCATGCAAATGAATGTCAATAATGACGAAATTTGATGAATTGATTGAGGTGGAGAAAAGCTGGTATGAACTCAACCTATTTTTTTGTAAATATGTTTAGCTCATCGTTCTTGATTCAGCCTATTATGAATGAAACATGTTTGCAATGACAATTAGAGATCATAGTTACTCATGCCATGCTTAACTAGCTAGGAGAGGATAATGGTTTATCTTGTGTGTCAACATGCATTTAAAATGGTTATGATGTAGTATGATAGGATGGTATCCTCCTCTGAATGATTCAAGTGGCTTGACTTTGCACATGTTCACACATGTAGTTGAATCAAAACCGACATAGTCTCCACGATATTCACTACTGGAAACAGGGAATTTGCCATTAGTCAGCTCTTTGTTGTCTGTCAGCAAATGGCAAAGAACGTCTTTGCCATCTGCTAACAAAAAACATACGACAATGAATTGACAGACGACAAAGAACCTGGTTGCCATCAGCCAGTTCTTTGCCATCTGCCAGCCGATGGCAAATAATCTTTGCCGTCCGCTGGCAGACGGCAAAGAGGTGGGTGGGGTCTAGTGCCGTAACGGCCTATCAACCCACCTCTTTGCTGTGTGCTAGCAGATGGAAAAGAATATTTTCCTGCTGGCAGATGACAAATAAGTGGGTGGGGCCCAGTGGATGACGGTGCTGTAATGGACCACTAGCCCCACCTCTTTGCCATCTGCTGGCTGATGGCAAAGAGGTGGGGCTTTGCCATCCGCTGGCTGATGGCAAATATGTTTTATATCTTACTCATGCTTACATTCAATGTTGATTAACCTCAAAGCATGTTTATGAACATTGTTGCTCTCTGGTTCACTACTGCAGGATGCTGCTAACGCGACACTATGATCAGAGACCCTTTGATGAAGCTGTGTGCGATGCATTAATTGCAAACGGTGATGTAGAATAACCGTAAAAAAAGATGCAAAATGTTTGCAATGAAGGATACATCAAACACGGTTCAGATTTTAGTTGCGTGTGCGATGCGGGGCATACGATTGATCCATACGAACTGTTTGTGATGAGACAGAACAATAGAAACGGGAAGCCATATCAAGGTGTGCGCGACATACAGTTCGCTTTGATGAACCGTTTGCGATGATCAAGTTGAACACAAATGATTTCGGCGTAACAAGATGTGTGTGATACCCGGCAAACAGGTTGGTAATCAGAATTGTCTGCGATCTTTATAGACAGCCCATACGGTCTTTTTGTGAATTGTATGCTCGTCAAGGCACACAATTCAAGAAACCTACCTATGGGTGATAATGTAAAGATCTCTGTCGAATACGCATTACTAACCGTCTGCGATGAGATTGTCAGGGGAAATAGAGATAACGAATTAATATGAGCGAACGGAAACAGAGATATATGCAGTCTGCTTAATTTAGTCCTTCATCTTGTTGTTGTTGTTCGATGGCCCCAACGACATTGTCTTGGCAAGGATGCTTCTTGCCACTGACCGTTGGCTTTTCATCGATGCCGCCATTGTCATCGTCGTAGTTGTCGTCATCCTCCTCCTCCTCGTTCGACCATTCCTCCTCCTCATCATCGTCATCCTCTTCTTCGTTCTCCAACGGCTGCTCGTCCGTCTGGTTGTCGCCTGACGACTCCGGAGGCGGCATCCCTTCCATGACCCGGATATAATCGAGGTCTAGGCTCGACGCCAGACTCATGGAAGATGAGCGGGATGATTCTGATGTCGTCCTCGCATAAAAACCACGAGAAAGCGAGATTGAAGAGTGTGTGCAAGTGTGTAGCGCGGCCTGCCGGGGACGATGAAGATGGTGGGACACTTAAGCAGGGCATGCACATAAGAGGAATGCCAATTGAAGCGGGGGTTGACGTATTATCTAACCGCTGATATAATCAACTGCAATTATTTGTACCCAGTCGCTCCAAATTCCCGGTGTTGTGCAGTTCTCAATGTGATAATTAATTACGCACATGCATTGGAGCGTCCAAATATGAAAGAAGCATTTTTCATAGTACTTATAATCCCTCCATACCGGCGGCCTAGGTGGGGAAAACAAGAGAACTTGATGATTATTTGGTAATCAATACCATTGCGTGCAGAGAATTGACCATTACATGCATGTTATGCTAAGTAGTCTGAAGTCATTGAATGCATACTAGCCGCATGACTCCTATTGGCTGATTTCTTTTTTCAGGACAAAAACAAGGAACAGGTTTTGGGATTATTTGATTTTCGTAATGTGACTTCTATATGCACCGGTACGAACAGAGTAGGACAGTTGGCAAGCAATACATTGAGCTCTTCTTATTGATGAAGCCAGTAATAATCAAACTACAAAGGAAAAGAAAAAAAAGACAAAGGAAAATATCTGCACAAATCATCGTGTAACATCAATGGCATATGACCTAGATGTGCATTACTTAGAGAACATCTAGATGTGCTTTAGCAATACTGTCAAACAAAACCCCTAATCATCATTGCAAATAGCGCATAGAACATGGCTAATGCGACAACCACAACTACACATGCTAGTTCCTTCTTGTCTCTTGCTTTCATCTGTTGCCTATGATTGATTCTTTCTTGATTCATTGTACTGATTGTACATTCCAGATCAGCCCATTTTTCTTCAGCTTTACATTATCTTCTACGAGCTTGGTGATAACACTTCGAGCCCTGCCATGCCATTCTTCATCCAACTAGTTGCTACCTCTTGAGCTTGCGTTGGTTTTCCCCTTGAAGAGGAAAGGGTGATGCAGCAAAGTAGTGTAAGTATTTCCCTCAATTTTGAGAATCAAGGTATCAATCCAGTAGGAAACAACGCGACAAGCCACCGAATACCTGCACAAACAAACACCAACTTGCAACTAACGCGACAAAGGGGTTGTCAATCCCTTCACGGTTATTCGCAAAGTGAGATTTGATAGAGATGGATAAACGGTAAAGTAATATTTTTGGTATTTTTGGTTTATGGAACGGGAAGTAAAAGATTGCAAAAGAAAGTAAATAGGAAACTAGAATTGTAGATCAAAAACTTATATGATGGAAAATAGACCCGGGGGCCATAGGTTTCACTAGAGGCTTCTCTCAAGAAAGGAATTATTACGGTAGGTGAACAAACTACTGCCGAGCAATTGATAGAAAAGCGCAAAGTTATGATGATATCTAAGGCAATGATCATGAATATAGGCATCACGTCCATGTCAAGTAGACTGAAATGATTCTGCATCTACTACTATTACTCCACACATCGACTGACTCCTGCCTGCATCTAGAGTATTAAGTTCATAAGAACAAAGTAACCCATTAAGTAAGATGACATGATGTAGCGGGATTAACTCAAGCAATATGATGAAAACCCCATCTTGTTATCCTTGATGGCAACAATACAATACGTGTCGGTTCCCCTTTTGTCACTAGGATCGAGCACCGCAAGATTGAACGCAAAGCTAAACACTTCTCCCATTGCAAGAAAAACCAATCTAGTTGGCCAAACCAAATCGATAGTTCGAAGAGACTTGCAAAGATATCTCCTGTCAATAACCAATAGCGGAACCTGGATGTTCATATTGGCTCCCACATATTGTACGCAGATCTTTATCGGTCAAACTGCATAACAATATGCGTTGTTCCCTTTGTCATTGGTATGTTACTTTCCCGAGATTCGATTGTCGGTATCTCAATACCTAGTTCAATCTCGTTACCAGCAAGTCTCTTTACTCATTTCGTAATGCATCATCCCGCAACTAACTCATTAGTCACATTGCTTGCAAGGCTTACATTGATGTGCATTACCGAGAGGGCCCAGAGATACCTCTTCGACAATCGGAGTGAGAAATCCTAATCTCTATCTATGCCAACTCAACAAACACCATCGAAGACACCTGTAGAGCACCTTTATAATCACCCAGTTACATTGTGACATTTGGTAGCACATAAAGTGTTCCTACGGTATTCGGAAGTTGCATGATCTCATAGTCATAGGAAGATGTATAAGTTATGGAGAAAGCAATAGCAACAAACTAAACGATCATCGTGCTAAGCTAACAGAATGGGTCAAGTCAATCACATCATTCTGTAATGATGTGATCCCATTAATCAAATGACAACTCATGTCTATGGCTAGGAAACTTAACCATCTTTGATTCAACGAGCTAGTCAAGTAGAGGCATACTAGTGACATTCTGTTTGTCTATGTATTCACACATGTACTAAGTTTCCGGTTAATACAATTCTAGCATGAATAATAAACATTTATCATGATATAAGGAAATATAAATAACAACTTTATTATTGCCTCTAGGGCATATTTCCTTCAGTCTCCCACTTGCACTAGAGTCAATAATCTAGACTACACAGTAATGATTCTAACACCCATGGAGTCTTGGTGTTGATCATGTTTTTCTCGTGAGAGAGGCTTAGTCAACGGGTATGCAACATTCAGATCCGTATGTATCTTGCAAATCTCTATGTCTCCCTCCTTGACTTGATCACAGATGGAATTGAAGCGTCTCTTGATGTGCTTGGTTCTCTTGTGAAATCTGGATTCTTTTGCCAAGGCAATTGCGCCAGTATTGTCACAAAAGATTTTCATTGGACCCGATGCACTAGGTATGACACCTAGATCGGATATGAACTCCTTCATCCAGACTCCTTCATTTGCTGCTTCCGAAGCAACTATGTACTCCGCTTCACACGTGGATCCCACCACGACGCATTGTTTAGAACTGCACCAACTGACAGCTCCACCGTTCAATATAAATACGTATCCGGTTTGTGACTTAGAGTCATCCGGATCAGTGTCAAAGCTTGCATCGACGTAACCATTTACGATGAGCTCTTTTTCACCTCCATAAACGAGAAACATATCCTTAGTCCTTTTCAGGTACTTCAGGATGTTCTTGACCGTTGTCTAGTGATCCACTCCTAGATTACTTTGGTACCTCCCTGCTAAACTAATAGCAGGGTACACATCAGGTCTGGTACACATCATTGCATACATGATAGAGCCTATGGCTGAAGCATAGGGAACACCTTTCATTTTCTCTCTATCTTCTGCAGTGGTCGGGCATTGAGTCTAACTCAACTTCACACCTTGTAACACATGCAAGAACCCTGTCTTTGCTTGATCCATTTTGAACTTCTTCAAAAATTTATCAAGGTATGTGCTTTGTGAAAGTCCAATTAAGCGTATTGATATATCTCTATAGATCTTGATGCCCAATATATAAGCAGCTTCATCGAGGTCTTTTTCATTGAAAAGTTCTTATTCAAGTGTCATTTTATGCTATTCAGAAATTCAGTATCATTTCCGATCAACAATATGTCATCTACATATAATATCAGAAATGCTACAGATCTCCCACTCACTTTCTTGTAAATACAGACTTCTCCAAAAGTCTGTATAAAACCATATGCTTTGATCACACTATCAAAGCGTATATTGCAACTCCGAGAGGCTTGCACCAGTCCATAAATGGATCACAGGAGCTTGCACACTTTGTTAGCACCTTTTGGATCGACAAAACCTTCTGGTTGCATCATATACAACTCTTCTTTAAGATATCCATTAAGGAATGCAGTTTTGACATCGATTTGCCAAATTTCATAATCATAAAATGCGGCAATTGCTAACATGATTCGGACGGACTTAAGCATCGCTACGGGTGAGAAAGTCTCATCGTAGTCAACTCCTTGAACTTATCGAAAACCTTTTGCAACAAGTCGAGCTTTGTAGATAGTAATATTACCGTCAGCGTCAGTCTTGTTCTTGAAGATCCATTTATTCTCTATGGCCCGTCGATCATCGGGAAAGTCAACCAAAGTCCACACTTTGTTCTCATACATGGATCCCATCTTAGATTTCATGGCGTCTAGCCATTTTGCGGAATCTGGGCTCATCATCGCTTCCTCATAGTTCGTAGGTTCGTTATGGTCAAGTAACATGACTTCCAGAACAGGATTACCGTACCACTCTGGTGCGGATCTTACTCTGGTTGACCTACGAGGTTCGGTAGTAACTTGATCAGAAGTTTCATGATCATCATCATTAGCTTCCTCACTTACTTGCGTAGGAATCATTGGAACTGATGTCTGTGATGAACTACTTTCCAATAAGGGAGCAGGTACAGTCACCTCATCAAGTTCTACTTTCCTCCCACTCACTTCTTTCGAGAGAAACTCCTTCTCTAGAAAGAATCCATTCTGAGCAATGATTATCTTGCCTTTGGATCTATGATAGAAAGTGTACCCAACAGTCTCCTTTGGGTATCCTATGAAGACACATTTCTCTGATTTGGGTTTGAGCTTATCAGGTTGAAGCTTCTTCACATAAGCATCGTAGCCCCAAACTTTAAGAAACGGCAACTTGGGTTTCTTGCCAAACCACAGTTCATAAGGTGTCGTCTCAACGGATTTAGATGGTGCCCTATTTAACGTGAATGCAGACGTCTATAAAGCATAGCCCCAAAACGATAGCGGTAAATCAGTGAGAGACATCATAGATCGCACCATATCTAATAAAGTGCGGTTACGATGTTCGGACACACCATTACGTTGTGGTGTTCCAGGTGGCGTGAGTTGCGAAACTATTCCGCATTATTTCAAATGAAGTCCAAACTCACAACTCAAATATTCACCTCCATGATCAGATCGCAAAAACTTGATTTTCTTGTTACGATGATTTTCCACTTCACTCTGAAATTCTTTGAACTTTTCAAATGTCTCAAACTTATGTTTCATTAAGTAGATATACCCATATCTGCTCAAATCAACTATGAAGGTGAGAAAATAACGATATCCGCCATGAGCTTCAATGTTCATTGGACCACATACATCAGTATGTATGATTTCTAATAACTCTGTTGCTCGCTCCATTGTTCCGGAGAACGGAGTTTTAGTCATCTTGACCATGAGGCATGGTTCACAAGTACCAAGTGATTCATAATCAAGTGATTCCAGAAGTCCATCAGAATGGAGTTTCTTCATGCGCTTTACACCAATATGACCTAAACGGCAGTGCCACAAATAAGTTGCACTATCATTATCAACTCTGCATCTTTTGGCTTCAATACTATGAACATGTGTATCACTACTATCAAGATTTAGTAAAAATAGACCACTCATCAAGGGTGCATGACCATAAAAGATATTACTCATATAAATAGAACAACCATTATTCTTTGATTTAAATGAATAACCGTCTCGCATCAAACAAGACCCAGATATAATGTTCATGCTCAACGCTGGCACCAAATAACAATTATTTAGGTCTAATACTAATCCCAAAGGTAGATGTAGACGTAGCGTGCGGACCCTACGGGTTCGAGAACTATGTAGACATGACCGAGACTCATCTCCGGTCAATAACCAATAGAGGAACCTAGATGCTCATATAGGTTCCTACAAATTCTACGAAGATCTTTATCGGTCAAACCGCGTAACAACATACGTTGTTCCCTTTGTCATCGGTATGTAACTTGCCCGAGATTCGGTCGTCGGTATCTCAATACCTAGTTCAATATCGTTACCAGCAAGTCTCTTTACTCATTTTGTAATGCTACATCCCGTAACTAATTCATTAGTTACATTACTTGAAAGGCTTATAGTGATGTGCATTACCGAGAGGGCCCAGAGATACCTCTCCAATACTCGGAGTGACAAATCCTAATCTCGATCCATTCCAACTCAACAAACACCATCGGAGACACCTGTAGAGCACCTTTATAATCACCCAATTACGTTGTGACGTTTGGTAGCATACTAAGTGTTCCTCCGGTATTCGGGAGTTGCATAATCTCATAGTCATAGGAACATGTATAAGTCATGAATAAAGCAATAGCAGTAAACTAAATGATCATCACACTAAACTAACGGATGGGTCAAGGCAATCACATCATTCTCTAATGATGTGATCCCGTTCATCAACTGACAACTCTTTTTCCATGGCTAGGAAACTTAACCATCTTTGATTAACGAGCTAGTCAAGTAGAGGCATACTAGTGACACTCTGTTTGTCTATGTATTCACACATGTACTAAGATTTCAGTTAGTACAATTCTAGCATGAATAATAAACATTTATCATGATATAAGGAAATATAAATAACAACTTTATCATTGCCTCTAGGGCATATTTCCTACAACATGACCTCTAGAACAGGTTTACCGTACCACTCTCGTGCGGATCGTACTCTGGTTGACCTATGAGGTTCGGTAGTAACTTGATCTGAAGTTTCATGATCATCATCATTAGCTTCCTCACTAATTGGTGTAGGAATCACTGGAACTAATTTCTGTGATGAACTACTTTACAATTCGGGAGAAGGTACAATTACATCATCAAGTTCCACTTTCCTCCCACTCACTTCTTTCGAGAGAAACTCCTTCTCTAGAAAGGATCCATTCTTAGCAACAAATATCTTACCTTCGGATCTGTGATAGAAGGTGTACCCAAAAGTCTCCTTTGGGTATCCTATGAAGACTCATTTCTCCGATTTGGGTTCGAGCTTATCAGGTTGAAGCTTTTTCACATAAGCATCGCAGCCCCAAACTTTAAGAAACTATAGCTTGGGTTTCTTGCCAAACCACAGTTCATATGGTGTCGTCTCAACGGATTTAGATGGTCCCTATTTAACGTGAATGCAGCCGTCTCTAAAGCATAACCCCAAAATGATAGCGCTAAATCAGTAGGAGACATCATAGATCACACCATATCCAATAAAGAACGGTTATGATGTTCGGACACACCATTACGCTGTGGTGTTCCAGGTGGCGTGAGTTGCGAAACTATTCCACATTGTTTCAAGTGAAGACCAAACTCATAACTCAAATATTCACCTCGATGATCAGATTGTAGAAAGTTTATTTTCTTGTTACGATGGTTTTCCACTTCACTCTAAAATTCTTTGAACTTTGCAAATGTTTCAGACTTATGTTTCATGAAGTAGACATACCCATATCTGCTCAAATCATCTATGAAGGTTAGAAAATAACGATACCTGCCGCGAGCCTCAACACTCATCAGACCACGTACATCAGTATGTATTGTTTCCAATAAGTCAGTTGCTCGCTCCATTGTTTCGGAGAACGGAGCCTTAGTCATCTTGCCCATGAGGCATGGTTCGCAAGCGTCAAGTGATTCATAATTAAGTGATTCCAAAAGCCCATCGGCGTGGAGTTTCTTCATGTGCTTTACACCAATATGACCTAAATGGCAGTGCCACAAATAAGTTGCACTATCATTATTAACTTTGCATCTTTTGGCTTCAATATTATGAATATGTGTATCGCTACAATTGAGATTCAACAAAAATAGACCATTCATCAAGGGTGCATGACCATAAAAGATATTACTCATATAAATAGAACAACCACTAATCTCTAATTTAAATGAATAACCGTCTCGCATTAAACAAGATCTAGATATAATGTTCATGCTCAACGCTGGCACCAAATAGCAATTATTTAGGTCTAAAACTAATCTTGATGGTAGATGTAGAGGTAGCGTTCCGACGATGATCACATCGACTTTGGAACCATTTCCCACGCTCATCGTCACCTCGTCCTTAGCCAATCTTCACTTAATTCGTAGCCCTTGTTTTGAGTTGCAAATATGAGCAACGGAACCAGTATCAAATACCCAGGCGCTACTACGAGCATTAGTAAGGTACACATCAATAACATGTATATCAAATATACCTTTCACTTTGCCATCCTTCGTATCTACAAAATACTTGGGGCAGTTCCTCTTCCAGTGACCAGTACCTTTGCAGTAGAAGCACTCAGTCTCAGGCTTAGGTCTAGACTTGGATTTCTTCCCTTGAGCAGCAACTTGATTGCTGTTCTTCTTGAAGTTCCCCTTATTCCCTTTGCCATTTTCTTGAAACTAGTGGTCTTGTTCACCATCAACACTTGATGACCCTTCTTGATTTCTACCTTTGCAGCCTTTAGCATTGCGAAGAGCTTGGGAATTGTCTTTTCCATCCCTTGCATATTATAGTTCATCACAAAGCATTTATAGCTTGGTGGCAGTGATTGAAGAACTCTGTCAATGACACTATCATCAGGAAGATTAACTCCTAGCTGAGTCAAGTGGTTGTGGTACCCAGACATTCTGAGTATATGTTCACTGACAGAACTATTCTCCTCCATTTTGTAGTTGTAGAACTTATTGGAGACTTCATATCTCTCAATCCGGGCATTTGCTTGAAATATTAACTCCAACCCCTAGAACATCTCATATGCTCCATGGCGTTCAAAACATCGTTGAAGTCCCGGTTCTAAGCCGTAAAGCATGGCACATTGAACTATCAAGTAGTCATCAGCTTTGCTCTGCCAGGTGTTCATAACATCTGGCGTTGCTCCTGCAGCAGGTTTGTCACCTAGCGGTGCTTCTAGGACGTAATTCTTCTGTGCAGCAATGAGGATAATCCTCAAGTTACGGACCCAGTCCGTGTAGTTTCTACCATCATCTTTCAACTTAGCTTTCTCTAGGAATGCATTAAAATTCGACGGAACAACAACACGGGCCATCTATCTATAACAACATAGACATGCAAAATACTATCAGGTACTAAGTTCATGATAAATTAAAGTTCAATTAATCAAATTACTTAAGAACTCCCACTTAGATAGATATCTCTCTAATCATCTAAGTGATCACGTGATCCATATCAACTAAACCATGTCCGATCATCACGTGAGATGGAGTAGTTTTCAATGGTGAACATCACTATGTTGATCATATCTACTATATGATTCATGCTCGACCTTTCGGTCTCAGTGTTCCGAGGCCATATCTATATATGCTAGGCTCTTCAAGTTTAACCCGAGTATTTTGCGTGTGCAAAACTGGCTTGCACCCGTTATATGTTAACGTAGAGCTTATCACACCCGATCATCACATGGTGTCTCAACACGGCGAACTATAGCAACGGTGCATACTCAGGGAGAACACTTATACCTTGAAATTTAGTGAGAGATCGTCTTATAATGCCACCACCGAACTAAGCAAAATAAGATGCATAAAGGATAAACATCACATGCAATCAATATAAGTGATATGATATGGCCATCATCATCTTGTGCCTTTGATCTCCATCTCCAAAGCACCATCATGATTACCATCGTCACCGGCTTGACACTTTGATCTCCATCGAAGCATCATTGTTGTCACACCAACTATTTCTTCTACGACTATCGCTACCGCTTAGAGATAAAGTAAAGCAATTACATGGAGATTGCATTTCATACAATAAAGCGACAACCATATGGCTCCCGCTAGTTGCCGATAACTCCGTTAAAAAACATGATCATCTCATACAATAAAATTTGGCATCATGTCTTGACCATATCACATCACAACATGCCCTGCAAAAATAAGTTAGACGCCCTCTACTTTGTTGTTGGAAGTTTTATGTGGTTGATACGGGCTGACCAAGAACCGTTCTTACCTACGCATCAAAAACCACAACGCGATATAGTGATTGCTTTTTGATCTTCAGAAAGAACCCTATTCATTGAATCCGATTCAACTAAAGCTGGAGAAACAGACAACCACTAGCCACCTATGTGCGAAGCACGTCGGTAGAACCAGTCTCGCGTAAGCATACGCGTAATGTCGGTCTGCGCCGCTTCATCTAACAATACCGCCGAATCAAGAATCAACTAGTGACGGCAAGAAATATGTATATACCCATGCCCACAACTCCTTTGTGTTCTACTCGTGCACATAACATCTACGCATAAACCTGGCTCGGATGCCACTGTTGGGGAACGCAGTAATGCCAAAAATTTCCTACGCACACGCAAGATCATGGTGATGCACAACAGCGAGAGGGGGGAGTGTTATCTACGTACCCTCGTGGACCATAAGCGGAAGCGTTATGACAACACGGTTGATGTAGTCGTACGTCTTCACGATAGACTGATCCTATTACCGAAAGTACGACACCTCCGCGACCTGCACACGTTCAGCTCGGTGACGTCCCACGAACTCATTGTCCAGCAGATTGTCAAGGGAGAGCTTCGTCAGCACGACAGCATGATGACGGTGATGATGATGCTACCGGAATAGGGCTTCGCCTAAGCACCACTATGATATGACCGAGGTGGATTATGGTGGAGGGTGGCAACGCACATGGCTGGAAACAATCAACTTGTGTGTTCTAGGGTGCCCCTGCCCCTGTATATAAAGGAACAAGGGGGGAGGCTGGCCGGCCTTGGGGCGCTCCAAGGAGAGGGACGAGTCCTCCTCCTAGTAGGAGTACGACACCCCCTTTCCTAGTCCAACTAGCTAGGAAGAAGGAGGGGGAAGGAAAGAGAGGGAGAGAGGGAGGGAAAGAGGGGGCACCGCCCCCCTCCTTGTCCAATTCGGACTCCCAAGGGGGGGGGCGACCAGCCCTATGGCCCATCCTCTCTCTCTCACAAGGCCCATGTTGGCCCATTAGTTCCCCCGGGGGTTCCGATAACCCCCCGACACTCTGATAATTATCCGGTGACCCTCGGAACTCATCCGGTGTCCGAATATAGTCATCCAATATATCAATCTTTATGTCGCGACCATTTCGAGACTCCTCGTCATGTCCGTGTTCACATCCGGGACTCCAAACTACCCTCGGTACATCAAAACACATAAACACATAATATCGATCGTCATTGAATGTTAAGCGTGCGGACCCTACGGGTTCGAGAACTATGTAGACATGACCGAGACACGTCTCCGGTCAATAACCAATAGCGGAACCTGGATGTTCATATTGGCTCCCACATATTCTATGAAGATCTTTATCGGTCAAACCGCATAACCATATACGTTGTTCCCTTTGTCATTGGTATGCTACTTGCCCGAGATTCGATCGTCGGTATCTCAATACCTAGTTCAATCTTGTTACCAGCAAGTCTCTTTACTTGTTCCGTAATGCGTCATCCCGCAACTAACTCATTAATCACATTGCTTGCAAGGCTTATATTGATGTGCATTACCGAGAGGGCCCAAAGATACCTCTCCGACAATTGGAGTGAAAAATCCTAATCTCGATCTATGCCAACTCAACAAACACCATCGGAGACACATGTAGAGCACCTTTATAATCACCCAGTTACGTTGTGATGTTTGGTAGCACACAAAGTGTTCCTCCAGTATTCGGGAGTTGCATGATCTCATAGTTATAGGAGCATGTATACGTTATGGAGAAAGCAATAGCAACAAACTAAACGATCATCTTGCTAAGCTAACGGAATGGGTCAAGTCAATCACATCGTTCTCTAATGATGTGATCCCATTAATCAAATGACAACTCATGTCTATGGCTAGGAAACTTAACCATCTTTGATTCAACGAGCTAGTCAAGTAGAGGCATACTAGTGACACTCTGTTTGTCTATGTATTCATACATGTACTAAGTTTCCGGTTAATACAATTCTAGCATGAATAATAAACATTTATCATGATATAAGGAAATATAAATAACAACTTTATTATTGCCTCTAGGGCATATTCCTTCATTTGGTCCAAGAAAAATCATCGCAAAAGTTTTATTCCGTTTGGTATTCCTTTTCTGCAAACATCTAAAACAAGGAAAAAGCAGAAACTGGCACTAGGCTCTAGGTTAATAGGTTAGTCCCAAAAATCATATAAGATAGCATATTAATGCATATAAAACATCCAAAATAGATAATATAATAGCATGTAACAGTAAAAATTTATAGATACGTTGGAGACGTATCAAGCATCCCCAAGCTTAATTCCTGCTCATCCCCGAGTAGGTAAATGATAAAAACGGAATTTTTGATATGGAATGCTACCTAACATATTTATCCATGTAATTCTATTTATTGTGGCATGAATGAACAGATCTGTAAGGTTCAAAACAAAAGTTTAATATTGACATAAAAACAATAATACTTCAAGCATACTAACAAATAATTATGTCTTCTCGAAATAAGATGGCCAAAGAAAGCTTATCCCTACAAAATCATATAGTCCGGCTATGCTCCATCTTCATCACACAAAATATTTAAACCATGCACAACCCCGATGACAAGCCAAGCAATTGTTTCATACTTTTGACGTTCTCAAACTTTTTCAACTTTCACGCAATACATGAGCATGAGCCATGGACATAGCACTAGGTGGAATAGACGGTGGTTGTGGAGAAGACAAAAATAAGGAGATAGTCTCACATCAACTAGGCGTATCAACGGGCTATGGAGATGCCCATTAATAGATATCAATGTGAGTGAGTTGGGATTGCCATGCAACAGATGCACTAGAGCTATAAGTTTATGAAAGCTCAAAAAAGAAAACTAAGTGGGTGTGCATCCAACTCGCTTGCTCACGAAGACCTAGGGCATTTTGAGGAAGCCCATCATTGGAATATACAATCCAAGTTCTATAATGAAAGTTCCCACTAGTATATGAAAGTGATATCATAGAAGACTCCCTATCATGAAGATCATGGTGCTACTTTGAAGCACAAGTGTGGTAAAAGGATAGTAACATTGCCCCTTCTCTCTTTTCTCTCATTTTTTTATTTGGACCTTCTCTCATTTTTTTGGCCTCTTTTTTTCGTATGGAGTCTCATCCGACTTGTGGGGGAATCATAGTCTCCATGACCCTTTCCTCACATGGGACAATGTTCTAATAATGAAGATCATCACACTTTTATTTACTTACAACTCAAAGATTACAACTCGATACTTAGAACAAAATATGACTCTATGTGAATGCCTCCGGCGGTGTACCGGGATGTGGAATGAATCAAGAGTGACATGTATGAAAAATGATGAACGGTGGCTTTGCCACAAATACGATGTCAACTACATGATCATGCAAAGCAATATGACAATGATGGAGCTTGTCATAATAAACGAAATGGTGGAAAGTTGCATGACAATATATCTTGGAATGGCAATGGAAATGCCATAATAGGTAGGTATGGTGGCTGTTTTGAGGAAGGTATATGGTGGGTTTATGGTACCGGTGAAAGTTGCGCGGTACTAGAGAGGCTAGCAATGGCGAAAAGGTGAGAGTGCGTATAATCCATGGACTCAACATTAGTCATAAAGAACTCACATACTTATTGCAAAAATCTATTAGTCATCGAAACAAGTCCTACGCGCATGCTCCTAGGGGGATATATTGGTAGGAAAAGACCATCGCTCATCCCCGACCGCCACTCATAAGGAAGACAATCAATAAATAAATCATGATCCGACTTCATCACATAACAGTTCACCATACGTGCATGCTACGGGACTCACAAATTTTAACACAAGTATTTCTAAAATTCACAACTACTTACTAGCATGACTCTAATATCACCATCTCCATATCTCAAAACAATCATAAGGAATCAAACTTCTCATAGTATTCAATGCACTTTATATGAAAGTTTTTATTATATCCCTCTTGGATGCCTATCATATTAGGACTAATTTTATAACCAAACCAAATTACCATGCTGTTATAAATACTCTCAAAATAATATAAGTGAAGTACGAGAGTTCAACAATTTCTATAAAATAAAACCACCGCCGTGCTCTAAAAAGATATAAGTGAAGCACTAGAGCAAAATTGCCTAACTCAAAAGATATAAGTGAAGTACATAGAGTATTCTAATAAATCACGATTCATGCGTGTCTCTCCCAAAATGTGTGTACAACAAGGATGATTGTGGGAAACTAAAAAGAAAATACTCAAATCAAACAAGACGCTCCAAGCAAAACACATCTCATGTGGTGAATAAAAATATAGCCTCAAGTAAAGTTACCGATAAACGAACACGAAAGAGGGGATGCCTTCCCGGGGCATCCCCAAGCTTAGGATTTTTGACATCCTTGAATATTACCTTGGGGTGCCTTGGGAATCCCCAATCATAGGCTATTGCAACTCCTTATTCCATAGTCCATCAAATCCTTACCCAAAACTTGAAAACTTCACAACACAAAACTCCAACAGAAAATCTCATAGCTCCGTTAGTATAAGAAAATAAATCACCACTTTTGGTACTGTTGTGAACTCATTCTTTATTTATATTTGTGTAATATATAATGTATTCCAACTTTTCCATGGTTCATACCCCCCGATACTAGCCATAGATGCATCAAAATAAGCAAACAACACGCGAAAAACAGAATCTGTCAAAAACAGAACAGTCTATAGCAATCTAGATATTTCCAATACTTGTGTAACTCCAAAAGTCCTAAGAAATTAGGAAGTCCTAGAAAATTTGTATACTAATCCTCTGCAAAAAGAATCATTATTTTATTGCGCTTATGTTAAAAATGAAAACTAATCTCCTGGCGCAAAAGTTTCTGTTTTTCAGCAGGATCAAATCAACTATCATCGTAAGCTATCCCAAAGGTCTTACTTGGCACAAACACTAAATAAAACATAAAACCACATCTAATGAGAGGCTAGAAGAAATATTTATTGCAAAATAGGACCTAAAAATCAAGAACAAAAATAAAATCGGGTTGCGTCCCAACAAGCACTATTTTTTAACACCCCTAGCTAGGCATAAAAATACGAATTGATCTAAGTATTGTTATCTTTGGCATGCAATTCATAAGTGGCTCTCATAATTGATTCATAAGGCAATTTAATTTTATTTCTAGGGAAGTGTTCCATGCCTTTCCTTAATGGAAATTGAAATCTAATGTTTCCTTCTTTCATATCAATAATTGCACCAATCGTTCTAAGGAAAGGTCTACCAAGAATAATAGGATGTCGGAGTAAATGACCATGGGTAGCCTCATCAGCTCCCCATGGTATTTCAAGACATCGGGGCCAACTGCACCCCTCACACTTCCCGGACGAACAACTACTTTCTTGAGCCGGCTGGACCAAGCGCCGGCTGCTAGAAGGCGGCAGAAACCCAGAAGGCGGCTACGGGGCGGCCGGCTTCCAGCAGGCGGCTCCTCGTGCCCTCAAAGTTTGCACCCACATAACTGCGACGAGACGGGGCGTGGCTACAGAGCAACTTGCCACCCCCGAATCCCGGGCTGAGCGTGGCTACAGTACGGGCGTACCCGGCGGACGCCCCCACCCGGCGGGATACTGTAGCCACGCTGCCCATGACATCACCTACTACCTAGGGAGCTATGCTCCCACGACGGCCTGTCGGTACGGCCCGCAGGGGGCGGGCCCTACCTATCAGCGAGCCCCAGAAGGCGGCAAAACCCCAATAGGCGGCAACGGGGGCGGGCCGCCTCCCAGCAGGCGGCCCCCTCCCCCCTCAAAGTCTGTGCATCATTAACGAGAGGAGACGGGGAATGGCTACAGTGAACGCCCACCAGGCGGCGATACTGTAGCCATGCTTCCCCCGATAAAGCATCCATCATCAATAGTAAGGCTACAATGCGGAGTGATCAATTAGACCCGCAAGCAGCGGGCACGGCCTGTCGGCCGAGTACACGACAACCGGCGGGACCCACCAAGCGGCAAGCCCCAGCAGCCGGCGGAGAAGTCAGCGTCTAGAGAGACTGACGGCCAGGTCCTACACTCGACCGGATTACCATTGTACCCCTGGGGGGTAGGCTTATATAAACCCCCCAGGCCACCCATGCAAAGGGACCTTAGTAGACACACACATAGAGAGGGGAAGTAGGGCTAGCGTTCTTCTTCTTCCTGCTCTAGCTAAACAGCTCAAGGAGCAATCTTGTAGCTACCATTGTTGAGATAGTGATCATGCGAGGGCCCCACAGAGCAGGACTAGAGGTGTTATCTCCTAGGAGAGCCCCGAACCCGGGTAAGATTCATAGGCATATGCGATCTCGCTCACTCCCGCTTCTAGAGCCCGGCGACGTACTCTTGTCCCTCTCCATGATTAGCCATCCCTTGGCATATGTCGCTCCACAACCCCGACATTTGGCGCCCACTGTGGAGCAAGGTGCACTGTCGTCCGGAAAGACGTTCTAGACATGAATCCTTTTCCTTCCCAGCGAACGCAGCCAACCCGGCACACTGGATGGCGTCTGCGTCGACACACTGTGCGGCATAGAAGCCGCTTGCACCGCGAGCACTCGCCGACCTTGTTGGCAGGATCCATCTCTCCGATGAGCCTGCGCCCGACGTGGGAGC
Organism: Triticum dicoccoides; assembly: GCF_002162155.2. Classification (NCBI taxonomy): domain Eukaryota; kingdom Viridiplantae; phylum Streptophyta; class Magnoliopsida; order Poales; family Poaceae; genus Triticum; species Triticum dicoccoides. The sequence continues at coordinate 636,649,954 of NC_041382.1, read as the reverse complement.
AGCCTGCTCTGAAAGTTGCCTCGTCGACCTCCTTGGCAAGATTGACATCGCCAACGAGCCCGCCTTCGACATAGAGTCTGTTGGCTCCACCGACCTGATGCTCGTCAACTTCGACGTGGCGTCTCCTGATTCCTTCCCCGCCAACGTGGTGATCATCGATGACCCGCTCCCTCCTGCGATCAGAGACACCAGCACCAGCACCAGCACCGTCACGGAGGTGCTGGCCATCAGCCACGATGGAGCCTCCGATGGGGCTGCTCGCGATCCGCTGCAGGCGGCAGTGCGGGGCTTATCCGCACCCGTTGTGAAGAACACAGACGGAGCGATGTTGGAGGCTTTCCACGTCTCGCTCCTCGAAAGAGCCCAGAAGCTGGCGGCCATGAGGCGCCTCAGCGAAGCCTACCAACGCGAGATCAACCGCGCCGTCTGCGGCATGCCGGCTGCTGGCGAGCCAAGCCGGCTGGGCACCGTTCGGCAGTGTGGCACGGCCGTCTCCAGCATGCTGGGAGCCGACCGCCCCATGTACGCCGCGCCTTTGGAGATTCTGCGTGCTGCCCAGGCGGCAGCAGGCGAACTGGACCACCTAGAGGGTGACGAGCGATGCTGCATGACGGAGCACGTCCAGCAGCTCCGCGACGCGGCTGCACAACAAGAAGCTGACCGCTGCATGGTGGAACCCGGCCTGCACACCAAGACCCCCCCGCCGCAAACACAACACGACATCCCGGACGCCAACAGGCGGCGCCCGCGACCAAAGAGACCCAGAGCCGGCTGTCAGCCGCAGTCGGACATGCATCACCATTGAGCGCGGCCAAGACAGCCGCCCTCGAGTAGTCGAACAGCGGGGCGATCATCTGCCTCCCCCATGCAGGGAGAGGTACGTCTCCCCACCGGCTATTGAGCACCCGACTCTCACAGACCGGCTAGGCCCCCGTGAAGGAGTCGAAGAAAACGATGCCTGCCATCGTATCGACCGATTAGCTCGATCCCTGGCGGTAGAAGAAGAAGACGTGATCGGCCCGCCTTGTTTTGGCCCCCGCATTCGCGACGAGCCCTTTCCCAAAGGGTTCTCGCTCCCCCGAGATACGCCCAAGTACAACGACTCTGTGAAGCCGGAGGATTGGCTGGTTGACTACTCCACTGCCGTCAACATAGCAAACGGCAATAAGCGCGTTGCCGTGAAGTACGTTCCGGTCATGCTCCAGGGCATGCCCTGGATGTGGCTGAACAACCTCAAGCCCTACAGCGTCAACAGCTAGCTGGACTTCACTGAAGTCTTTGTTCGCAACTTCACCAGCACCTACAAGCGGCCGCCCAAGCCTCGCCAGCTCTCTCTGTGCGTCCAAGGCCCGACCGAGTCCACCCGCGAGTACCTAACGCGGTGGGACGAACTGCACAACTCCCACGAAGGGGTGCACGAGGTGCAAGCCATAGAATACTTCATTGCCAGGTGCCGGGAGGGCACCCTACTCAAGCATCGATTCCTCTGCGACGAGCCGGCTACACTCGATGAACTGCTGATCATAGCAGACAAGTATGCCACTGCCGACTCCTCCATGAAGTCGGAGCTCCGAGTGGACGCATCTGGGAAAGTGCTCCCTCTGGCTCCTCAGACGCCGGCTGGTGATAACAGTCGGCAACAACAACAGAATGACAACAAGCACAAGGCCCCTACTCCGGCTTCCACCAGCCGGCAAGTGGCAACAGTTGAAGACCAGCAGTCGGAGGGTCAACCCGGCCCCAAGCATCAGAAGGGCGACAAGCATGCTTGGTTCCCCACCTTCTCCTATGAGAAAACCATCGATGCTCCTTGCAAGTTCCATAGTTGCGCGAAGCCATCCAACCACACCACCCAGAAGTGCCACTGGCTCACCCGAATTGCCAAGGGTGAAGGACTACCGCCTCCACCTGCCGGCCAGCCGGCCCCGCCTCCTCCGCAGCCGGTGGCCCGCCCTGTTGCCGCCATCCAAGATGAGTTCCTAAGAACATGGAGCCTACGTTGTCTTCACCAGTGTGGCCAACGACATGCACATCCGGTGTCAACATCACCGAGAGGTGAATGCTGTCACTTCTGAAGACCCGGGGTTCGTGCACTGGTCCGAGAAGCCCATCAGCTGGAGCCGTGAAGACCACCCGGAGGTGATGCCTTCTCCGAGTTCCTATGCCTTGGTGCTGGATGCCACCTTTTCAATAGATAAGCGAGCTGCTCATTTCTCCCAAGTCCTGATAGACGACGGTAGCAGCATCAACATCCTCTACCGCGACACCATGGAGAAACTGCACATCAAAGAGAGACAACTCCAACCCAGTCGGTCTATCTTCCATGGCATTGTACCTGGCCTTTCCTGCTCACTAATCGGCAAGATCAAGATAGATGTCCTCTTTGGAGACAAAGATCACTTCCGCCGCGAGACAATTTGGTTTGAGGCGGTCGACCTGGAGATCCCTTACCACGCGCTCCTAGGCCGTCCAGCTCTAGCCAAGTTCATGGCGGTGCCGCACTATGCCTACCTCAAGATGAAGATGCCGGGTACCAAGGGCATTATCACTATAGCCGGTGACTACAAGAAGTCAGCCGCCTCTGCTACTGCTAGCAGCCGGCTGGCCGAGTCCCTCGTGATTGCTGCCGAGAAGAAGCTCCTTGACTGGGTTGTGGACATGGCTAGCAAGCAGTCGGACTTGTCACCAGACCCCAAGGAGTCGGAGGCTCAGGGTTCTTTCCAGCCGGCCAAAGAAACAAAGAAGATCCCCTTGGACCCCGACCACCCAGAGAGGCACGCTATCATGGGGACTGTCGGATGTGGGGTTCTGGAAAACCCTTAAGGTCCGAACACTGGGGTGCGCGTGGAGTCTTTCCCTCCTACCAATCTACGCCCTAGCTCACTACACTATGAAAAAAATACACTTCCGTGATGATACGTGTTTGTCACAGTAGGTCACTTTTTTTTGTCATGCATGTACATCCATGACAAATTTATGACAGAATCAAGATAGTCATACCTGTGCTGTCATAGAAGTGTTCCATGACATTACCAAAATTATCATCACGGAAGTGTCCACTTCCATGACGATAAATCGCGCGTCACATAAGTGCTTTCGTCAAGGGTGACCGACATGTGGCATCCACCATAACGGAACGCCGTTAAGCTATCGGGTCGGGTTTTGGATCCGATAACCCATTAACAGCCCCGACCAATGGGGATTTTCCACATGTAAAATCATCATTCGCTGGAGCAAACACGTGTCGGCTCATCGTTGGGACAGATGTCAACCACTCATTGGACGGAAGGCGCCTATGATACGTCAACACGTGGCACGGCCCAACAGAGGCCCATTCCTGTGAAAAGGCCGGCCCATTTGACTTGGTCAAAAGCTGGCAGGCCGGCCCATGGAAAGCCTGTTAATGGCCTGTTCGAATATAGCCCATTTACAGCCCGCTAACCCAAGGCCCATTACGCCCTATCCGAATTAGGCCCAGTAGCGTCATCTCGGCCATCCAATATGATTCCAGCCCGTTTTCACTTCTGGCCCATGACGTCTTTCGGCCCATATGAGGCCCTATGTAACTCTTGGCCTACTAACGGCCCGTGGTGAAACTGGCCCGTAATGAACAGTGTATCACTTTACACCCATTAATGGCCCATGGTGAAACTGGCCCGTAATGAAAAGTGTATCACTTTATACCCATTAATGGCCCGTTATTCCGTTGGGCCGTTTCCAGCCCATGTTATCTTTCGGCCTTCTCAGAGCCCATTTATTCTTGGGTTCATTTCCAACATTCGTTTACTTACGGCCCGTTACTGTCATTTTCTGCTTGTGGGCCAAATTCAGCCCGTGGTTACAGTCGGCCTGTTAATTCGTTGGGCCATTTTCATAGCGTCATCAAATACGACCTATTAACGATGGTCCGTTATGGTCGGCACATGAACGGACGATTCCAACTCTAGCCCGTTTACGGCCATAATGAGGCCTGTTATTGGCCCATGTTTGGCCAATCGATCATACAGCCCGTATAAGTCCCATTGATGATACGACCCGTAGAAGGCCCATTGTTTCTATGGCCCGTAAAAGGCCTACTGTTTCTATAGCCCGTAGAAGGCCCACTGTTTCTACGGCCCGTAGGAGGCCCAGTGTCACTACAGTAAATATTAGCCCATGGTTATTGTGGCCTAGTTTTAAAAAATAGGTTATTGCAGCCACTAGCAAACCGCGGAAAAAGAACTGCACTGACTACAAGCAAACAAATAAACAAAACAAGGAAATAAATAAGCGAGCAACTTATGCTAGTCTATCACGGCTATTACACATATTACATCCACTGGGCATCAAAGTTCGTCACCAGTGCAAATATAGGGAACACACCAGCATATAAACGCCGCAGCAAAACAAGTCCAGAACTAAAACCACTTCAGAAGAGCTCAAGAAACAATATCCCGGGTACCCATAATGCTGGCAAGATGCTTAGCAAGCTTATTAACTTTCTCTTGTTTGGCGCTTAAATCCTCCAGCGCTTGCTGTTGCACAAGAAAGTATGCATCTGAATTCTGCAGGGACTTCCTCAGTCCTTCGGCTTCTTACCGCAGCACAACTGACTGATGCCTTTCAGCTTGTAGTTGAGACTGAAGAAGCCGAAGTGATTCAGGCAGCGATTTGGAAGAGCTTTTGCCAATGGTACTGGCCAGTAACTCGAACACTACGTCAATGCAGGACTGTGGGGTTTTCTCACTGTCTACAAGATCGTTTTTATCACCTTTCTTGGAGACTAACAGGGTTGTCTCACTATCTTGAACCTTATCTGCATTACTTTCTCTACCATTGCATAGTGGGGTGCTCTTCTCCAATATTCTGTTTGCATACTACAAGAGAAACAAGCAGACACATCACAGGTTTAGCTTGTAGTATATGAAACTCATTTTGGTAAACCGGTTCAGTAGTAAGGTGGATAGGATAACAACATGAAACAAACATATATCTATGTACTATGGTCACTGTATTGTCCATATCATTCTAGTTTATGTTCCCTAATCAAGATAGAGACACAGTTCAACTCATATATTTTTAAGACACAACAACATAGACAGAATATAAGTGTGAGAAACTACATAGCATTGGCAGCACTTGTAATGTGCATCACATGAGAACATAACTGTTTATGCAACTTAAACTGAAATCAACATAGAGCAAGTTAGAACAACAATCCAGTTAAAGAAATAGGTTTAAAACATACCTGTTGCGCCATTGGAGTTTCAATTGGATCCTTCAAATTCGAAAGTAGTTGGTATGAGTAAATACAGTGATGCAACATCAAAGGAGTATGGACCATAGCTACTTAATCTGACCTGAGAACAGTTGCTCTTCTGCTTTAAACGTGGAGTTTGGGTTAGCTGTGGTGGTCTTCGTGCTTTGGGCACTGCAGTAGCTTTACAAACTGCTCGTGTGGGGGTACTCTGTGGTGGACATGGTGCTTTGTCAACTATAAGTGGGTTACTATCCGCCGGGGTTGCGGTTAGATGGGTTGTAGCTGGTTCTTTGCCCAATGGTGTAAGTGTGCAATCTGGAAGAGTCTCGATTATGTGTGGTGGGGCTAGTTTGTGGGCCAGTACAACCATGGTTCTATCTGCATCAATGGGTAGCACTGTCTTTTGTGAAGAACGGGTTTTGCTCCCTTAGATACTGCCATCACCCCCTCCAATTCAAATGGCTGATAAACAAGAAAAGAAATTGAACGTACATACATTGTATGATAGACAGATGTGGTAATTCACATGTATGTTGTCTAACTAAACAGGATAGCATGACACAATTTCACATATATGATGCCTAACTAAACAGGATAGCATGACACAGTTTCAGGTATATGATGGATAACTTAACAGGATATAATGGCATAATTCAACATATGATGAGTACCTAAACATGATGACATGACAAAACTATATGATGTCTTTCTAAAATAGGTTGGGATGAAATAATTCACATACATGTTGTCTAAGTATACAGGATGGCATGATATAATTGACATAATTGATTCATATACTAAGCAACTGGCACTCGCCTGTATGATCTCTAAACTAAGCAGATAGAATTCAATAGTGTGCATATGATGTCTAAACTAAGCAATGAAAGACACCATATGCATCATATGAGAAATATAAATATTGCAACTTAGAGCATGCACCTCAGGTGGGATATAGGACTGGTCATCTGTCTCTGAATCCTCCTCTGAGGAGCTCCTTGTAACCATCGAGATATATGCTTCAACAGGTACCATTGCCTGCTCTGAAGACCTTGTTTTCACTCCAGATTTTTCCATAACCGGCTCAAATGGCTGATACACATGAAGAGTAGTTCAATATACACAGATTGTCGACAAATGGAATACGTAATGAAAAAAGATGGCATGCGATAATTCACATATATGATGCCTGGCTCCATGGCGGTGCATAATTCACATATATGATAACTGGCTGAAAACATGGCATTGCATAATTCACATATCTGATATAGAAAGCAAACAGGAGGCATTCACACAAAGCATGTCTAATCTAAGCAGATGGCATGGCAATGCAAGATATGCAAGATATGAGCAATATAACCCAGCCAAGTTAGAGCATGCACCTCGGGGGAAGGGGAATACGACTGGTCATCTCTCTCTGAATCCTCCTCTGAGGAGCTATCTGTAACCAGCAAGAAATCTGCATCGACAGGTAGCACTGACTGCTGAGAAGACCTTGTTTTCGCTCCAGATTTTCCAATGACCGACTCAAATGGCTGATGCACAGGAAGAGTAGATGAATGTATAAACATTGTTGACAAATGGAATACATTATGGGAAAAAATATGGCACGATACAATTCACATATACGATGATTGGCTAAACAGGATGGCATTGCATGATTCACGTATATGATGCCTGGCTAAAGAAGATGGCATTGCATAATTCCCATATACTCCCTCCGTTCCTAAATAATTGTCTTTTTAGAGATTTCAAATGGACTACCACATAAGGATGTATAAAGACATATTTTAGAGTGTAGATTCACTCATTTTGTTCCGTATGTAGTCACTTGTTGAAATCTCTAAAAAGACAAATATTTAGGAATGGTGGGAGTATGATATAGAAACCAAACAGGTGGCATTCACACAAAGCAAATCTAAACTAAGCTGATGACATATAAGATGTATAATGTAAGCAATGCAAGGCGCCATATGCATGATATGACCAACATCAGCATGCCAGGTTAGAGCAAACACCTCAGGTGGTAAACAGGCATGGTTGGCTCCTTCTGAATCTCCATCTGAATAGTTATCTTCCTCTAGAATACAATCTGGAAATGCAGGAGGGGGTGCACTTCGCCCACCATGGAGCGGCGTCTGCATGACATTATATTCGCACACAACGGTCTTCTCTTTTTCTCTACATGTTCAGTACGATTGTGTACAATATCTGACATGCATAATAAAAAAAATAGTTAGATTTTGTAAGGCCTAAGGAGTGCATGCAAAAATCAAGACTGATGGTAGCAAACGAGTGGATGGATCCAAAACTAATGATACCAGGTAGATTATAGCTTCAGTTTAAAAAGATAGACAATGGATCATCTATTGTTTGTTTCCCACCCAACATGAACCACATAGAAGACCCCAGATGAACCAGATAGTAGACAGATACTATTCGTTGCTGGCTCGATATGAGACCCATGGGCAATTCAAAACTCAAGATTGAACGATAAAGTAGCAGGTAATAATAACCGATGTATAACATAAGCAAACACGAAAGACTGCGACCTCTCTTCCGGAACTGTGTAGTCCTCAGGTTCATCTGTTCAGTCGGTGATGGTAATGCGGTTGGCATGGCTGCCGGCAATGGGGAAGATGATCTGAGGCGGCGAAAGGAAGTCTGCAGGGGGGATCTCTGCTGCAGTGAACGCTTCTGTCGATGGTGCACCTCAGGTGGGGTGGATGATGGCACGACAGGAGCAGGACATAACACATAGAGTTTTCTTTGACGCCTATCTAAAAATGAAGTAAATCTGTAAGGGCTCCTTAGAATTGGAGGATTCTATAAACGCAGAGACAGGAAAAACACAGGAATAGGATAGGAATGCATGTGCAAAACAGAGCATTTGGAAACATAGGATTTCAGTCAACCTGTGTGTTTGGCTCACATGAATTGGAAGAACAGAGGAATGGAGAAACAAAGTGATGCGACGAGTGTACAACCTCTTTGGCATAGCCTTGTGGACCTCAGCATCATTGGGTTGGACATGGAGGATGGTGATGATGCTGGTGTGACTGTCGGAGGCGGGGAAGAAGATCCGAGGCCTCTGGAAATAGCACCGAGGGTACTGCTCCACTGTGATGGATGGTTCCGTCGTTGGAGCAGCTCCGCTAAGGTGTACGGCGACGAGGCTGAAGCATGACAAGATAGACAACGTTAATCTAAAGTGGTACCCTAATATCATATGCAATAGATGATGTAAAATACATCACCAAAAAGTGCTAGATGTAAAACACATCAGCCGCGCCACGGCCGCTCCGACAGATGCTGTAAGTACTGTTCACTCTGAACTTAATTGAAGAAAATGAACTTCACAGTCGAAACTGAATTTTACTGTCAAAACTGATTGAACTAGTAACAGAGCATTGCAGTAGATGTTTAGGGCATTCGAGCACTAGTAGCAGAGAAGTAGTGATCTAAATCAGCAGATGCTCAAGCAGGGAACACACTAGCAGAGAGCAAGTGGTGCAGTAACACCGCGAGCGAGTGCTAAAGCAGCAACTCCTATAGCTGCCGGAGGTCGTGTAGCAGCAGCAGCAGCGCAAGCGAGAGTAAGAGCAGAGCAGCGGCACGAACGAAAGCAGGAGCAGTGCAGCAGCGCGACCTACAGCAAGAACAGAGCCGCAGCGCGAGCAAGAGCCGGAGCAGCTGCAGCTAGTGCCGTTGTGGAAGTCGCCGCCGAGGAAGCAATGACATGGGGAGAGACGCCGTGGATGATGTGGCCGGCGATGGCGCCGTCGATGGAGACACGCCATGTCTACTCGGTATCGAGCACCGGCAGCCCCATGAGATTGAATAAAAGATAAAATGCAGCGGTGAGTGCAGAACCTCCTTGGTTGCGCCGAGTTGGCCTCGGCTTCATCGGAGGAATTGGTGAGGGTGCTGCGGTTCTGGTGGGGCAGGTCAAGACGGCGCTGTGGGGATTGAGGTGGCGCGATAGACGAGGCGAACGTCGGGGCAGCTCCTTGGAGGTGGAGGACGGGGCGGCTGATCCAGTGGGACGACGAGATCGACAACGGATCCTCATTCAATGTGGTGGATGAGGGATGGCGAGCTGTTGCGGTGGACGATGTAGTCGGGGAAGAGTCTCCGACTGGGCGGCGGTCGGGAGGCCGACGGAGGAGCATGGGGTTTCGCGGGTTTTGGCGGCCTCGGTGTACGAATGGGGGGGGAGGGGGAGGGGGGAGCCAAGCTTAGGGATGCGCTTGCAAGGTTGTCAGAATCGTGATTTTGAATCGATCGGAGCTTCGATGGTAGGATCGCAAATCGTAGAATCTTCACTATCAGAATCGTAGAAACGTACATTCTAAGAACTAAAATCGTAGAATCATAGGGGTTAGTTTGGATCGTAAAGTCGTAGAATCATATAACAGAATCGCGATTCTGACAACCTTGCGCACTTGTCCAAAATGTAGGGTAAGTTACAAGCGTACCCCCACCGGTTTTGACACCATGACGTGGAGCTTCATTTCCAGCTGAGGGGTAGAAGGGGGATTTCACATGTCTGCGCTGCGGGAGCGATTTCGGATGAGGAGGGAGTTCTCACGCGCGTCCAAATTTCGGGATAACAAGGCGCGACGCGGGTTGAAGAAGCAGGAGTTTCAAAGTAGGTGAGACAAAAGATACTCGAGCTTGAAAATTTCGGGATAACAAGGTGCGGATTCCTTGTTCGGCAGAACAAACTTAACGTGTAAACAAACAATTCATACAAGACACAAGAGAGTCAAGTCCCCTTTTACTATATTGCTATAGATGCCATTGAGAAAACTACAAGAAAAATGTAAAAAAAATCGGGAGAACAAGATTACCCTGCACAATACCAAATCGATTCGCACTTCCCTCAACAAGAACAAAAAAAAATCAATTCCCACCAAAGAAAGAGTAATGTCCCTTTTTATATGATTACAGATGCCATGATCTCGAATTTCAATTTTTGAATCCACGTTATGTTGAATTCAAATATGTCGTGACGTGACCTTGCGGTTTATAATTGATGTAGTCGTACATTTTGGTCTTCCATCATATATGAACATTTTACTCCACCATGTGAACATATATATTGTCGTCTACCATATGGACTAAATTTGAATCAATTTTCCTTATTTGAATACGATTGTTGTCAAGTTATACAATAATTTAAATATTATCTTGATAACAAAAAACATACATATAGCAGTAATCATATTTCACTATGAACTACATGTACCATACGCTCTCCAATTAAAATATTTGTATCCATTTTATGTTGAATTCAAATCATAGTACATTATTGGTCTAGGTAGCGAGATGTTTGGGATAATCTAAACCCTGTTTTCATACGTATAATTTTTGGCTGAATTGGGACAAGTTTTCGTATAAGCCTCTTGGAAAACCGAAGATTCTCTCAACAAGCCTCGTGGTTCCGAGAGGGAACGTGTCACCTTTGTGTGCGAAATGATATACGCTGCCTCCCCCTGATTTTATTTACAGAGGCAACATAGAACTATATGAGTGCCCTGTTAAATTTTGGAATTATTTCGGGTTCATTTGGCCTTTTTATACATTAATTGAGTTTCTGGAATTTTAATGTGCATAATCTAAATATAAATTGCATGCACATGCTCCGGTGCACCAAAGTGGGTTGAAAAATCACATGTGTGTCCTTGGTTGAATTTCTAGGTCCCATGGAAGAAATGAGAATGAAATTCAAACATCTGCGCATCATGACTCGGCCGAGAACATCGAGAAACTTTGATTTTAAATTCATGTAAATCCAAAACTCGCCTGGAAATCATGAAACTTGGCATGGTGTCATGTCATGGCACTAACATGTTGTGGTAAAAAATTGGGCCGATTTGGAAGCTCGTGGTTCTAAGAGGGAACATGCCACCTTTGAGTGTGAAACGATATATGCTGCCCCCCTTTGAGTTTAGCAAAGGCAACATAGAACTACATTAGTGCCCTGTTAGATTTTGGAATTATTCCGGGTTCGTTTGTCGTTTTTATACATCAATTGAGTTTCTGGTCATTTAATGTGCATAAGTCAAATTTGAACTACAAGCACATGCTCTCGTGCACCAAAGTTGGTTGAAAAATCACATTTGTGTCCTCGGGTGAATTTCTAGGTCGCATGCAAGAAATTAGAATCAAATTCAAACATCTAGGCATCGTGGCTCGGCCGAGAACATTGAGAAACTTGGTTTTAAAATTCTTGTAAATCCAAATCACGTCTGAAAATCATGAAACTTGGCGTGGATGTCATGTCATGGTACTACCATGTTGTGGTAAAAAATTGGCCAAATAGGAACATATTTTGGTATAAGCTTCTTGCAAACCCAAGCTTCTCTTAAGAAGGCTCGTGGTTCTGAGAGGGAACATGCCACCTTTGAGTGTGAAACGATATACGTTGTCCCCCTTGAGTTTATTTACCCTGTTAAATTTTGGAATTATTCCGGCTTCGTTTGGCCTTATTTACACATTAATTGAGTTTTTGGTCATTTAATGTGCATAATTCAAATTTGAACTACAAGCACATGCTCTTGTGCACCAAAGTTGGTTGAAAAATCACATTTGTGTCCTCGGGTGAATTTCTAGGTCCCATGCAAAAAATGAGAATCAAATTCAAACATCTGGGCATCGTGGCTCGGTCGAGAACATTGAGAAACTTGGTTTTAAAATCATGAAACTTGGCATGGTGTCATGTGATGGTAGTACCATGCCGTGGTAAAAAAATTGGCCGAATAGGAACAAATTTTGGTATAAGCTTCTTGCAAATCGGAGCTTCTCTCAAGAAGGCTCGTGGTTCTGGGAGGGAACGTGTCACCTTTGTGTGCATAATTCAAATTTGAAATACAAGCACATGTTCCAGTGCACCAAAGTTGGTTGAAAAATCACATGTGTGTCCTCGGGTAAATTTCTAGGTTACATGCAAGAAATGGGAATGAAATTCAAAATTCTGGGCGTCGTGGCTGGGTTGGAAACATTGATAAACTTAGTTTTTTAATTCCTGTAAATCCAAAACACGCATGAAAGTAATGAAACTTGGCTTGGTGCCATGACATGGCACCAACATGCTGTGGTAAATTTGCAGTCCAATTTGCGAAGGCGCACACATTAACAATCAACAAATTCATTTTGGAACAAGTGCTGTCGCGTTACAATCGGAAACACAAGTATTGTTGAAACCATGGGCGTTCTACTTACTAGTACCATTTACGTGCCGCCACGCGTCCCCATTTTTTATTAGCTAGGAGGCGCCGTGCAGGGTAGCTATTTGAGTAGTACGAGAGGCGTGCGATCAGACCCCTGTGCGTGCTTATCGGGAGGAGAGCCCTTTGACCTCCATCTGCCATCCACCTCTCTCCCAAGGTCTCCATTAAAGGCGCCCGAGCCTCTGTTTAATGGCGTGGCTATGTCTCACTCGACTAAGATTTAAGAGAGAAAAAAGAAAATATGAAAGCATGGATCTTGATGTAAGATCCGACGGACCTATATAGCATCTACTGCGACTTATAGCAAGACTGATGAATATATAAGGACGATTAATTTTTTTTGATCAAAGAAGGGCTTGTCCCTTCCGATTTTCATTACTGAAAACCACCACAATTCACAAGAAGTTCAGCACAACTCCAGCCTAACACGAAGGACTAAAAGCTACCAGATTGAAATCGCAACATCCCAAGAGGCCAACAAAGGCCAAACATCTGCGCTAGAACCCAACATTACAACTGACTACACAATCCACATCCTAAACTGATTATTACATCAAAAGAAACTAGGAAACTGAAGGAAGCCCAACAGCAACTAGAAGAACAGCAACGCCAGGGTCGCCACAGCAAGAGTTTTCTTCATCCCAGCCTAGCAACATTGATCTTCCACAGAAAGATAAGGACGATTAATTGTCTTACATAATTAGAAAGATAATTAAAAAAGCCACATGCGGCTACGCCCGAAATACACAAGGGCAAAAGAAGAAGGAAGACAAGGATCTGGCTCGCTGATCTCTACTTTCTTGATGGGTTGCTGCAGGCCGCGGGAACTAGTCTCCGCGGCGAGCGGCGATGAGCTCTTTCGTGTCCTCAAGACGCTGCTTGGGAACATCCACGGATTCCTCCACCAGCCTTGGGCGCTCGTTGCGGAGCATGTCATTCTCGTCCATAAGTTTCTTGACGATGACGCCGGTCCTCTTCAACAAGGCACTGGTCTTCTCCTGCTAGTCTGCACTTCGGACGATCTTCTCCCTCAGCAGGTCGCGCTCGGCCCGGAGCCTCTCATTGCCCTCCCTTAGTGCGCTGATAGCCTGTTCAAACGAGGCTTTCATGTCATGCTGCAACCTCGCAAAACGGGAGATATGATCCATCTCGCCATGGACGATCGCATGCATGCGCCTGTAACAGTCGTCGCCTGCACGCGAGAAATTTTCCCAGGCCGCCGCGGCGCGGCGGGACATCTCCGCCGCATTCGTGGCGTGGCGGGACATCTCTGCTGCTTCCGTGATGCGGCCGAACCAGTCTGCTGCATCAACAGCGCGGCGGGACCTCCGTGCTGCTTCAGCAGCGCGGCGGGACCTCTGTGCTGCTACTTCCGCGCGGCGGGACATGTCGTCTGCTCTCATAGCGAGGCAGGACATCTCTCGTGCTTCTGCTTCCATGCTCGCCTCTCCCTGGTGGCAATCTCTCGACCCAGAACTCAGGCTGGCCATGGCAGACGCAAGGGAAGGATGCTGAATGGCTTGTTTGTTTTTGTGGATGAGGAGTTGAGGAGGAATGCGTAGTCATCTTGGCATACTAGTATTTATAACCGAGTACTAATACACTCCTAAGTGGGAAATTGTTTAGGTTGTGATCAGTGTGAACAGGTTTGCAATTCAATATAGCATGGAGTAATTTGGAATGTGACGAGACACAAGCTCAAAATTTATTGATGGTTCAAGTTTCGAAGTGCGGCACTATTCCCGGATGGAGTACTTCTTTTTCTACTCTCTCCTTTCCGGTTTTATAGGGCTTATCTCAAAATTTTAGTTTTTCCATTTTATAAGGCTCAATTTGGTTGTTCCCCAACACATGTTCAGACTGCAAGGTGCATTAAATCATTGCATGCAAGTATTAAGAGAAAATTGACCAATGCATGTACTTTATGCATGCATGCATTAAAACTAATGCATTGATAAACATAAATTTTTATCGCCACCAAAACCCACCATTTCTTAAGCTAAAGTAGACCAAGGTAATCCCTATATTAGCATATTACTAAGATAAACAGAAGGCACTGTAGAAACATTTAGGACGTGAGCTTGTCAATCTGAATGTGGAGGACACAAGCTTAGCCCCGGCCAGCAGCTTGGGCGGAACTGTCAAGAAGGTCAGCTCCTGCACGTCGACGTCGCCGGGATCCTTGCTGCTTGTCACCTCCATTTCCACCTTGACGGCGTCGGTCGTGCCTTTGGGCTCCCCGGTGGGCCGTTCGCCCACAGCTTGGCCACGTAGTGCGGCAGTGGGGACGCCCCCGCTCTGATGCAGACGACCGACACGACGATAGGCACGCCGATGTCAAGCACGCCGCCGACCAAGAAAAACGTGCGGCAGTCCTCCTCCGTGAACAGCAAGAGCCGTGGCTCCGACAGTGGCACTTGCAGCTGGAGCACCTTGCTGTACTGGATCCTGTGCACGGGCATGGGATGCGCGGTGCTGATGTGGTGGAAGAGCGCCAGCGGCGGGCCTTCGTAGCCGCAGACGGGCATGGGGCATTTGCAGGGCGCGAGCGGACACACGCTCTGGTGATCGGCGAGCTTGTGGTAAGTGACGTATCGGTGATCTCGCCCTCCTCGTGCACAACCATCTCTCGACTTGGGCCGGGGTATTACAAAGCTTTACCGTCACATATTTTATACTACTTCAAGGTGCATTAAATCAACACATGCAAGTATCAAAAGGAGAGTCATGGCATGCATGCATGCATTGTAATTAATGCATCAGTAAACGCAAATTATTGAAATATATCGAGTGCAGTGCTTTGATGTGTCGCGTCAACTCATACATCAACGAGAAGTTTGATTATCCTCTCCCTCCCTGACTTAACTGCACCTGCCTTTGGCTGTATGACAGGTTGGCCACACACCTCTTGGGCCCACCTGTCATACACGCAAAGGCAGGAGCGTCCCTCCCTCGCCCATGAGCGTGGTGGCTGGCAAGACTAGGAGGAGCTTTCGCTACATGCTCTCCCTCCCGCACGCGGTGGACATGCAGCAGTTCAATCGGTGTCAGATGGCCAGAAGCGTACTGTAGTACTCCTCCAGTGCAGTAGTACTCCATCATTGTTTGACTTCCCGAAGAGGCGAAGAGCCAAGCGCAGCCCGAACGCTTGTGTATATACCGCATCATTCTTTGCTCCTTCTTACTACTCCGACATGTGGGAGAGCCAGCATCCGGGTCGACGTGTCATGCACCAGATTAGAGCGCGGAACGGAAGGGGGGCATCACCCCGGTCGGAGCGCCAATAATTCATGACTATAGTGAGTGGTCATATCACAAGTCTTTCCAGCAGTAACGTGCCATCATATCGCACATCCCCACTCGCTCAACCTCCTTGCCTCTCTGTCAAACCGCCTACCCGAAAACTGCCGCGCGTACTGCCCGGGAAAAGCCCCGCCCTCAACTTTTAACTACGCGAAAATAGTTCGAGCTTGTTCGTTCTATATAAATATAGTAAGTACTGTATGTTTATTCACCCGTGGGGTTGTTCAATGAATGGAGGGGCGGGGAGCACAAGTGAACAATACTGTAGTACTACTAGTAGTAGTAAGTAGGAGTCGTACAGTAGTCACCTTAAATAGAGAGTTTCTTTTCTTTAATGCCACGTATACAATATGGACGCAGGGGCCTGAGCGCTTGCTTTACTAGGGTTGCTCTCTTCATTCTCTCATCCTCTCCAGATATAAACAAGACAGCGGTAGCGACATTTTCTCTCTGCTCACCGCTGGTCACAGATCCGGCCGGATCCCTTCGGCCGGTGTGTGTAGAGGACTAAAAGGTGCATCATTCACGCGGTCATCCCGCCGAGGGAGGAAACCCACAGCTGCCAGAGGGGCCCGATCCTCTGCCCGTGCCGTTCTCTCCGACACAGCACCGGCTCGGGAGGTCCTCTAACCCTTCTTCCCCCCCGCCGTATTGTCCACAGATCCAACCTGCCGCCGCCGACATCCCTGCGACCCTCAGGTATAAGTTCTTCGAAAGCGGCCTTGCTCTAGTGCCCCAGCTCCCCACGTGTCTGCATGTGCATCTTTTTCTACTCCCATCAGCTCTTCCAAAGCCACCTAAATTTTTAGTATTATTAGAGGTAAAGCTACTTCATGCATTCGAATCTAGGGCTTTTTTCAAACAACAAAGAAAGGGGGGAAAGTTGTAGCATGAATCTAGGACTTGATTCAAAGAGGAAATAATATGGTGAAAGTAGTAGAGACCGGATACCCAACCGGTCTCTTGGCTGAAAAGGGAAATAATGGGAAAACGCAGTACAAACTGGATAAGGAACATATCTATTATTGGTTGAAAAAAGGATAGGAAGTGGCGGCTGGTGGACAAGTCAACAGAGTATGTCCAGGATTAGATTTGCTGCCATCACATAGTAAAAGGTCTCCAGGATTAGATTTGCTACCCTCACATAGTAAAAGGTCTCAGGATTAGATTTGCTGCCCTCACATAGTAAAAGGTCTCAGGATTAGATTTGCTGCCCTCACATAGTAAAAGGTCTCCAGGATTAGATTTGCTGCCCTCACATAGTAAAAGGTCTCCAGGATTAGATTTGCTGCCCTCACATAGTACAAGGTCTCCAGGATTAGGTTTGCTGCCCTCACATAGCATGAACAAACTTGGCATCACCACTTTATGCCTCTTTGTAGGTACATTGTGCTGATGTGTCCACTGTCGCATGTCCTTATACCAACCTTTTGCTGTTGTTAATGTAAGGGCTTCATGTAGAATGAAGCAATCACACTGTTACCTTAGGGACATGTCTAACCAGTGTTATTGTTAATCTAATGCCTCCAGTGATAAGATGCAATTAAACTGTGTTACAAATGGCACTCCTGGTGTTTTCCCCAGTATGATAAGTAAGTTGCTCCTTTACGCTGCTGAGTGTCCTGGTGTCCCCACGGTCCCATGCCCTTAAACCAACTCTTTAGCTGCTGTTGATTTACTGTGTCTGGTAAACAAGCAATGCCACCATTAAAGTAATCCCATATTTGAGGAATCTCATTGTTGATCGTAATGCTTCTAGTAACATGAAGCATTGCTGACGTTTTAAAATTTCTACTGTCCTTGCGTGATTGCCATGAACATAATTAAGATGCTTCTTTTCATTTTGTATATGTTTCGTATATTCTTATTGACTAGCAACTGTTTACTTTCTATCTTTTTGTGCAGATAGGGATATCCATTTCACCTTGTTGCTATTGTGACCTTTTGGTGAACTGCACAAAACACTTTTTTTTGGAATGAGTGTCTTGTGCAGTTCAACTAAAATGTCACGTGGGCGACATCTCTCAATTTTGGTGGAACTACACAAAATGGTGATTGGAGTTTCCAAAATCTCCATCTAGTTCTGCTGGTAATCTCGTGCAACATTTTATTAGCCTTTGCAAGATGAGCCGTCACTGTCACCACAATGGCACTTTATTTTAGTGGAACTGCACAAAAGGATAACAAAATTATAGTTGCACCTTACATGAGCCGGACAGCCAACCTTAATGTTCCTCAATTTTAGTGCAACTACTAAAGAAGAACCTGCCAGCTCACGAGAGCAAGTACTTCTTGCTAGCTGAATGATGCAATCTTTGCTTCATTTAAGGTGAACTGCAGAAAAAGGCGCATGAATTGAATCATGGAAGTCCACGCAGGCTTCATCCGAGTGGAGCTGCAGGTTGAGTAAAGGAGGCCACTATTAAAGTGAAATCATGCTCTCCTGGTTTGTGCTATGCAAACAGGAATACTCAACTACAGATGTTGTGACGGTCAAGAGCATTCGCCAAGTTCTTCGATTGTATGACATGGCTAGCGAAGATGGATTTAATCCCGATATTCACTTTATCAAAAGGCTCTAATGGGTTGGTTCTGAATCTTGCAAGCTGGGAATCAGTGAGACGTGTAGGCATCTTTGTTGTACTTATTATTTGAATCTTATTTGTTGGTTCTGAATCTTGCAAGCTAGGAATCAATGAGATGTGTAGGCATCTTTGTTGTACTTATTATTTGGATCTTATTTGTTGGTTCTGAATCTTGCAAGCTGGGAATCAATGAGATGTGTAGGCATCTTTGTTGTACTTATTATTTGGATCTTATTTGTTGGTTCTGAATCTTGCAAGCTGGGAAACACGGCATGATGATGCAGAGGACAACAACCATAACAAACAGTTCAAACTTGGTAGTATTATCTTTGTGAAAGTGCGACAAATGTGCTGATCGTGTGCGTCCTGAGAATAATAATTCTAATTGTTGTGCATGTTGATCCTGTGGCACTGATAGAATGAGCGAATGCATTGCTTGTTTTAAGTACAAATTTCTATTAGAGCTAATTAAATTTAAGTAAAGTGACCACTAACTCCTGTTATTACAGTACCAATACAGACCCGCTCGTGAACCGACGTGTGGACGAGGGAGGGGTAGTAACTGTTGTCGCCTGTACACACTCAGCTTACTGTTGAATCCAGTTCCCTAGGAGCTGAAAAATGAACTGCTGCTGCCGCCGCCTACACACTCGTTCACTCGAAGAGACTCCAATGGCGATCCGAGGGGTGAGCCTGCTGGATATGGACTTTAGCAAGGAGTTCCCCTTTGAGTTCGCCATTCAGTCCTATGGCTGCACCAAGTTGAATGTGATGTACACCAACGATACGGACTCGGTGAAGCTCTTCCTCGCCTCAGTCCTATGGCTGCACCAGGTTCTAGAGCATTCGCCCGTTTCATTGGCAGCGCCGATTGCACCTTCGCTATGGTGGAGAGAAGGAAGAACGCGACAATTCGGCCATCTGGTGCAACAAGCTTGTCGACATCCAGAAGCAATACAAGATCATCAGCAACAGGCAGGAGAAGGACTCCGTGGTTGACCTCGCTGAGACCATCATCGACCCCTGATACGCCAACATGAAAGAAGACGACCTGAACACGTGGGAGGTACCTCTGAATCTAGCCTACATAACCTACGCGGCCAAGGACGCATACACATGCTACGACATGTACAGGCAGATCTTGGACACGAGGGCGTGTCTGCTTCCCGTAACCGACGAGTACACGGACAGCCACAGCGTCATGATCAAGCGTGCCAGGAAGGTCTAGATGTTGTACTTTATCTGTTTATAAGCACCTTTATCATCTGAGTGTTTCATGCATTAGCCTATGTGTCGTAATTATCTGTTTTGTCCGAAATATTTCTTTTAAGAACCCATTAACCTGATTGCTTTTTTAGTGGCTATTTGCTTATGTATGTAAACTAGTTCACTTGTCCGTAAAAAAAACTAGTTCACTCGGCTGCCGTGCTTTGAATCTCCTTCCTCCCAACATATTCCCCTCCTCAGGTGGACCCAGCAGGTCTTTGAATTTTCTCCCACTTTCTTTTTCGATGTAAACTGAGTTTTCTCCCAGTACTTTCCCCTAGAACCAACTCAACTGTCCCATGTCTAGCCTAAAAAATAATAATACCCCACGTACTATTTATTCATCAAATTAAAATGATATTTTATTTCGTATGTTGAAAGTTCTTACAAAATAATAATAATAATTGTTTATATATAACTTGGCAAGTTAACTCCTAGTGATTGCGTACATAAGCTTGCAAAGATTTTACTGACGTGCAATCATGTGTTTATGTTTTTATAACATTTCTCCGTCTAGCCCAACATGATATTTTCACCCAGCCCAGCAAGTCCGCAGATTTCAAGAAAAATTCAAATGGGATTTAAACGGGCTGCATAGATGCTACATCATTGTTTCACCCAGCCCACCAAATTGACTAAAAAATATTCCCCCCGCTGACAGGTCGGACCCACCAGCTATATCTTCGCACACAAGTGCCTCCTTATTACGCGCAAAATAACGATGTCCATCCAACGGCCGTAGTGCTTCTTCAACCTCTGGTCTTCTTGCTCCAGCCGCCCAAAGCAGCGCCGGTCGTGCCGCATGCTCCTGCCTCCCGTGGCCGGCTGTGCTGCCACGGAGGCCTCACCGCCCCTACTATTCCCACCGCTGGCCAGGCCCTGCGGCGACGGCAGCCTCACACCGTAGCCGAACCAGTGAACCCTCGTACTCCTCTCCGCGCGGGCTTCCACTGCCGCATCGTCCCCTTCCTAGACCTTGTCGTCGTCCACTGCCGTGGTGCTCTCCACGCGGCGTGGTCAACGTGGTCAAGGAATGACTTCCATCGGAAGAGTACTGTACGTGGAGAGGCTGACAGCTGGGTCCACGGCCACACCCCAGTTTTTTTTGTGATTTGCCAAGCAAGTTGCTTTGTCAGCCCTGTGGGGCTGCAAATCTTTCCAGACGAGGAGAGCTTTCATTCGGCTGGCCGAGAAAATGGCCCATCAGTAATGAGAAATGGGCTGTACATTTTTAAAACACATCAAACCGGCAATTAGTTTCAAATATCTTTTTTTTTCATTTCAAGATTTTAAATTACATTAATTTTTATGCGTGGAGAATTTTTTGGATTTTATATTGATATACATTTATTTTTAAAATCAGTTTGAATGTGAGTCGAAATTTCGAGATCAAAAACAGTTCGGACCGCACCGAAATATGCAAAATTTCGTATAATTTTTTAACCGTGGACACAATTTGGGCTGTAATGCTAACAAAAAGAATATGGGCTCCAAAAAAACCTTAAGAATTAGCAAATGGGCTGAAAATTATTAGAAATAATGGCAGATGGGTTGTATGCTATTTTCCATAGATTTGAGGCTTTCCTAAAAAAAAAGGTTGACGCACAAGCAGTGACTGTTGGATGTCCATCCAACGGCCGTCGTGCTTCTTCAATCTCTGCTCTTCCTGCTCCAGCCGCTCAAACAAGCGCCAGCGGGACTGCTTGCTCCCTCGTCCCCATGGCCGGCTGTGCTACCGCGCAGGCTTCACTGCCCCACCATACTCCCATCGCTGGCCTAGTCATCCCTTTACTCACCCACACCTGCTGTTATTCTCCGGCGACGGCAGACGAACCAGTAAACCCTCGTACAGTCGTACTCCCCTCCGCGTGGGAAACAAAAACAACGGTCGAGTCTTCCCTGCCTCCATGTCGTTCCCTTCCTAGGCCTCACCGTCGTCCACCGCCCTGGTGCTCTCGGCGTGGCATGGTCAGCGTGGTCAACGACCGACATGCATATGAAGTGGACTGTACATGCAGAGGTTGACAGCTGGGTCCATGGCCGCACGCAAGGAAATGCCTCCTTATTACGCGCAAAATAATGATTCCTCCACCTGACATATGGGACCCACCGAAACGGCCTCTGTATTTCATGAAAAAATGTTACCGCCGCTGATAGCTCGGACCCACCAGCTATATCTTCGCATGCAAGGTAGTGCCTCCTTATTACGCACAAAAAATGAATACTCCCCCTGCTAGCTGGGACCCAGTATAGTGGGCCTACTAAGTTGATGGGGACGAAGGGCTTTGTCAACTTAGTCAATATGCACGATTCTAGCTCGACTGACCGTACGATGTCCATCCAACGGCCGTAGTGCTTCTTCAACCTCTGGTCTTCTTGCTCCAGCCGCCCAAAGCAGCGCCGGTCGTGCCGCTTGGTCCTGCCTCCCATGGCCGGCTGTGCTGCCGCGGAGGCCTCACCGCCCCCATACTATTCCCACCGCTGGCCAGGCCATCCCTCCACTCCACTCACCCACACCCCCTGTTATTCTGCAGCGACGGTAGCGCAGCCGAACCAGTGAACCCTCGTACTCCTCTCCGCGTGGGCATGCACTACCGCGTCTTCCCCGGCTCCGCGTCGTCCCCTTCCTAGGCCTCGCCGTCATCCACCACCGTGGTGCTGTCGGCGCGGCGTGGTCAATGTGGTCAACGACCAAATTCCATCGGAAGAATACTGTACATGGAGAGGCTGACAGCTGGGTCCACGGCAGCCGCAAGGAAGTGCCTCCTTATTACGCAGAAAATAATTATTCCTCCACCTGACAGCAGGGACCCACCGGACGCCCACCAGTATATCGCAAAAAAAATGTTTGCCCCTGACTGCTGGGACCTACCCGACGGGCCACCGCATTTCGCGAAAAAACGTTCCCCCTACTGTCAGCTTGGACCCACCGGAAGTGCCTCCTTATTACGCACAAAAAAATGAATACCCCCCTGCTAGCTGGGACCCACCTTGGTGGGAGGCTGACTTGTGGGCCTACTAAGTTGACGGGGACGGAGGGCTTTGTCAACTTAGTCAATATGCATGATTCTAGCTCCAGTGACCGTACGATGTCCATCCAACGGCCGTAGTGCTTCTTCAACCTCTGGTCTTCTTGCTCCAGCCACCCAAAGCAGCGCCGGTCGTGCCGCCTGCTCCTGCCTCCCGTGGCCGACTGTGCTGCCGCGGAGGCCTCACCGCCCCTACTATTCCCACCGCTGGCCAGGCCCTACGGCGACAGCAGCCTCACACCACAGCCGAACGAGTGAACCCTCATACTCCTCTCCGTGTGGGCATCCACTACCGCATCTTCACCGGCTCCGCGTCATCCCCTTCCTGGGCCTCGCCGTCGTCCACCGCCCTGATGCTCTCGGCGCGGCGTGGTCAACGTGGTCAAAGAACGACTTCCATCGGACGTGGATTGTACGTGGAGAGGGTGACAACTGGGTCCACGGCGGCAGCAAGGAAGTGCCTCCTTATTACGCGGAAAAAAATGATTCCTCCACCTGACAGCAGGGACCCACCGGACGGGCCACCATATTTCGCGAAAAAAACGTTTCCCCCTGACTGCTGGGACCCATCAGCTACACCTTCGCACGCAAGGAAGTGCCTGACAGTTGGGACCCACCTGGTCGAAGCGTATGTAGCGTTGTCATTCTGGTCGCGAACGTGTACGTACATATATAATGGTGGATGTAGAGGCGCGCATCTAACGCCCCAAGACCAGAGCTTCAGATGCCTTCGAAGGTTTCCGGGTTTCGTTGTGTGATTTGTTTCGTCTGTTGCTTTCTTCTTTGCATCGTGTGCATTGCATCATGTCATTTCTTTTCTTAACTCAACTAAATAAATTGCATGGATCTTCGGTCCATTTAAATCGAGGGAATTCACATGGTGATTCTCTTTATAACATATCCTCCCGTTATTAGGGAGCTATATTAAATATTCCATTTTCAGAATCACCCATGAACACATTTGCAAATAATCTCATGCCTTTTCTCGCTTCAAGTTTGGTCCCCAAACTTTGCTTTTTATCCTTTCTCCATTTTCCGAAGCTCCAGCAAAAATCCGAACATTTTTGGACCTTCCTAACCCTCACTTCCTATTCAAACCATTTGATTTTAAATCAAATGAGTTTGAATTTAAAACTTTCAAAAATGCCCACTCCATTTTTCTTGGAACATGCGCATTTTTGCGAGTCAGTGAAAATTATCCCCATGCCCAGATTCCATCCCTAACTTCTCTTTCTTTTCTTTCTCTTTTTCTGTTTTGTTTTTTAATGGAAAAAGAGATTTTAGAGAAAGAGAGAGAGAGGGAGAGTAAACCAGCAGGCCCGCAGCCTTCTAAGGCCCAGCCGGCGCCCTCCCCACTGGGCCAACCTCCAGGCCCATATAATCCTAACCCTAACGCCAGGTGAGGCCTCCCACTCGATCCCCTGGCCCGATCTCTCATGAATCCCTCTCCCTCCGCCGCCAGACCCATCTCCTTGATCCCCATCTTCCATCTCTCCCTCCTCTCGCTCTCCTCGCATCGCACCAGAGGAGGAGACCCGCAGCCCGATCCCCATCCCTCGACCTCACCACTCGGCGGCGACCAAAGCCAGGGCGCCACCCACCTCCCTCCACCGTCAAGCTCCAGCACCACGTCGACGCTCCGCCTCCTGCCGACTGGCCCCGGCCACCAGTGCGCCACGGCAAGCCCCGCCGCCATGTCCGGTCGCTGACGGCGACCACGACCAGTGCCTGCGCCTCCCTGCTGCCGAAGCCTCGCCGCCGTTCACCTTCGCCTCGAGCTCCCGGAGAGCGCCGCCGTGCCTACTCCACGGCCTCCTCCTCGTCCAGGAGAGCCGACGCCCTGTTCGGCAGCCATGGCGCCGCCGCGGGTCTCTCTCTCGATGTCATGCCATGCTACATCCCGCGAACCTGCCTGCCTCCTTGACCTCCAGGCCACCCAGTCGCGCCCTCCTTTTCTTGGGCTGAGGCCGCCGCCGGCGCCCGAAGCGCCCAGCGCCTGCTTCTGCCATGGACTTTCTCCTCCCGTGCCTATAGCCACTCTGTCCTACTGCTGCTCTTCCCGTGATGCGCCGCGCCGTCGTCGACCTCCTGTTTTTCACGGGACCACCGCCTCGCTGCCTCGTGCGCCTCCGCCTCTGTTGCCTCCGTTTGAGGCTGTTTCGTTTTGGGCTTCATGGAGACGTCCTCTCGGACAAGTGTACGAGTATACAGTGTCGCGTCTAGTACCTTTGCCGGCGTCTCCGGAACCGCCAAGGCTTGCAAGTCCACCAAGACCTCGACCTCAATACATGTACGACTACAACGTGAACGAGTACCACGATGACCCTCGAAGAGCTCGGATCCGTCAAGTTCAACTACAACATGTGTACAACTACGTGGACTCGCCAAATACCACTTGGAACGTCAAGTACCGTCGAACCGCGAAGACTCCGTGGTCGTCAAGATCCTCGCCGTGACCTCGAACATCTACGGAATGTGCACAACTACAAAAATGGGTTCCACTACCGGTGCCGAAGACCCGTGTAATGGTATTGCCAAGTCCGACTACCGTCGCGTGAACAACTACTTCCACTACCGCCGTCGCGAGAACGCCTACCTCCCTCTACTGTCACAGCCCCAGATCAGCCCTTGTTTGCTTTTGTTTTAGCATCTATGCAACATGTTTAAATTTTATGAAATTTGAAATGGGGATGACCAAGCCCTAGCACCAAAGCATTGCAAATAGGTTCAACTTCAAAATATTTTCACAGAACCCAAATTGGTTTGCAAAAATGTTCATGATTACTGGAAAAGGGTGAAAACCATATCCAGAGATGATGGATATTTTTCCAAGACATTTTTGGATTTTTTGAATAAACCATATTGTATTTGACTTTGGGCATTTAAATACTATAAATAATTTAAATGTTCAAATAAATGTTGGAAATTGTTAAGGGTCACTGAAATAATTCAGAAAGCACCCATAATTATTTCCAGGATTTTATAAAATGATTTGATATTTTAAATCAAATCAAAAACAAATTGCAGAAATAGAAAAGAGAAACAGAACAGAAATAAAAGGGAGAGAAGGCCACCTGGGCCACTTACCTGGCGCCACTTACCTGGCCCAGCTCCATCTGGCCGGCCCAGCCCACCTCCTCCCCCTTGTCCTCTTCCTCCTCTGCCAGGAGGACGAACAGAGGCGAGGCGTGGCGCGCGCCGACGCTGCCTCGGCCACCTCCTGCTTCCCCTGGCCACCTCCTGCTTCCCCTGGCCGCGTGGATGAATGCCCCGGTGTCGCCCCGACCTCGCCGACACCCCATTCGCCCCCCTACGCCTCTCCTCGCCCGTTCCCCGCCATGGCCGAAGCCTCCATGGACGCGCTGCCGTAACCCCGCACCCACAGCCACTGCCCCACCTCTCCGACGTGATCCCGAGCTCCGCCACGACGTCGTCGTCCTCTCCATCGAGTCACGCGGCGCCAGAAGCTCTGCTGCATCTCCAACGCCGCCGTTTCCGACCTCGGGTGCCGGTGATCCCCGCCGTCGATTCGCCGGACCCCGTGCCTTCCCTGCCTCGCCAGCAGCACCAGAAGAACCGCGGTGAGCCGCTGCATCGTTTCCCCCATGCCTCGTTGCCTAATTCGCCCCCTAGCCGCATCAACCACCGGAGCCGAGCGCTCCCCGCCGCCGGCCATGTCGCCGCCGCGGTTGCAACCCCCGCACGTCGCACCAGAGCACGTAGGCGTGCTCAGCGTTTCCTCAGGAAGCCGCAGATCCCACCAGTTCTTCGTGAAACGCGCCGTAGCGCCTAATCGTCGGTGCCCGAGCTCCGGCCGCCGCCGCGAGCTCGACTCCGGCGAGTAGAGCGCACCCCGTCCGCTCCTTCCTGCTCCGTTGGATGCGGAAGAGCACGGGCTACCTCCTGGTGGCCTTCGCGCGCCCATCCATTGCCTGTAGCTCAACTCCGGCGAGCCTCCGCCGTTGATTTGGTTGTCGCCGGCCGAACTCCGGCGAAGTCGACGTGGCACTATCATTAGTCGCTAATGACTCCGCTAACTAGCCCTCTCTCTCACTGACATACGGCCCCCACTGCCTAATTAACTTAGTTTAGCTCCTGTTTAGTTTTAACTAACCCCGGTGGGCCCACGCGTCAGTGTTGACTACGCTGACGTGGCCGTTGACTTGGTCCCACCTGTCAGTGAGCTAAGCAGCCCTGTGACGCTGACGTGTGGCCCCCACATGTCAGGTTTGACCCGGACCAGTCCCTGTTGACCTGATGACGTCAGGGTGAGGTCATGCTGACGCCATATTCCTTTTCTGGAATTTAGTTTATTTTATAAATAATCAGGAAATTCCAGAAAATGCCTAAAACTTCTAAAAATCATAGAAAATTAACCGTAACTCCAAATTAAATAAATTATATATGAAAAATTATCAGAAAAAAATCAAGGAATCCATCTGTACCATTTTCATGCATGTTAGAACAACTTATAGCTGCTGTTTAGCACAAATCAATTAAATGGCATTTGAATAATCACATATGGAGTTTGAATTTGAATCTTGTGTTCAAACCAACTTCATTTAATCTGTTGCTAGTTGCATTAGCTCAAAACACATTCATTTTGCCATGTCATGATCATGCATCATATTGTGCATTGCATTGATTGTGTTCCCTTCTATGTTGCCGGTAATTGTCCCCTCTCGATAGACGTGATACCGATGATGTGATCATTGACACTGATGAAGACTCAATGCTATCTTCAGAAGTGCCAGGCAAGCAAAACCCCCTTGTTCATTCCGATAAAATCCCACTCTCTCGCTCCTGCTCTCTTTTACTGCATTAGGACAACAACGATATACTTGTTACTTGCTGCGGTAGCTGAACCCCTTTATCCTCTGCATGACCTGTCATTGCCACAGTAAATAGATGAAACCCACTAGCATGAGTAGGAGTTGTTTGAGCCCTGTTGTGCCTACTCATTCATGCTTGTTTGTCATGCCTGCTACTGCTTAGAGTTGTGTCAGGTCTGATTCATCGGGGATGAATCAGAGGCGTGTGAACATGTCCCAATGTGTGTGAGCTAAGTGTGTGAACACGATTTGGTAAAGGTAGCGGTGAGAGGCCATGTAGGAGTACATGGTGGGTTGTATCATTGCAGCCGTCCTCAGGAACTGAGTTCTGTGTTTGTGATCCATGACCATCTACTACCACACATTGGAATGCTTAAGTGCCCCTCTCGACTTATTAATCAACATGATCTCTGTCCAGGAGTTGCAACTAGTTTCTGGTGTTTGTAGGTAGTGTTAGTAGTCTACCAAGTGGCACCCGGTACAGGTGGGCTTGGGACAGACTAGGCACAGTGGCCCGGTGTACCAAGTGGCACCCGGTTGGTGGGCTTGGGAACCCTGCACACATCGTTTGGGGCCGTAAGCGACACCCCGGCCGGATCTCCTTGCGGATGGAACCCGAATAGGCGATAAACCTGGACTAGAGACTTGTTCGGTTAGTCAGGTCGTGGCCGACTCCCTCGCCCGGCTTCCGCTTGAAGGTTGCCGAGGTACATGACGTGTACAGGGCGATAAGTGGCGAAAGCGTGTGTGAAGAAGTACACCCCTGCAGGGTTAACATCATCTATTCGAATAGCCGGATTCCTCGGATATGGAAACTTGGACCCCTTGCATAGTTCATAGACAAGTGAAAGTGGATACTCTAAAATGCGCAAGATAAGCGTGAGTGCTATGGATGGCGTTCTCGTAGGGAGACGGGAGCGGATCCATAGTGGTGTATTGATATGGTGAATATGTGGACTCATGTGCGCCACTTCAAAAGAGTTACTTGCAGTCGTAGTTCAGGATAGCCACCGAGTCAAAGCTGGCTTGCTGCAGTTAAACTCCACCACCCCCTTGTTGATAATGATGCATATGTAGATAGATCTGATGTAAGTCTTGCTGGGTACATTTGTACTCACGTTTGCCTATTTTATGTTTTTGCAGAGAGACTTCAGTCTCACTAGTAGTTCCACATGGACTTCGACGTTTAGCTTGTTACCTCAGCTACGATCTTGTGCCCTCGGCAGGATCTGGTAGATAGTCAGGCTTCTCAGCCTTTTTCATTTATAGTTGTCTGTACTCAGACATGTTAAGCTTCCGCATGTGCCTTGACTTGTATGCTCTGATTGTTGGGTCATGAGACCCATGTTTGTAATATCTCGCTCCTCGGAGCCTATTGAATAATTACTTGAGTTGTAGAGTCATGTTGTGATGCCATGTTGTATCTGCACATATCGAGCATATTGTGTGTATGTTGTTGAAATGCTTGGTATGTGTGGGATCTGACTATCTAGTTGTTTATCCTTAGTAGCCTCTCTTACCGGGAAATGTCTCCTAGTGTTTCCACTGAGCCATGGTAGCTTGCTACTGCTCCGGAACACTTAGGCTGGCCGGCATGTGTCCTTCTTCGTTCCTGTGTCTGTCCCTTCGGGGAAATGTCACGCGATGAATACCGGAGTCCTGTTAGCCCGCTACAGCCCGGTTCACCGGAGTCCTGCTAGCCCAGTGCTACAGCCTGGATTTACTCGCTGATGACCGACACGTTCGATGTTGGGTCATGGATGCCTGTCCCTGTAAGTTTGTGCCACTTTGGGTTTATGACTAGCCATGTCAGCCCGGGCTCCTTACCATATGGATGCTAGCGACACTATCATATACGTGTGCCAAAAGACGCAAACGGTCCCGGGCAAAGGTAAGACGACACCCGTGGGAATACCGTGCGTGAGGCCGCAAAGTGATATGGGGTGTTACATGCTAGATCGATGTGGCATTGAGTCGGGGTCCTGACAGCTTTGGTATCAGAGCTTGACTGCCTGTAGGATTACCAAGCCAAACTGGTCGAAGTTGAGTCTAGAAATTCTTTAGTTATATAAGGGAATTGATTGTGGGATGGAACGTAAGGCTCTTTTTACTCCTTATACCTTATGCCCTTCTGATCTGAGTCATCTTATCTTTCCTACGGGGATTAAGAACTAGGCTTTCTCTTCTTTCTATCAGGATCACGTGTTACTAATCCGTAGACTTATAAGATTGTTGGATTTAAGCTTGACTTCAGTTTCTACTACTTCCGTATGTTAATTGTTGATCTCGAAACCTTGATATCGTGCTTCTGAGTGGTTATGCCACCATTTTGTGAATGTCTCAAATCTTTTCTGAGCATTTACAGCCGTTATGCTGTCCGAGTCATCCCAGGTTTCTAAATAGTTTGAAGCAATTTGCAAATTCTTTCCTCCCGTTTCGATGTTCCTTTGGGCCAGATTAACCACACTAATCGGTGAGTTGAGGTACTTTATTGCCTTGACATATATGTTGGAGCTGGTATTATGACCCTAGGTGTCTTAGGGGATCATCTAGTAATTTAGCCATGATTTGTGTCCCAGTGTGATGATTCTGGCCTTTACCCTCGAAAGCATCCCGTGATGCTACTTAGTAGTAGGTATTCTATTTTTGGGTTTTGAACCCGAGATTCACCCTACTTGCCTCATGTTGATAGTGTTGCTAGTTCCTTAGGTTATTAGTAACCTTTGCGATAGTCCTTGAAGTCCGTGGTATCTTCTTCTTCCAAATACCATGAACTACTTATGGCAGAAGTTCCTCGTTGAACTGAACGATCACAACCAGAGTGCTCTTGATGGGTTCTCCATTCATAATTGTGACTCTGCCAGTTCTACCTCTCTGCATGGGTTATCCGGAAGAAATATGTTGAACTTGGTTCGACATACTAATCTATGCATCCACAACTCAGAAAATTATATGTTCCTTTGAGTTGTTCTCTTTAGTTGCATTCTGACCCTCATCTATCAATTGTTAGTCAAGAGTATGCGTGCGTTCGTTTATCGATGCCTATTACTCTTGTGGTCCGTCAAGCCATTCTATCGCAGAATGACTAGGAGAAACAAACTCCAGTACCTCTTCCATATCCAGGATTGGGTCAAAGAAGTTGTGCTCCGCAGATCAAATTGCTAATCCAGCTTTTGTTCTGTTCTACCTTGGAGTATTACCATCTTTATATCGGGATTGTTATAGGAATTACACACCATCCTATGAACTCTTGGTACAGTGATACTTCTTGCCATCATTAGTCATTCCTCGGTCTTCGTGTTGATGCAACCGGAATACCGACAAATGAATTGTGATGTGTGAAATCAATACGCCTAGCAACCTCGTTACTGGGTAGTTAAAGGACAATAATTTCATTCTTAGTATGTTGGTTATTGAATCACCATTCTAAGATTGATCGTGCTACCTAGTCCTTATTTCCTGGTGCACTCTTTGATTGATGAGTTAGGATTTGTCAAGTCCTCGCTCATTTGATCATATCATCTTGCCCTGAAAAGCAAGATTGTTCTCGAGCTTAGTAACATATCGGTGGTTCGTGATTTTCCGAAGATCTTCTCGGAAGTACTACCAGGTTGTCACCTGACCGCTATGTTGAGCTCGTGATCAAGTTGGTTTATTGTAAACCACCCTTTCTCCAAGAATCCGTGTTGGATACCCCTGAGCTAGTTGGTTAAGCTAAATGACAACTTGGAGAGTTGGAAGATAAAAGCTTGCCTGACTTAGTTCGTTCCAAAGGGATATCTTTGTGTAGTGTGTGTTGAAGAAAGATGATATCTTCATCGATTGGTCCCTGTGATCAGTTAATGGACCTATCATTCTTATCCAACCTTTGATTGGAGTATGGGCTATCATCCAATCAGACCAGAACCAACGATATTCGTAATGTTGTCTTACTCGTGGTTGATCCCTCGAGCATACACCATTATATCTTTTGGGTCTGACCAATGCTATCACCGTGTTCACTTAACTATGGAATTCCTTTTAAAAGGAAACCCGGATGAATTGTTGTTGAGCCCATTGACAACATCCTTATCTCCTCCATGATTTTGTTGAACATTAAGCTAGTGTTGGAAATTTTTGAAAGCAATTGTTCATGCTAGCTCATGAAGCATATGTTTGGATGAAGGTAGTGACTTCCTTTAATTCATGTGCATCTGATGCAAGTTGCCGCCGTGGATTCGAGAAAGTCAATGTTGCTTTCTTTGGAATCATTCCAAATCAGTCATGCACATGTGCGAAGAATGCTGTGGTTTGAAGACTTGCAACCTTCAATCTATAGGTATCCCTAGCACACCAAGCCACTGATTGATTTGTTCTAGGAGAAGGAGTTCTTTTTAAGAGCTAACCCGGGCTTAATTAAGAACTTCGATATCCTCCATGATGGTTCCCAACCAGAACTCGGTAGTGTTTTATTATAAGACTACTTTGTGGTCATGCTTGTCTGGGACAACGTGTTCACATGTTTGTAGCAGAACCAGCTCATGTTTTGGAGCTTGCTATCGTAGTTCATCTCCCGAGAATCCCGCAACGTCATCTCATCGATTTGTGTTGCAACCTTTCGTTTTTCTTCCTAGACTCGATGAGTCTGGAATATCCTGACACCAACCAGATCTGAATCTCAGGCAGATATAATGGTTGGAACATCTCCCAAGAACTATAATACTGGTCCCTCGATAACCGGTAAAGTGGATGTCATGGCCAACACACCCAGCCGGAAGACCTATTATTGTAGTACCCTGATTGAATAAGTTGGCCACCTCCCCATAAGGATTTCGTAGGATTTACCTCCGTAACTATTCCTTATGGATTCTATTGCTTCCGAAGTCCGACCTTTACTTGAAGTTCTAGTTATCAAACCATATCTATGAATGGGTTACACTAGCACGTCAAGGAGAACATTAGAAGCGGAGTGCTAAATGTCTCTCGGTCGATCATCCAGATTTTTTTTCCTTGGCCTCGCTAGGGTGAAATCTGAGTTGATGTTATCTTCCTATGCGTCTGCATCGTCCATCGTTGTTCATCATGGTGGTATGTTGTGTTGCCAGGATCCTTGATACGGATATTGGTAAAACCCTGATGAATATGGAAATGCTCAAGTTTTTGAGAACACGCACAAGCGCTACGTGTTATCATCGGCACTAGCTGGGTTTGCTCTCAGTTTTCTCGATAAGGCTATGACCTTTTCAAACAGTGGATTCACTCTCTATTGTTGGGTTCTTCCCCAGTTACCAGAATCATTCCCAGCATTTGCATATTGTTCCCATCTTGCACCGCCACTGTGCCATTCTACCATGGGTCTCTTCCATTTCCGGTGGTAAGCAAATTCATCCATTACGTTGTCTTCAACAAGGTAATCCACATCATCCAAGTCCGAGTATGCCATTCTACCGACCCCTCCAAACGATCGCTCGAGAATTGCCTTAGGCTGGTTTAAAGAGTTTCAATGATCTCTGAATCAAAAGTAACTCTTTTTGCCACTTAAGGGGATATCTCTACAAGTCACCTTCCCTAAGGTGTATCGTTATGGTATCATGGCAACTCAACTCCTCGCTACGTTGACAATCGTTTACCACCTTCTTAGGTGTGGAATTGTTGTCTACCTAGTGAACCTTCGTCATCCGTTTCTTTCCACCCCTCTTGATGTGTATCTCGTGTCTCAACCCGAGAGATGGTCCTATGTCTCATTCCGTGAGTTGTTCGATCTTCGAGAAGATCGACCCTTCTAGAGTCTCCTTCTTCCCTCCATGTCATGTTGACAGGATTTTTCAAGGCAAGACTTCAAGACAATGATGGTGATAGAATCAACGTTCATTCGAAGTGCAACCTGGATCGTGAAGATTGTGCTAGTTTGCGCTCCCCCTTCACCTTACCCTACGCTTGAATCTCGGGACGAGATTTTTGTTTAGTGGGGGTGAGCTGTCACAGCCCCAGATCAGCCCTTGTTTGTTTTTGTTTTAGCATCTATGCAACATGTTTAAATTTTATGAAATTTGAAATGGGGATGACCAAGCCCTAGCACCAAAGCATTGCAAATAGGTTCAACTTCAAAATATTTTCACAGAACCCAAATTGGTTTGCAAAAATGTTTATGATTACTGGAAAAGGGTGAAAACCATATCCAGAGATGATGGATATTTTTCCAAGACATTTTTGGATTTTTTGAATAAACCATATTGTATTTGACTTTGGGCATTTAAATACTATAAATAATTTAAATGTTCAAATAAATGTTGGAAATTGTTAAGGGTCACTGAAATAATTCAGAAAGCACCCATAATTATTTCCAGGATTTTATAAAATGATTTGATATTTTAAATCAAATCAAAAACAAATTGCAGAAATAGAAAAGAGAAACAGAACAGAAATAAAAGGGAGAGAAGGCCACCTGGGCCACTTACCTGGCGCCACTTACCTGGCCCAGCTCCATCTGGCCGGCCCAGCCCACCTCCTCCCCCTTGTCCTCTTCCTCCTCTGCCAGGAGGACGAACAGAGGCGAGGCGTGGCGCGCGCCGACGCTGCCTCGGCCACCTCCTGCTTCCCCTGGCCACCTCCTGCTTCCCCTGGCCGCGTGGATGAATGCCCCGGTGTCGCCCCGACCTCGCCGACACCCCATTCGCCCCCCCTACGCCTCTCCTCGCCCGTTCCCCGCCATGGCCGAAGCCTCCATGGACGCGCTGCCATAACCCCGCACCCACAACCACTGCCCCACCTCTCCGACGTGATCCCGAGCTCCGCCACGACGTCGTCGTCCTCTCCATCGAGTCACGCGGCGCCAGAAGCTCTGCTGCATCTCCAACGCCGCCATTTCCGACCTCGGGTGCCGGTGATCCCCGCCGTCGATTCGCCGGACCCCGTGCCTTCCCTGCCTCGCCAGCAGCACCAGAAGAACCGCGGTGAGCCGCTGCATCGTTTCCCCCATGCCTCGTTGCCTAATTCGCCCCCTAGCCGCATCAACCACCGGAGCCGAGCGCTCCCCGCCGCCGGCCATGTCGCCGCCGCGGTTGCAACCCCCGCACGTCGCACCAGAGCACGTAGGCGTGCTCAGCGTTTCCTCAGGAAGCCGCAGATCCCACTAGTTCTTCGTGAAACGCGCCGTAGCGCCTAACCGTCGGTGCCCGAGCTCCGGCCGCCGCCGCGAGCTCGACTCCAGCGAGTAGAGCGCACCCCGTCCGCTGCTTCCTGCTCCGTTGGATGCGGAAGAGCACGGGCTACCTCCTGGTGGCCTTCGCGCGCCCATCCATTGCCTGTAGCTCAACTCCGGCGAGCCTCCGCCGTTGATTTGGTTGTCGCCGGCCGAACTCCGGCGAAGTCGACGTGGCACTGTCATTAGTCACTAATGACTCCGCTAACTAGCCCTCTCTCTCACTGACATACGCCCCCCACTGCCTAATTAACTTAGTTTAGCTCCTGTTTAGTTTTAACTAACCCCGGTGGGCCCACGCGTCAGTGTTGACTACGCTGACGTGGCCATTGACTTGGTCCCACCTGTCAGTGAGCTAAGCAGCCCTGTGACGCTGACGTGTGGCCCCCACACGTCAGGTTTGACCCGGACCAGTCCCTGTTGACCTGATGACGTCAGGGTGAGGTCATGCTGACGCCATATTCCTTTTCTGGAATTTAGTTTATTTTATAAATAATCAGGAAATTCCAGAAAATGCCTAAAACTTCTAAAAATCATAGAAAATTAACCGTAACTCCAAATTAAATAAATTATATATGAAAAATTATCAGAAAAAATCAAGGAATCCATCTGTACCATTTTCATGCATGTTAGAACAACTTATAGCTGCTGTTTAGCACAAATCAATTAAATGGCATTTGAATAATCACATATGGAGTTTGAATTTGAATCTTGTGTTCAAACCAACTTCATTTAATCTGTTGCTAGTTGCATTAGCTCAAAACACATTCATTTTGCCATGTCATGATCATGCATCATATTGTGCATTGCATTGATTGTGTTCCCTTCTATGTTGCCGGTAATTGTCCCCTCTCGATAGACGTGATACCGATGATGTGATCGTTGACACTGATGAAGACTCAATGCTATCTTCAGAAGTGCCAGGCAAGCAAAACCCCCTTGTTCATTCCGATAAAATCCCACTCTCTCGCTCCTGCTCTCTTTTACTGCATTAGGACAACAACGATATACTTGTTACTTGCTGCGGTAGCTGAACCCCTTTATCCTCTGCATGACCTGTCATTGCCACAGTAAATAGATGAAACCCACTAGCATGAGTAGGAGTTGTTTGAGCCCTGTTGTGCCTACTCATTCATGCTTGTTTGTCATGCCTGCTACTGCTTAGAGTTGTGTCAGGTCTGATTCATCGGGGATGAATCAGAGGCGTGTGAACATGTCCCAATGTGTGTGAGCTAAGTGTGTGAACACGATTTGGTAAAGGTAGCGGTGAGAGGCCATGTAGGAGTACATGGTGGGTTGTATCATTGCAGCCGTCCTCAGGAACTGAGTTCTGTGTTTGTGATCCATGACCATCTACTACCACACATTGGAATGCTTAAGTGCCCCTCTCGACTTATTAATCAACATGATCTCTGTCCAGGAGTTGCAACTAGTTTCTGGTGTTTGTAGGTAGTGTTAGTAGTCTACCAAGTGGCACCCGATACAGGTGGGCTTGGGACAGACTAGGCACAGTGGCCCGGTGTACCAAGTGGCACCCGGTTGGTGGGCTTGGGAACCCTGCACACATCGTTTGGGGCCGTAAGCGACACCCCGGCCGGATCTCCTTGCGGATGGAACCCGAATAGGCGATAAACCTGGACTAGAGACTTGTTCGGTTAGTCAGATCGTGGCCGACTCCCTCGCCCGGCTTCCGCTTGAAGGTTGCCGAGGTACATGACGTGTACAGGGCGATAAGTGGCGAAAGCGTGTGTGAAGAAGTACACCCCTGCAGGGTTAACATCATCTATTCGAATAGCCGGATTCCTCGGATATGGAAACTTGGACCCCTTGGATAGTTCATAGACAAGTGAAAGTGGATACTCTAAAATGCGCAAGATAAGCGTGAGTGCTATGGATGGCGTTCTCGTAGGGAGACGGGAGCGGATCCATAGTGGTGTATTGATATGGTGAATATGTGGACTCATGTGCGCCACTTCAAAAGAGTTACTTGCAGTCGTAGTTCAGGATAGCCACCGAGTCAAAGCTGGTTTGCTGCAGTTAAACTCCACCACCCCCTTGTTGATAATGATGCATATGTAGATAGATCTGATGTAAGTCTTGCTGGGTACATTTGTACTCACGTTTGCCTATTTTATGTTTTTGCAGAGAGACTTCAGTCTCACTAGTAGTTCCACGTGGACTTCGACGTTTAGCTTGTTACCTCAGCTACGATCTTGTGCCCTCGGCAGGATCTGGTAGATAGTCAGGCTTCTCAGCCTTTTTCATTTATGGTTGTCTGTACTCAGACATGTTAAGCTTCCGCATGTGCCTTGACTTGTATGCTCTGATTGTTGGGTCATGAGACCCATGTTTGTAATATCTCGCTCCTCGGAGCCTATTGAATAATTACTTGAGTTGTAGAGTCATGTTGTGATGCCATGTTGTATCTGCACATATCGAGCATATTGTGTGTATGTTGTTGAAATGCTTGGTATGTGTGGGATCTGACTATCTAGTTGTTTATCCTTAGTAGCCTCTCTTACCGGGAAATGTCTCCTAGTGTTTCCACTGAGCCATGGTAGCTTGCTACTGCTCCGGAACACTTAGGCTGGCCGGCATGTGTCCTTCTTCGTTCCTGTGTCTGTCCCTTCGGGGAAATGTCACGCGATGAATACCGGAGTCCTGTTAGCCCGCTACAGCCCGGTTCACCGGAGTCCTGCTAGCCCAGTGCTACAGCCTGGATTTACTCGCTGATGACCGACACGTTCGATGTTGGGTCATGGATGCCTGTCCCTGTAAGTTTGTGCCACTTTGGGTTTACGACTAGCCATGTCAGCCCGGGCTCCTTACCATATGGATGCTAGCGACACTATCATATACGTGTGCCAAAAGACGCAAACGGTCCCGGGCAAAGGTAAGACGACGCCCGTGGGAATACCGTGCATGAGGCCGCAAAGTGATATGGGGTGTTACATGCTAGATCGATGTGGCATTGAGTCGGGGTCCTGACATCTACGAACTTGATCCGTTCCGATAAGGCATGCTTCTAAAGGTATAATCATCGACACGACCGTCCGTGGACCGAATGCATGTTATGTGATACGAGATGAACCCCGTGTTTGCAGCGTGTCTGTTTGTTACGTGCACGACCCTCGTTTGCCATGCCGCCGACACATGGGACACCCGGTATCCGGGAGTGCCCCACCTTCTTTTGCTCGCTCCCGCCACTTCCTTTTGCACCAGTATCTCCATGAGCTACCGGAACCGATATGTTGCCGTGGCATCACTTTCGGATTCGTTGTCGTGGCACCCCTTCTGTTTCCGCCACGATGACAAATGCTTCATATAATGCTCTTATCAACATTTTAATAAAACTTGCATAAAACTTGTTCATGTCATCCGCATCATGATAACAACAATTAAAATGTTTAAATTGTTGTTGCAATATATTACTAATGCATATGGGGATTTACCGAATTCGTTATTTGTTATACTCGGCCCCATTTAAATTGTTTAGATGGTGTAGCTTTGTTATGTATCATCTCTTGACATGCTTAACAACATTTAATATTGTTGAGTACCTAAACGAGAGAGAACTAAATAATTGATGAGGTGTTTCATCAATATGCAACTCGTTGCATATTGAGCTCCACTTAATTTGTAGAATTGTTTGTTGCATATTGCCATGCCTATTTAAACCGGACATGCATCATACTTGTTTGCGCATCGTGCCATGCTTTTGTGAAGATTGTTTACTATGTTGTATGCTTCTTTTCCGGTGTTGCTTCTTCGGGTTGGTTCCGATAACATCGTGTTGTGAGGATTCGTTCGTCTACGCCCGTTTGTCTTCTTCATGGACTCGTTCTTCTTCCTTGCGGGATTTCAGGCAAGATGACCATACCCTCGAAATCACTTCTATCTTTGCTTTGCTAGTTGCTCGCTCTTTTGCTATGCCTATGCTGCGATACCTACCACTTTCTTATCATGCCACCCATATTGTTGAACCAAGCCTCTAACCCACCTTGTCCCAGCAAACCGTTGATTGGCTATGTTACCGCTTTGCTCAGCCCCTCCTATAGCGTTGTTAGTTGCAGGTGAAGATTGGAGTTTTGTTCCTTGTTGGAACATGGAGATGTTGTTCCTGGTTGGAACATGGTTACTTGTTGGGATATCACAATATATCTTATTTAATTAATGCATCTATATACTTGGTAAAGGGTGGAAGGCTCGGCCTTATGCCTGGTGTTTTGTTCCACTCTTGCCGCCCTAGTTTCCGTCATATCGGTGTTATGTTCCCGGATTTTGCGTTCCTTACGCGGTTGGGTAATAATGGGAACCCCTTGACAGTTCGCCTTAAGTAAAGCTCTTCCAGCAATGCCCAACATTGGTTTTACCATTTGCCACCTAGCCTTTTTTCCCATTGGGAGTCGCGCTCCTGAGGGTCATCATTATTTTACCCCCCCCCCGGGCCAGTGCTCCTCTGAGTGTTGGTCCAACTGAGCGATGTCTGAGGCTACCAGGGGCAACTCTGGGCTGGCTTACCCGACGTCTTGCTCATCCGGTGTGCCCTGAGAACGAGATATGTGCAGCTCCTATCGGGATTTGTCGGCACATCTGGGTGGTGTTGCTGGTTTTGTTTTACCATTGTCGAAATGTCTTGAAGAACCGAGGTACCGAGTCTGATCGGAACGTCTCGGGAGGAGGTCTATTCCTTCGTTGACCGTGAGAGCTTGTCATGGGCTAAGTTGGGACACCCCTGCAGGGATTTGAACTTTCGAAAGCCGTGCCCGCAGTTATGGGCAGATGGGAATTTGTTAATGTCCGGTTGTAGAAAACCTGAAGTTAACCTTAATTAAAATGCATCAACCACGTGTGTAACCGTGATGGTCTCTTTCCGGCGGAGTCCGGGAAGTGAACACGGTGTTGGAGTTATGCTTGACATAGGTTGTTCTAGGATCACTTCTTGATCATAGATTCTCGACCGTGCTTTGCCTTCTCTTCTCGCTCTTTTTTGCGTATGTTAGCCACTATATATGCTAGTCGCTTGCTGCAGCTCCACCTCATACCTTTTACCTTACCCATAAGCTTAAATAGTCTTGATCGCGAGGGTGCGAGATTGCTGAGTCCCCGTGGCTCACAGATACTTCCAAAACCAGCTTGCAAGTGTTGATGAGACTGTGCAGATGATGCAACCAAGCTCAAGGAGGAGCTCGATGAAGATCTAGTCCTTTATGTTGTTCCGCTTCCATTTGATCAGTAATGGAGCCCAGTTGGGGTCGATCAGGGACCTTGTCGCATTTGGGGTTCTTCTTTTATTTTGGTTCCGTAGTCGGACCTTGATTGTATTTGGATGATGTAATGCTTTATTCATGTATTGTGTGAAGTGGCGATTGTAAGCCAACTATGTATCTCTTTCCCTTATATATTACATGGGTTGTGTGAAGATTACCTCACTTGCGACATTGCTTTCAATGCGGTTATGCCTCTAAGTCGTGCTTCGACACGTGGGAGATATAGCCGCATCGAGGGCGTTACAGCGCACGTGTCGTAGTAGAGGCGGCCAGGGTGCAAGAAAGAAAATACGGCCACATATGTGTACATACGGGCGGGGTCTCGAACTCCTACTCGTGCATACGTACAACGAGGGCTCGTGTACATGGCTGGGTCGAAACAGAGAAACAGCGTCGTCGTCGTGTTCATGGGTCGGAACGGAATGCGTGGTCGTGTTCATCGGGAGGGCTTGGACGGAAGAGGCGATGGAAACGAGGCCTGGCGTACCGCACAACGGAGGAAACGGACCTCCTACGGTCGAAACGGGGGTCCTGTTGATCGGGAGGGGTGTGCCGTACCGCAAAACGGAGGAAACAGAGCTCCTACGGTCGAAACAGGGGTCCTGTTGATCGGGAGGGGTGTGGCGTACCGCAAAACGGAGGAAACAGACCTCCTACGGTCAAAACGGGGGTCCTGTTGATCGGGAGGGGTGTGGCGTACCGCAAAAAGGAGGAAACGGACTTGTGTTCGAGCGCTACGGTCGAAACGGGGGTCATGTTCATCGGGAGGGGTGTGGCGTACCGCAAAACGGAACTCCACGGGATACTGTTCATCTCCACCGTCAACCCCCTCCAGCCTCCACGAGCTACTGTTCATCCATCGTCGACCTCCTCCAGCCTCCACGGGCTCCTGTTCATCCAGCCTCCACCGCGTGCTACTCCACCGGCTACTATTCAACCACCCCTCCACCTTCTACTGTTCATCCAGCCCTCCACACCACGGGGTCCTGTTCAACCACCCCTCCACGGGCACCCCCCATCGTCTATTGTTCATCCTGCCCTCCACACCACGGGGTCATGTTCATCCACCCCTCCACAGGCACCCCTCCACCGTCTACTGTTCATCCAACCCTCCACCACACCACGGGGTCCTGTTCATCTAGAGGCAACGGCACCGCTCACTGTTCATCCAAACCCCCTGCAACGCTCACTGTTCATCCCATTGATCGGCTTTAGTTAGTAGCAGTAGCCAAGGAATCGCTCGACCGGCAGTTAACAGCCATCGATTGATTGCTCGGGTTCAGTAATGCGTAGCCTGAAGTGCAATTGCTCAGGTTCAGTTAGAGCCCAACGCCTCGCTCGGGTTCAGTTAGAGCCAACGCCTATGCGTATGAGAGAAACGCGCATCGCTCGGCCCCCGACCTCCCACCGTAACCGGGAACTCCCTGAAATTTTCCTCCCCCTCGCTTCTACCACGGTTTTTTCCGTCATGGACGGCCCAAAGAATGTCATGCAGCTGTGTCTCCGGCCCGCCCAGGACGAAAAGCCCATTTTCTGTCATGATTTTTTGTCATAGAAGTAGGAGCCCACCACATCTATGATGATACCGGGTTTTGTCACAATAATCGTCATAGAAGTGTCATATGTATGACAGAAAAAAATTCGTTTGGCCCAAAATGTCACGGATGTGTCTTTTTTTGTAGTGCTAAGATCTCGCGGACGAACTCGACGAACTCGCAACACAGAAAGACACAAGGTTTATACTGGTTCGGGCCACCATTGTGGTGTAATACCATACTCCAGTGCGGTGGTGGTGGATTGCCTCTTGGGCTGATGATGAACAATACAAGGGGAAGAACAACCTCCTGAGGTTGAGGTATTCTTGTGTGTGACTCACTTGTGCGCCTCTCTGTCTCTCCTCCTCTTCTTAGATCTCTCTCTACTATGGTGGATAGCTCTACTTATATAGGCCCTGGTCCTCTTCCCAAATATTGAGCGAGAAGGGAGCCAACAATGGCGGGCAACTTTGAAGGGGGACAACTAGTACAGGCTATCCTTTAAAAAGTGGTCTTCTCCTGTGAAAAGATCTGGCGGTGATGCCGTCTTGGGCTCCACGATGACCTCTGTCTTGCCGTCCTTCTGGTCTTGGTCTTGTTGCACCGAAATGGCAACCTTTGCCTGAGGCCTTAGTACTCCGCAGTTGCGCTTGCCTCCTTTGCACCAAAGGGGAAACAAGGACGCTGCCAGCGCTGGCGCCCGCCTGGTGTCGATCGTCATCGCTCACTTCACGAGAGCCTTGTGAGGTTTGCCCCGCCTTGATATCTTCGCTCCTCGTGAGCCTGCCTGGCTAGGCTACTCGAGAGAAGGTCTTGTGTCATCCGCCTCGCGAGGCTTGGCCCCTCGCGAGGGTCTTGGATGCCTCGTTGGTGAAGATGGGCCGTACGGCCTGCTGGCTCCGCCACGCTGCGGGCCGCAGGCAGGCAAGTCTGGGGACCCCGTTCCCAGAACGCTGATAGTAGCCCCCGGGCCTAAGGTGCGCTCGGGCTTGGCTTCGCGGCGAATCCAAGGGCCAAGTACGGAGCGCCGCGGGCCCCAATAGCCCGCGGCCTCAATTGGCGCGTGGCGGTTGATTGGACGTGGGCGTCTCCACTTCCCCACGCTGCCTCGGCGACTGCACGACTTGAGAAGTCCTTGCGACATGCAAGGAAATCCATCATTACCTGCGATCGTGAGAGGTGCCGGTCAGCCTTCTTCCGCTATAAATGGAGAGGGGGGCGGAGCCCCCGTCGCCCATCTCTTCCTCGCTTGCTTACTTCTTCTTCCCTGCTCCACTATTTGCAACAATGGCGCCTATCAGAAAGTTCTCCGCCTAAGAGAAGGGAAAAGCCCCCCGGGATGTCCCGGAGCAACTCCCGTCGAAGAAGAGTTTGATCGACCGTCGCAAAGAAGCGGCAATGCAGGTGGTGGCGAGGCCTTGGCGCGAGCGGCCTCCTCTAGGGTATCCGCTACCCCTGTATGCCCAAGCCGAGGGCTCGGGAGGACGAAGTGACGAGCAGCGTCGCCCACGCCGCATCCAGGGTCGCCGCGCCATGGTGATGCATGCCGTCCATGACGCGGACTCCTCGCGCGAGTTGGTGCTGTGGGCGCCGATGCCTCCAAGCTCTTGGATCCGCTTCCCGCGGTTCTTCTCCGACGTGATGCCGCCGAGGGGGCCTCTCGACCTCTGGCTGCAGCACGACGACTTCAGCGCTCCGATGACCGGAGCAGAGATCGAAGCGGTCCCCACCGGCAAGATCTTCATGACCTGCGGGTGGGGGGAGATCGCACGGGTCTGCCATGCGAGGGGCGCCCTCATGATCCACTTCGAGTACGACGGTGCTTCCACGCTTTTCTTCAAGGTCTTCGACGTCGAGGGCCGCCGCCTGGAGTGCTGCTCCGGAGAGGAGCGCGAGGCTGATGCGCGCTCCGCCCGCGACCACTCCAGCAGCAGCAGCCCCTGGGAGTCCAGCAGCTCTCCTGAGCTATACAAGACTCCGGAGACGAGCGACGACAGCTACGTGCCTCCGAGCTCTCGCAGTGCTCGGAGCGGTGCTGCCGTGTCCGGCCGCCGCCACTGATCTGGATGGGGTTGGCGCCGGCCTCCCGTGGCCCACTGTTGATGATGGTTTCTGCGATGGAAGGATGCAGATAGGATTCCCCTTAGCATCGGCTTTTGTTTCCTGCGAAGAACCATGAATCACCCCGTGGAGGCATGTAAGGGTCTGTAATGTCTTTTGTGCTTTTCTTCCCTGTTATGAAGATATGATGAATGTGTATCCCATTAAGGCTTGGTCCACCCTTTCTTTCCTCGCGATAGCTTGTTGCTCCACGCCGACAGGTCCCGGTCCCAAGGCGGTTACAGCCGTTGCTGGTATGCCAGGTCGCAATGCCGTGGTCAAGGCCAGGAGGTGCGCGGCCCGAGGTCCAGTAAGAGCCCCCGAGACGCGATGCTTAGGAGGTCCCCCTTAGCGCTCAAGCGGCCGTGGTAAGGAGAGAAAGGAAGATGACTTGGCCACAACGGGGTTGTGGCATGGTGTGAGCATCCATTAGACCCAAATGTTTAGCCGATCCGAGGGCGAGACTTATCTTGCTGATTTTGCGGTGATTCCTGACGTTGCGCTAGGGCTGCGCGCCAACTTATGCGGCATAGCTAGGCCGGTCCGTACGAGTTTTCCTTCTCCTGAGCTCTTCTTAGTGCTCTACGTCCTCAGGTCCCGGCCCACGAGCGAGCTTAGCTGCCACTGGTATGCCAGGTCGCGATGCCGTGGTCAAGGCCAGGGGGTGAGGGCTGGAGAGCCAGCAAGAGCTCCTGAGTCGCGATGCTCAGGAGCCCCCCTTTTAACACGCAAGCGAATCGTACGAGAGAAAGGAGACTCGCGGTGCCGCCTGCTATCCTTCCCATGGAATCCCTGTGAACAGGCACAAGAAGAAACACGGTTTGTCATTACAGCTGTCAGCCTGCCGTTGGTTGCTCTGGATGAGGTGAAGGCACTGAGGGCCTGATGAGGTGACGTGCGCGGGGCGTGCCGCGAGCCAGAGCTCGACCACACAGATTTGTTGGC
This sequence comes from Triticum dicoccoides, assembly GCF_002162155.2. Lineage (NCBI taxonomy): Eukaryota > Viridiplantae > Streptophyta > Magnoliopsida > Poales > Poaceae > Triticum > Triticum dicoccoides. Next base: position 636,605,438 of record NC_041382.1, on the reverse strand, counting down.
GTGGCAGGGACGGACCCATGCACCAGCGCCGTGCCTGTGTAGAGGCCCCCGGGGGAGGCGATGATCGAGCAGGTGATAGCAGTTGGCAGGCCAAGCATGGAGAACAGATCAACTTAGGTAAATGCAGGAAGATACATGCCACCGGGTCCGGCCCGAACGGCTTGGGGATGATGCAGCCCGAGGGGCGCCCCCAACAAAGTAAGTTGAAGACATGAGCGAAAGGTATACATGCCACAGGGAGGGACCCATGTGGCTTGGGAAAAATGCAGCTCGAGAGGCGCTCCCAGCTAGACGAGCTTGGAGGATGTCACCTGGTTCTGTAGATGAAGTAGAGTTGGTGCAGCTGAAGGCGTGCGTCGAAGAAATGACTCCTCATGAGCCGCCAGAACCCTGAGCCTCGGGAGGCTCTGGGGGCTCGAGAGGTTCCCTGAAGACCGTCTCTATCTCCTCCAGAACGGTGCGATACCTGGCTTCCTGAGCCGCTAGGACACGCCGCAGGTCGCGTTGATAGGCCGGTGCCATGCTCGGCAAGCCGAAGGGCATGCAAACGTAATTGTGTGGCGGGCCCTCACAGCGTCCCACACACGATGGCCAGAAGCGCTCCTGAGATGTGGCCCTATTGAGCCCTGGGACGTCGATGCAGACACGCAGCCCAGCATCCTCACCAGGATGGGGAGTTGTGCCTTGTGAACGGTGGTCGCCGCGCATGACTCTTGCTTCTTGCAGTTCCTGAGTGGTCTTGGTGATGGACTCCTGAGTGGTGGGCACTCCCCGCCCTATGCTCTCCAGAGGAAGACATGCCGTGAAGCACGCCTCCAAGTGGTGCCCAAGCACCTCCCTCGTGAGGTTGGCAAGGTCCGAGGCCCTCCAGGAGAGAGCCCCCGAGCCCTGCCTGAGGAGGGCGCCGGGCGCGCCTTCCTATGCGATGGAGGGAGGCACCCCTGGAACGGGCGCCGATCCTGATGAGGCCCCGACTGCGGCACCATCCTTCGGAGGTCCTGCGCGGTGCGGCTGCTTCTTCCTGGGAGTGGCCTCCGGAGGGCCTTCACTTCTGCTGTCGGGGTTGTCGATTGGTGCGGCTTGAAAGGCGCGCTCGAGGGAGCACACCGCATCCCTCTCTTCACACGGGACCGTGATGATTCCCCCGCTTCCTGGCATCTTGAGAACGTTGTAGCCGTGATGAGTGACTGCCATGAACTCGACCAGGGCTCGATACCCGAGGATAGCATTGTACTGTAGGCGGATGTGCATGACGTCAAAGTCGATGAGCTCGGTGCGGTAGTTCTGCCGAAGGTGACAGGCAGGCAGACCTGCCCTATCGGCATGGTGGAACCGTCGGTCACTCCTGAGAAAGGCTTGGTCGGCTGGAGCTGTTCATATGGCACTTGGAGGTTGTCGAACGTGTCGACAGACAGGACGTTGAGCCTTGCGCCGCCGTCGATCAGGGTCTTGGTGACCTACACATTGCTGATGACTGGGGAACACAACATAGGGAGGACGCCAGCGGTAGCTGCACACTTGAGCTGATCTGCCGAGCTGAAAGTGATGGCACATTGGGACCACTTGAGCGGGCGCGCAACCTCGAGCTTGGGGAGCACCATGTTCACCTCGTGAGCGAACTGTTTGAAGATGCGCTGAGAGGCTGGGGCCTGGGCGCCGCCCAAGATGCAGGCGATTGCGCGCGGCACCTGGAAGCCCCCAGCCCCCTCGTTCTGGTGGTGGTCGTCGATCCTTCTTGGTGGCGGCAGCGGAGGAAGGCCGGCGTTGCCCTGGGGGCGATCCCCACGAGGCGGGTCCCTCCAGGCCCCCTCGCGAGGCTGGTCCTGCCAGTGGTCCTCACGAGGCCGGTCGCGCCACTCCTGGCGCGGGCCACGGTCGTCCCAGCATCCGCCTCCTCGTCCTCCTCCACGCCCGTAGCCCCGGTCATTGCGCTCGGGGCGTCGACCGAAGCGTCCTTCTCGTATGGCTCTGAGTTCTTGACAGTCGCTGGTGTTGTGGGTGTTCAAGTTGTGGAAGGCGCAGAACGGCGGCCGTTCTTGGATGACTCGGGCTGATCTCTGCCCCGCTTGGTGTCGGGCTCCGCTGCAAGCACCACCGCCTCCTTGCGCTTCACGTCCTTGGCCTTGGCCTTCTTCTCCTCCGCTCCTGCTGCTGGCAGCTCAAGGAGAGAGAGGCGCCCCTCCTCTACTCTTGCGCACTTGGTTGCCAGGTTGAACAACTCCTGAGAGGTACAGAGCTACTCGTGGATGGCGAGCTCTTCCTTCATCTTGACGTCACGGACGCCGTCGGGAAACGCGGAGATCACTACAAAAAAAATACACTTCCGTGATGATACGTGTTTGTCACAGTAGGTCACATTTTCTGTCATGCATGTACATCCATGACGATTTGATGACAGAATCAAGATAGTCATACATGTGCTATCGTAGAAGTGTTCCATGACATTACCAAAATTATCATCATGGAAGTGTCCACTTCCATGATGATAAATCCCGCGTCACAGAAGTGCTTTCGTCAATGGTGACCGACACGTGGCATCCACCATAATGGAACGCCGTTAAGCTATCGGGTCGGGTTTTGGATCCGATAACCCGTTAACAGCCCCAACCAATGGGGATTTTCCATGTGTAAAATCATCATTGGCTGGAGGAAACATGTGTTGGCTCATCGTTGGGACAGATGTCATCCACTCATTGGACAGAAGGCGCCTATGATACGTCGACACGTGGCACGGCCCAACAGAGGCCCATTCCTATGAAAAGGCCAGCCCGTTTGACTTGGTCAAAAGGTGGTGGGCCGGCCCATGTAAAGCCTATTAACGACCTGTTCGCATATAGCCCATTTACAGCCCGCTAACCCAAGGCCCGTTACGCCCTATCCGAATTAGGCCCAGTAGCGTCATCTAGGCCACCCAATATGATTCCAGCCTGTTTTCACTTCTGGCTCATGTATGTCCCATGACGTCTTTCGGCCCATATGAGGCCCTATGTAACTCTTGGCCTATTAACGGCCCGTGGTGATACTGGCCCGTAATGAACAGTGTATCACTTTACACCCATTAACGGCCCGTGGTGAAACTGGCCCATAATGAATAGTATATCACTTTATACCCATTAACGGCCCGTTATTCTGTTGGGCCGTTTCCAGCCCATGTTATCTTTTGGCCTTCTCAGAGCCCATTTATTCTTGGGCTCATTTCCAGCATTTGTTTACTTACGGCCTGTTACTGTCATTTTCTGCTTGTGGGCCAAATTCAGCTCATGGTTACAGTCGGCCCGTTTGTGGTCCATTAATACGTTGGGCCGTTTTCATAGCGCCATCAAATACGGCCTATTAATGATGGCCCGTTATGGTCGGCCCATGAACGGATGATTCCAACTCTAGCCCGTTTACGACCATAATGCGGCCTGTTATTGGCCCATGTTTGGCCAATCGATAATACTGCCCGTATAAGGCCCATTGATGATACGACCAGTTGAAGGCCCATTGTTTCTACGGCCCGTAGAAGGCCCACTATTTCTATGGCCCGTAGAAGGCCCACTGTTTCTATGGCCCGTAGGAGGCCCAGTGTCACTACAGTAAATATTAGCCCATGGTTATTGTGGCCTAGTTTTAAAAAATAGGTTATTGCAGCCACTAGCAAACCGCGGAAAAAGAACTGCAATGACTACAAGCAAACAAATAAACAAGACAACAAGGAAATAAATAAGCAAGCAACTTATGCTAGGCTATCACGGCTATCACACATATTACATCCACTTGGCATCAAAGTTCGCCACCAGTGCAAATAAACGCGCCGACAAAAGAATATATAAAACTGAGAGTACTTCAGAAGGCACTAGGCCTGGCCAGGTCGGGCCCCCTAAACAGCTGAAGAAGCTGAGTAGACCTCATTTGTGTCAATGATAGATGCATCAACACTAGATTTAAGGCATGATGGTGCGCACAACAGTCCTCTGACATCTTCATTGCATCTTTGACTTCAAGTCAGAGCTGAGCTGAAGCAAGCCTTTCCGCTTTAAGTTGAGACTGAAGAAGTCGAACTGATTGAGGCAGCGAATGCACAGAGGTTGTCTCACACCTGCTGGTGAGTAGCTTCAACTCACTTTCTTCATCAAGGCAGGACCTTGGGGTCATCTCACTGTCCTCAAGATGGTTTGGCTCACTATCTTCCCTAAAGTTCTGTCTGGCGTAAGAGATACGAGTCTGAAAGAGAAACAAGGAGACACGTAAAAGGTTTCACAATTATATAAGCAAATAAATGGATCTTTTCTGCATAAGGAACATGTTTTTACAACTACAATTTGAAACTGGTAGTTGTTGCAAACATCCAATCAGATGTAAACAGCAAAGCAAACAGCAGTGGAGGAAATGATGCCTATCCAAATCTATACTAGAACAAAGTTTGAAGGCTTGAGAAGGATGAACTTACATTACATGTTAACACGGGCTGGACAAAGCCCTTCTCCATGTTGATGGAAGGATAATTCAATAAATTCCCCAAAGAAAATTCTTTATAAGCGTTGCCATTATTCTATATTTTGCAAAGAGTAAATATAGATCAAATAATATTGGAAGAAATAGAGGATAATGAAGCTCAGGTGCAGACTGATGATACATAATCAAACAGCAATTAATTAAGTACAGCGTTAAGAGGCAAAAGGGAGAGAGGTACTGACAAGAGCAATGCAGAGCCCATTATTTTTTTAAGATCCTATGATCCTTTGAGCAAGGAGATTCATCTGAAATTAGTTTTCATACAAGAGAGAAGGTAAAGCACAAGCAGAAATTTAGGAGTTCAAATTTTGAATTGATATCATAGACAGTACCTGACGCTGGGCTCCCAGCAGTTCTAATAAGGGTTTGGCCACTGGAGTAGGGGTAAAGTGTGGTACAGTTGGGCATGTGTTTTCTGTGGCTGCTGATCTATCTGATTTAACAGGTATCACTACCTTTTCCAAATACCTAGTTTGTACTCCTTGAGGATCTGCACTCACCCTCTTCCTTTTGGACATCTATTACGAAAGAACAACATTTGACTGGAAAAACATAGTGTGACGACACATGGAATAGGTACAAAAAATGGATAAGTATGGCATATACTCATATATGATGCTTAAACTAAGCAGATGGTGTAACAAAGTAGAAGTAATGCAAGAGGTGAGATGCAAAATATGTGCGACCAATACAACTTTGCAAAGTTAGAGCAAGCACCTTGATGGGTGAATAAGATAGGCCATCCTCCACCATGCCAAGTTTGTTAGCCAATGGATCATTCCGCAATATTCCTCTCATGCGCCCATTCTCATATTCATTTTGATAATGTTCAATATCTGACATGCATGAAAACATAAAAACAAGTGAGATTTTCTTTGTAATGCAGAAGTGATTCTAATCCAATACTGCCTCCCTGTAAACCCCTTTGTGCTATCTCTGCAATTCTTTTAAAAGATGCCATGCATGCTGTAATTTGTTGTGTGCATTAATATAATGTGGCCTACTACTCAAAATATGAGAGCTCCAGAAGTGATGACACTTCGCAGATGATAGCTTCAACATATAGTAAAGAAGAACAAGTCGACCTGACCTGACAGATTCAAAATATACTAAGGGAGAACAACTTGACCTGACTAGTCGACCGCAAGAGAAGAGTATCATCTTAAAGAAGAGCAGAAGAGCAAGCGGATTGAAGATATTACAAGTCTTTCAATACAATGTCGGTTGGCCAGCCATGATGAACCAGAGCGCACAGAGAAATACTATTCTTTCCGGTCTCTCCATATGTGGCTTACATGCATTTCGAAACTAAAGTAGGAACATTTAGCTAACCAATTAAACATCTCTCAGTTTTACTAATATCAGCAATAATATCATATATGAATTTGTACAACTAAGATTGTTTAGCTCGATGGGTGGAGCAGTGCTATTACGACACAAACCACATAGGCTGATTGTTGTCATCATAAAATGGGGAAAACATAAGCATGATGAGTACAATGTTGACCGTGGCAGTGGGATGGCAGATCTGAAGCCGCAAACCGTGCAAAGGGTAGTTAGCAATCGATGTTTGTTTTGAAATAACAACTAAGATTTGGTATGGACAAGAAAGTACGGTCAACAAGTGACAAAGAAATGCAATTATGTTGTCTCTCTATATGTCGCGACATGCATTTGGAAACTCAAGTGGGACCTTTAGCTAACCGATTAAATGTGTCGGTTAACTAATATCAGTATCATATCACAATCATATTTGAACAACTAAGCTTTCGAATTCTGAGTGTTGTGTTGTTTAGCTTGAAGGGTGGAGTAATGTTAGTACGATAGAAAGCACCTATGCAGATCATAGTAGAGTAGATAAAAGGGGAAAACCCTAAGCATCAAGAGAAACATCAGGAAAGTGGAACTAGCTGGACCAGTGGGTGGCGCACATGCTTTTCGAAACGAATATAGGAACATTAGGTGACCAATTAAACGTTCTCTGTTTTAGTGATATGAGCATCATATCAGATTCGTATTTCAACACGCAAGCTTTGGTTTGTCTTGAGGAGCAATGCTAGCACGACACAAAGCACCTACGATGATGGTAGTGAATATAAAGGGGGAAACCATAAGCTTTATGAGTATAGTGCCCGTGCCATGGCGGATCTGAAGGTGCAAACCGGACAAAGCTACTTCGCAACCAATGTTTTCTTTCAACTAGCCACTATGATTTGGTACGGACAAGAAAAGTACAGTAAACAAATTACGATCGATTTTCTGGGTGAGATCAATAACTTAAGCACATATGGAAGAGTACCACCTCTCTTGCGACGCCGTGTAGGCCTATGCTGATACGTTGAGGGTGCTGTGGGTGCGATGGCTGTCGGCGGCGGGGAAGAAGACTTTAGACGGCAGGCGGACGGGTTGGGGGATATATCCTGTTGCCATGGACGAGGCGGTCGTAGGAGCGGCAACGACAAGGTGGACGACGGCGCCGATGAAGCGAGAGGAGGCGATGAAAGGATCCTGGTCTAGCGCCATGGATGAGAGACGTCCATCTCTTGCAGTGGATGACGGGGTAGGGGTAGAGGCCCCGGCAAGGTGGAGGATCGGGTGGCGGACGGAGGAGGCTGGCCGCAGTGCGGAGGTTGTCGTGCCGCCGACGGTGTATCAATGGGGAAATGGGGGGAGGGGGGGATCTCAAACTTTGGGACACGCTTCTCTGAAATGGGGGAAGTTACAAACTTATCCCCCGTTTAAAATTTCAGACATCGCGTCGGTTGGGGATAGGACGGTAATCTCGCATCTCCCGAATATTTGCCGGTAACTATTTCGGGCTAGGAGAGGGTGTTTTGCCGCCCACGGTTGGTGCCCACGGTGTATGCATGGGGCTGACAGGTAGGGCGGTTGTGTCACGTCTGATGGAAGTTACACATCTGCCCCTATTTAAAATATTAGCCTACATCGATTTCGGATGAGGAGAGTTTGTTTTGCCACCCACGGTGCATGAATGGGGAAATGGAGGAAGAGACACATGTCTTTCGGACGAGCTTGAATCAAATGTGTTTTGCCGCCCACGTTTGGCGCCCATCGTGTCTGAATGGGCTCAGAGGCCGTCGTGTCACGTCTGATTGAAGTTACTAGTCTACCCCGATCGACAGCAGTGTCAATCCGGTCGATAAGGATGTCAACTGTCAGGGGTAGACGGTAATTTCCATCTCGCAAACACTTGCTTCGGGCATCCCACAAATTATAGTGGGTGTTTAGCTGATTCGTTCAAAACTTGGGAGAATTAGCATTCACGTTTGCCCTGGGACCTGGCAAACTAAATTCAAATCCAATTTGTATTCGGTTACGAATATCCACAGATAATTATACGTTTTGTTATTTATTTCTTCAAAACCACAACAAAGATTTATTCCACCTTTATATATGATTATGATTTAGAAATGCCGTGATCTTCGAATTCAGTAGGTTGGATACACTCTGAGTCAAACAGTTATTTCATCCAATACAATATGCTCACACGAAAAACAGTTCACCTTATGTCAATCATACAAGTACTGAGGATTACCTCGCCTAAAAAATTCGGATCATTACAACACATGGACAACATAGGGGGTCTTGCAACATAATCCATTCAGAGACTTGACACAACATGCAAATACAATAATCTATTGACAATTTCAACTGGTATCTAAAGAAGAACTGGGATTACCTTGGGCTTCAGATAGCAGAAACAGCAGGACCTCCTCCGTCTTCAAATGCAACATTCTTACTTCCTCCAATTCTTGGGTTGCTTGCATAATGCGTGCCGCTAATTCCGTAATATCCAGCCTCAAGATAAAGATTACCTCATTCATGGCAGCCACACCATCTCTTTCTACCTCTTGTAGAGCCTCAAGCACTATAATATCTATGCTCAGACTGCTCTCCGGTGGTGTTGCCTCTGAACTGCTACCATCTGGTAACATGGATGGCGCACTGCTTCCACAAATAGATTCTGGGGTTGTACATTGTGTCCTAGTGTGAACGGCATCCTGAAAGGTTTCCGTTGGACATCAGTAAGAGATAGTTATCGTATGATCCAGGCAGTAAGCTTACATCGTAAACGACGGACGAATTATTGCCAAGCATGGCAAACTATATTTAAATGGTTCGAAGCAGCATCAGGCGAAAAGAAATTAAAATGGTAAGATGAAACTAGGGATGTAAGTGGCAAATAAACGACATCCGCCAGTCCCATCTAGTTAGTTTTTGCTACCTCCCTAGTTCATTTTCCTCAAAAAACAAAAACTATTTTGAACTATCATACCACTAGTGGACTTTAATCGGGATTAAACGGGACCCAATTGACATCCCTAGTTGAAAGGGAGTGTACAACTGCTATATTTAAGTTGCCAAGGCATCTAAGTAGTTGAAATAATCTGAGAAAGCACTTAATAGTGTGGCCTCATATAAACTATGAAGACAGTCTGGTGATGAAGTTGAGAGGAAAAGTTAAGGTCTCAAATGAAATAGGCATGCATTTCTTTACGATAGTACATCAGGCACTGCTGACATATTGGCCAACTCAGGTATACCGTAACAACAAATAAGCATTCGAATCAAGCAATACAGCAAAGCAGACAACTGAACTATTTGTAATTCGGTAGGATTACACGTTGAGGGCACAAGCCAAGAAAGCAGCCCACTCGCATTACATTTCACATGTACTAAAACACACTAGCTTACTATATGTTGCTGTGAAGCCTAGCTGTTGTTGCAATGTTCTTTGAAGATATTGTCAGCATCCCGTGGTTGCAAATCTAGTTGTTGTAGTTTATTCTGCACCATCTATTTAGGTAAAATTAATTTTAATCGCATGCACTGGTCCGAATTGATCATCAATGGTTCATCTAAACTAATGAAAGAAAGGGTGTGTGCATACACAACAATATATCTGCTTCCCTCTATTTTTATGCTTGTTCGAGGTGCCAGCCCCAAAAGAAAAAATATTTTGCTCGATGGGGTTGGCAGCTCCATAATTAATAGAAGCATCAAATTAGTCATGCAACTTGGGAAGATCAAGAACACACAAACAAGTAATGAACAGAGGCTCGGAGCAGTAATGTAATAGCTAGCATCAGAAAATGTAGGGTAAAACGAACAAAAAGCAGCGGAACCACATGCTAGTTTGCTGATGTGTAATTAAGCATAGAGAACATTAAGCAGTCTGATGGAACTAACAGGTGGCATCAGAACAAAACTAAAGCATATTAACTATATGTGCACTGGTATGTAATTTAGCACATGTAACATGTTCACTGCCAGAAGTATGGCCCTATAGGTGCAAGCAGAATAACGCATCTCATGAAAAACTAAATGATGCCCTGAAGAAATTCAAAGGTGCGGTGCTTATGCTAGGAAAGTGAACATAGGCACCGGCCGTTGGATAATAGTACCTGATTCTCGGCGGTGTATGGGTATCATTGTCATACTTGATAGCTAAGGATCATCGATGTTGCTTGTGTTACGGTTGAGTTTGGGCCGGCTGTCGCCATCGCTGAAGCGGCTCCGGTGCTACGGTTGCGGCGCCTGTCGACATACGAGAAACCTCATCTGTGGTAAGTGAACAGTTGCACGATAAAGAGAAAAACTGAAGGAGTACAAATCAAAATAACCCGATGAGGCCGCGGCGTCGGTAAAGCAGGGCCGGTGGAGTTGAATATGGCGTCCGTGGAGCGGGTCCGGTGCAGTGGACGAAGGCTTCGGCGGGCGCGTTGTACAGTGCTTTCAGTGAGGCGGATCTGTTGCGGCGGACGAGGGCTTGTATGAAGGGCCAGCGAAGGGGCGGACGAGGGAGTCAGTGAAGTGCCTACGCTGTGGTGGACAAGGGTGCCGGTTAAGCAGATCCGGTGCGGTGGACCATGATGGCGGTCAAGGAGATCTAGAGCGGTGGACAAGCCAGTCGCTGAAGCGGCTCCGGTGAAGTGGTGAGTTGGCAGTTGGGGGTTCCAAGGTGCGGAAGGTAGATCCGGCGGGGTGTGAGGTCCACCGCTGCGGCGGAGGACTAGATTTGGCGGCTTGCCGTGGTTGGGGGTCGGGGAGGGGAAGGGGAGGGGCTCTGGGGAAGAATGTTGGGGGCAAAGAGGGGAAAACAATGGAGTTACCAAAGCCACCATGCACAATTTATCATACATGTCACTCTTGATTCATTGCCCATCCCGGTACACCGCCGGAGGCATTCATATAGAGTCATATTTTGTTCTAGTATCGAGTTGTAATCATTGAGGTGTGGAAAGGTCTCGGGGACATAGCGATAGTATGGCTAACCAAGCTTTTCAACCTCATTTTTTGGGCCAACAAGATGCCAAAAGAATGGAGATGAAGTATATTAGTACCAATCTTCAAGAACAAGGGGGGTGTTCAGAGTTGTACTAATTACCGTGGAATTAAGCTGATGAGCCATACAATAAAGCTATGGGAGAGAGTCATTGAGCATCGCTTAATAAGAATGACAAGCGTGACCAAAAATCAGTTTGGTTTCATGCCTGGGAGGTCGATCATGGAAGCCATTTTCTTGGTACAACAACTTATGGAGAGATATAGGGAGCAAAAGAAGGACTTGCATATGGTGTTCATTGACTTGGGGAAGGCCTATGATAAGATACCACGAAATGTCATGTGGTGGGCCTTGTAGAAACACAAAGTCCTAGCAAAGTACATTACCCTCATCAAGGACATGTACGATAATGTTGTGACAAGTGTTCGAACAAGTGATGTCGACGCTGATGACTTCCCGATTAAGATAGGACTGCATCAGGGGTCAGCTTTGAGCCCTTATCTTTTTGCATTGGTGATGGATGAGGTTATAAGGGATACACAAGGAGATATCCCATGGTGTATGCTCTTTGCGGATGATGTGGTCTAGTTGATGATAGTCGGACGGGGGTAAATAGGAAGTTAGAGTTATGGAGACAAACCTTGGAATCGAAAGGGTTTAGGCTTAGTAGAACTAAAACCGAGTACATGATGTGCGGTTTCAGTACTACTAGGTGTGAGGAAGAGGAGGTTAGCCTTGATGGCCACGTGGTACCCCAGAAGGACACCTTTCGATATTTGGGGTCAATGCTGCAGGAGGATGGGGGTATTGATGAAGATGTGAACCATCGAATCAAAGCCGGATGGATGAAGTGGCGCCAAGCTTCTGGCATTCTCTGTGACAAGAGAGTGCCGCAAAATCTAAAAGGCAAGTTCTACAGGAGGGCGGTTCGACCCGCAATGTTGTATGGCACTGAGTGTTGGCCGACTAAAAGGTGACATGTTCAGCAGTTAGGTGTGGCGGAGATGCGTATGTTGAGATGGATGTGTGGCCACACGAGGAAGGATCGAGTCCGGAATGATGATATACGAGATAGAGTTGGGGTAGCACTGATTGAAGAGAAGCTTGTCCAACATCGTCTGAGATGGTTTGGGCATATTCAGCTTAGGCCTCCAGAAGCTCCAGCGCATAGCGGACGGCTAAAGCGTGCGGAGAATGTCAAGAGAGGGAGGGGTAGACCGAATTTGACATAGGAGGAGTCCGTTAAGAGAGACCTGAAGGATTGGAGTATCACCAAAGAGCTAGCTATGGACATGGGTGCGGGGAAGCTTGCTATCCATGTGCCAGAGCCATGAGTTGGTTGCGAGATCTTATGGGCTTCACCTCTAGCCTACCCCAACTTGTTTGGGACTAAAGGCTTTGTGTTGTTGTCGAGTTGTAATCATTGAGTTGTAAATAAATGGAAGTGTGATGATCATCATTAATAGAGCATTGTCCCATATAAAATAAAATAAAAAGAAGGGAGAAAGGCCAAAAATGGAAAGGCCCAAAAAAGAGAGAAAAGAAATAAAAAGGGACAATGCTACTATCCTTTTTTCCACACTTGTGCTTCAAAGTAGCACCATGATCTTTATGATAGAGAGTCTCTTGTTTTGTCACTTTCATATACTAGTGGACATCTTTCATTATAGAACTTGGCTTGTATATTCAAACAATGGGTTTCCTCAAATGCCCCAGGTCTTCATGAGCAAGCAAGTTGGATGCACACCCACTTAGTTTCTTTTTGTTGAGCTTTCATACATTTATAGCTATAGTGAATCCGTTGCATGGCAATCCCTACTCCTTGCATTGACACCAATTGATGGGCATCTCCCTAGCCCGTTGATTAGCCGCGTCAATGTGAGACTTCCTCCTTTTTTGTCATCTCCACATAACCCCATCATTATACTCTATTCCACCCATAGTGCTATATCCATGGCTCACGCTCATGTATTGCGTGAAAGTTGAAAAAAGTTTGAGATTACTAAAGTATGAAACAATTGCTTGGCTTGTCATCGGGGTTGTGCATGATGAGAGCATTCTTGTGTGACGAAAATGGAGCATGACCAAACTATATGATTTTGTAGGGATGAACTTTCTTTGGCCATGTTATTTTGAGAAGACATAATTACTTAGTTAGTATGCTTGAAGTATTATTATTTTTATGTCAGTATTAAATTTTTGTCTTGAATCTTTTGGATCTGAACATTCATGCCACAATAAAGAAAATTACATAGGAAATTATGCTAGGTAGCATTCCACATCAAAAATTCTGTTTTTATCATTTACCTACTCCAGGACGAGCAGGAATTAAGCTTGGGGATGCTTGATACGTCTCCAATGTATCTATAATTTTTGATTGTTCCATGCTATTATATTATCTGTTTTGGATGTTTAATGGGCTTTATTATACACATTTATGTTATTTTTTGGGACTAACCTACTAACCAAAGGCCCAGTGCAAATTGCTGTTTTTGTTGCCTATTTCAGTGTTTCGCAGAAAAGGAATATCAAACGGAATCCAAACGGAATGAAACCTTTGGGAGAGTGATTTTTGGAACAAACGCAATCCAGGAGACTTGGAGTGGACGCCAAGGAAGCATCAAGGAGGCCATGATGCAGGGAGGCGCGCCCAAGGGGGCAGGCGCACCCCCACCCTCGTGGCTCCCCTGACCGACTTCTTTCGCCTATATATAGTCATATACCCTGAAAACATATGAGAGCACCATGAAACCCTATTTCCACCGCCGCAACCTTCTGTACCCAAGAGATCCCATCTTGGGGCCTTTTCCGGAGCTCCGCCGGAGGGGGAATCGATCATGGAGGGCTTCTACATCAACACCATAACCTCTCGGATGATGTGTGAGTAGTTTACCATAGACCTTCGGGTCCATAGTTATTAGCTAGATGGCTTCTTTTCTCTCTTTGGATCTCAATACAAAGTTCTCCTCGATATTCTTGGAGATCTATTCAATGTAATTCTTTTTGCGGTGTGTTTGTAGGGATCCGATGAATTGTGGGTTTATGATCAAGATTATCTATGAACAATATTTGGTTCTTCTCTAAATTCTTTTATGTATGATTTGTTATCTTTGGAAGTCTCTTCGAATTATTAGTTTGGTTTGGCCTACTAGATTGATCTTTCTTGCAATGGGAGAAGTGCTTAGCTTTGGGTCAATCTTGCGGCGTCCTTTCCCAGTGACAGCAGGGGCAGCAAAGCATGTATTGTATTGTTGCCATTGAGGATAAAAAGTTGGGGTTTATATCATATTGCTTGAGTTTATCCCTCTACATCATGTCATCTTGCCTAATGTGTTACTCTGTTCTTATGAACTTAATACTCTAGATGCATGCTGGATAGCGGTCGATGTGTGGAGTAATAGTAGTAGATGCAGAATCATTTCAGTCTACTTGTCGCGGACGTGATGCCTATATACATGATCATGCCTAGGTATTATCATAATTATGCACTTTTCTATCAATTGCTCGACAGTAATTTGTTTACCCATCGTAATACTTATGCTATTTTGAGAGAAGCCAGTAGTGAAACCTATGGCCCCCGGGTCTATTTTCCATCATATAAGTTTCCAATCTATTTTACTTTGCAATCTTTCCTTTCAATCTATATCATAAAAAATACCAAAAATATTTATCTTATTATCTCTATCAGATCTCACTTTTGCAAGTGGTCATGAAGGGATTGACAACCCCTTTATCATGTTGGTTGCAAGGTTCTTATTTGTTTGTGTAGGTGCGAGGCGACTTGCGTGTAGTCTCCTACTGGATTGATACCTTGGTTCTCAAAAACTGAGGGAAATACTTACGCTACTTTGCTGCATCACCCTTTCCTCTTCAAGGGAAAAACAATGCAGTGCTCAAGAGGTAGCACACAACACCAAGATACGTCTCCATCCTATCTAATTTCGGAAACACTTTTGCTCTTGTTTTGCCCCTAATTTTCATGATTTGAGTGAAACTAACCGGACTTACGATGTTGTCAACAGAACTACTTTGGTGTTGTTTTTCTATAAATAGTCCGTTTGTGAATATGGAGAGAGGGAATCATCATTGTCGTCGTCACCAACCCTTCTCCATCAACAATTTCATGATACTCACAATCACGTGTGAGTAATTTCTTTGCAGGTATACTGGAGGTAGATGGTGTGGCACCCCGGCTCAGAGGAACCGTAACACCCCGTATTCCAGCCCAGAGATCAAGTCTTTTGAAATACAGTACTGCTTGGCATAGAACAAATCATCTCTTACTAAAAATAATATGGGTACAAGGGTTCGGGTGTTTCAAAGGATTACATCGGCAGGTGACACTACGCCTGCCAAGGTAGCTCTGTGCTACTAGCAGAACAACTCATAGCAGCGGAATAACTTCTAGCAGCGGAACAACAATGACGATGGTGAACTCCACTCTGCAGGGACTCTGGCTGGGACACATCCTAGCTCGCAAACTCGGGATCCTCGACAAACAATCAAACACTGCATCACCTGCAATTTGGCATGACACGCCCAGTGAGTACTTTGAATGTACTTGCAAGATCACAGCAACCAAAAGCAATCAAGACAAACAACAATGTGTCATTTACATGCTAATTACAGATGAGCATGATACCACTAGAACAATACGAGATTAGCAAGTCATGAACATGTTACTTATGATATGAACATGATGATGATGCATGAGAGGGGGTCGATGTTTAAGGTCTCTTGGACAAACTTACTCTTCTCGGAGGTTATCTTACCGTCGTGATCATCACACGATCACCTCATGGTCAACCATCATCAAGAATACCAGAGTGATCATCACAAGATCACCTCATCATCATCAGGAATACCATCATGATCATCTCGTGACCATATAAAGATCAACCAACTTCTTTCCTCATCGAACCGGGGTTGTTTATCAGTCAGATTAGTATTACTGTTGACCCATAATGTGACCTACTACGAACTGGGCCCATAACCGAGGGCGCGGTTATCGACATATTATACACTCTGTAGAGGTTAGTACAATGTACCCACACTACGGAATTCATGGCCTCGTGCTCCCATTCGGGTGGACCAACGACATTTCGACAAAACCAATCTATTGCATGACACTCTCCTGGCCACTCTGACAAACTCCCCTTTGGGCTATGTCCTGGGCGACCCCGATGCCAACTCTTGACATCCGCCACTTTCATGGCCTGCCACCGTCGTGGAAAAACTAAAGCAAATGGTCCCAAACGGGGACAAAAGCATGCAAACAACTCGGGAAGACAAGACTATTGCCGCCTACCGGGCTAGGGTAGCGCACGCAAATAACCTTTCCTAGTTGGAGGCACCGGTGAGAGGCATGGCAATAGACCGAATTAGGCCCCCATGAGGCTAGTGTGGCTGCACCGGTCATCTCGATTCGATGGCACTATGACTCAGCCAACAGATTTGTTCAAGTTCGATTAAAGTCTGTTTTAACTTGAATGGTGATGCAAAATAGCATGATGAAAACAACAATGCATATGAGCATGATATCAACATGAGCATGGGTAGGCAACATAGCCATTTCACAAATAAATCTTACCATCAACAATATTTATTTTACTGATGCAAGTGAGCATGGCAATAGTAATGATCATGAATATTACAAGTACTTTCATAACAGACGATAATAATGCATATGAGCATATCATTATCACTAGCATGACCTAATTACAAGGATGGAACCTAAGAATAATAATACTAGCAAATAATCATTTAACTTACTAGGTGTGTATGAACATGGCATAAGAAATGAGCATGGGTTCACAAGCATATAAAGCATTCACAAAATATTAACACGCACACATTATTTAAATATTCAAGTGGAAAACTATGGATACTGCAAGGCCATCATGCAAGTGGCTGTTGTGGCTTCCCTGGATTGGAGGATTTGCCGGAAAGAAGTGCGAGAAGCTCGCAGAGAGATTTGCCGGAAATGTTTCTCTCTCGGCAGAGCTGATTAGAGGGCAAGGGCAAAATGGTCTCCATCGTATCTACTTTTCCAAACACTTTTGCCCTTGTTTTGGACTCTAACTAGCATGATTTGAATGGAACTAACCCGGACTGACGTTGTTTTTAGGGGAATTGCCATGGTGTTATTTTTGTGCAGAAATAAAAGTTCTCGGAATGACCTGAAAATCAACGGAGAATTATTTTGGAATATATAAAAAATACTGGAAGAAAGATCCACGTCCGGGGGCCCACACCCTGTCCACAAGGGTGGGGGCGCGCCCTACCCCCCTGGGCGCGCCCCTACCTCGTGAGCCCCCTGATGCTCCACCGACCTCAACCCTGACTCCATATATTCACTTTTGGGGAGAAAAAAAATCAGAGAGAAGGATTCATTGCGTTTTACGATACGGAGCCGCCGCCAAGCCCTACACTCTCTCGGGAGGGCTGATCTGGAGTCCATTCAGGGCTCTAGAGAGGGGAATCCGTCGCCATCGTCATCATCAACCTTCCTCCATCACCAATTTCATGATGCTCACCGCTGTGCATGAGTAATTCCATCATAGGCTTGCTGGACGGTGATGGGTTGGATGAGATTTATTATGTAATCGAGTTAGTTTTGTTAGGGTTTGATCCCTAGTATCCACTATGTTCTGAGATTAATGTTCCTATGACTTTGCTATGCTTAATGCTTGTCACTAGGGCCCGAGTGCCATGATTTCAAATCTGAACCTATTATGTTTTCATCAATATATGAGAGTTCTTGATCCTATCTTGCAAGTCTATAGTCACCTACTATGTGTTATGATCCGGCAACCCCGAAGTGACAATAACCGGGACCACTCCCGGTGATGACCGTAGTTTGAGGAGTTCATGTATTCACTAGGTGTTAATGCTTTGGTCCGGTACTCTATTAAAAGGAGGCCTTAATATCCCTTAGTATCCAATAGGACCCCGCTGCCACGTGAGGGTAGGACAAAAGATGTCATGCAAGTTCTTTTCCATAAGCATGTATGACTATATTCGGAATACATGCCTACATTATATTGATGAACTGGAGCTAGTTCTGTGTCACCCTAGGTTATGACTGTTACATGATCGATCGCATCAGGCATAATTCTCCATCACCGATCCAATGCCTACGAGCTTTCCATATATTGTTCTTCACTTATTTACTTTTTCGTTGCTACTGTTACAATTACTATAAAATACCAAAAATATTACTTTTGCTACCGTTACCACTACTATCATATTACTCTGCTAATAAATACCTTGCTGCAGATATTAAGTTTCCAGGTGTGGTTGAATTGACAACTCAGCTGCTAATACTTGAGAATATTCTTTGGCTCCCCTTGTGTCGAATCAATAAATTTGGGTTGAATACTCTACCCTCGAAAACTATTGCAATCCCCTATACTTGTGGGTTATCAAGACTATTTTCTGGCGCCATTGCCTGGGAGCATAGCTTTATTCTTTGTGTCACTTAGAATTTATATCTTCTTATCACTATGAAGAACTTGAAAGATCAAAGGACCAAAATCTATCCCCCAACTACAAGGGGAGGTAAGGAACTGCCATCTAGCTCTGCACTTGATTCACTTTCTGTTTTGAGTAAACTTACGACACCTAAACCTGCTTCTGCTATTCATTCTGATATGTCGCATGTTATTGATGATGCCACTTCTGCTATGCATGATACTTATGATGAAACTACTTCTATGCTTGATACTACTGTGCCACTTGGTGAATTTATTGATGAACAACTTGCTAGGGCTAGAGAGAATGAAATTATTGAAACTGATAATATTGATGAAAGTGATGATGAAGATTCTCCCCCTAGATATGAATTACATGTTGTTCTTGAGGGTTATGTTATGGATGAAGAAACTGCTAGAGACTTTCTTGCTTGCAATGATAGAAGTGATCTTAAGAAATTATTAGCTAAGATGAAAGAAAAATCTCTGAATGCTAGAATGAAATATGATCCTGCTTATGCTACTTCACCTATCTTTATTACTGATAAGGATTATGATTTCTCTGTTGATCCTGAGTTAATTACTTTGGTTGAATCTGATCCTTTCTATGGCTACGAATCTGAAACTGTTGTGGCACATCTTACTAAATTAAATGATATAGCTACCCTGTTCACTAATGATGAGAAAACTCGCTACTATTATATCCTTAAATTTTTTCTTTTCTCATTAAAGGGTGATGCTAAGATATGGTTTAATTCTCTTGATCCTGGTTGTGTGCATAGTCCCAGGATATGATTTACTACTTCTCTGCTAAATATTTCCCTGCTCATAAGAAACAAGCTACTTTAAGGGAAATATATAATTTTGTGCAAATTGAAGAAGAGAGTCTCCCACAAGCTTGGGGGAGGCTTCTCCGATTACTTAATGCTTTGCCTGACCATCCTCTCAACAAAAATGAAATACTTGATATCTTTTATAATGGACTAACCGATGCTTCGAGAGATTACCTGGATAGTTGTGCTGGTTGTGTTTTCAGGGAAAGAACTATTGATCAAGATGAAATTCTATTGAATAATATGTTGACTAATGAAAATAATTGGACACTTCCTGAACCAACTCCTAAGCCAACTCCGAAGGAAAGGGGTATTCTATTACTCAGTCCCGAAGATATGCAAGAGGAAAATAAATCAATGAAAGAAAAAGGTATTAAAGATGCAGATGTTAAGAATTTACCACCTATTGAAGAAATACATGGTCTTAATTTGCCGCCTGTTGAAGAAATACATGGTCTTGATAACCCGACACGGGTAGTAAAGGTAAATTCTCTCTATAGATTTGATGAAGGTGATATTCCTCGTAATAAGTCTGCTAGCCAATGCTTAGATGAGTTTGATAATTTTATTGTTAAACAAGAAATTTTTAATGCTTATGTTGGGAGACAATTGAAACATAATTCTTATATGATCGAACACTTGAGTGATTATATGGCTAATGTTAAAGGTGAACTTAAACTTATTAGTAAACATGCTTCTATGGTTACCACTCAAGTAGAACAAGTACTTAAAGCTCAGAATGATTTGCTCAATGAATTAAATAGTAAGAAAAATAATAATGTTGTTAGAGTTGTGACTAGAGGTGGTAAAATGACTCAGGAACCTTTGTATCCTGAAGGCCATCGTAAGAGAATTGAGCAAGATTCTCAGAGAACAAATGTAGATGCACCTAGTCCTTCTAAAAGGAAGAAAAAGAAAAATGATAGGACTTTGCATGCTTCTAGTGAACTTGTTGTTGACACACCTGAGAATCCCAATGATATTTCTATTTCTGATGCTGAAACACAAGCTGGTAACGAACATGAACCTAGTGATAATGTTAATGATGATGTTCATGTTGAAGCTCAACCTAGCAATGACAATGATGTAGAGGTTGAACCTGCTGTTGATCTTGATAACCCACAATCAAAGAATCAACTTATGATAAGAGAGACTTTGTTGCTAGGAAGCATGGTAAAGAAAGAGAACCATGGGTTCATAAACCCATGCCCTTTCCTCCTAAACCATCCAAGAAAAAGGATGATGAGGATTTTGTGCGCTTTGCTGAAATGATTAGACCTATGTTTTTGCGTATGTGTTTGACTGATATGCTTAAAATGAATCCTTATGCTAAGTACATGAAGGATATTGTTACTAATAAAAGAAAGATACCGGAAGCTGAAATTTCCACCATGCTTGCTAATTATAGTTTTAAGGGTGGAATACCAAAGAAACTTGGAGATCCAGGGGTACCCACTATACCATGCTCCATTAAAAGAAACTATGTTAAAACTGTGTTATGTGATCTTTGAGCCGGTGTTAGTGTTATGCCTCTCTCTTTATATCGTAGACTTGGTTTGAATAAAGTTGACACCTACTAAAATATCTTTGCAAATGGCTGATAAATCAACTGCTATACCTGTCGATATTTGTGAGGATGTGCCTGTTGTGGTTGCAAACGTTACTATTTTAATGGATTTTGTTATTCTTGATATTCCCGAGGACGATAGTATGTATATTATTCTCAGAAGACCGTTTTTGAATACTGCAGGGGCTGTTATTGATTGCAACAAAGGTAATGTCACTTTTCATGTTAATGGCAATGAGCATACGGTACACTTTCGGAGGAAACAACCTCAAGTTCATGGTATAAACTCTATTGGAAAAATTCCATCGATTATTTTTGGAGGTTTTGAATTTCCTCTACCTACTATTAAGAAGAAATATGATATTCTTATTATTGGGGACGTGCATATCCCCGTTGAGGTAACATAGTGTTATTCGAAATTTCTCCGGTTTCATTTTACTCGAAATGAGTTTGTTAACAATACCTGATCAACCTTGTTAGTGGATTCCTTTTGATGAGCATGAGATGGATGAAGTTAGAAAACACAACTCTCTGTACCCTCTTTTTACTTTCTGTTATTTATATTAAATAAAGAAAAAAAATAGTATTTTTCTGTCTGTTTCCTGAATTATCCATGCAATAAAAAATACCCTGAAAATGAAAGTTCTCCAAATGCCCTGAAATTTAAATATGATTTTTATGGAATATTTGAAGATATCTGGCACTGAGAACACAGCAGGGGGAGCAAGCACCTGGCCACAAGGGTCCAGGGCACGCCCCCTGCCTCGTGGGCCCATGGTGGCTCCCCTCCACTTATTCCGGCCACCACACACTCCTTATTCCTCCCAAAAAATCACTAACCAGCTCAAGCACGAGTTCTAGCTCATCTTGCTGCCATTTTTGATCTCCTTGATCAAAGATCCATTCACAAAACTACCTTGGGGGATTGAACTTTGGTATGTGAGTCCTCCAATGGTCCAATTAGTTTTTGTTCCAGTGCTTTATTTATTGCAAATTTTTTCTGCTTGGGTGACCCTGTTCTTGAGCTTGCATGTCAAATTTATATTGTCAAAAGTAGTTTCAATGCATGATATAGACTCTAGGCACTTGTAGGATTAGTTGCTATCAATTTTGTTGAGTTTGGTTCACTTTTATTTTGAAGTTACTAAAAATTTCAGAAATTTCCAGAAAAAGATGAAGAGATTTTTGAGGGGCTCATCGAGCCGAAGCTCGAAGGATAAACAAAGCGAAAAGAACAAGATGCCCAAGTATAATATCCCTCGCACCGTGGAGGTTCGGCCGTGTGAATGGCCTTGTGATGATTTCTTGAGAGCAGTCGGGATTTATGATGATTTCTATGAATTGGCTGAGAATGCAGGCCTCACCGTCTTCCTCCACGACCAACATGAACAATATCTCTTACTCACCAATATCTTTGTGCAAAACTTTTATTTCCATGCTAAGAGCTCACCACATATGGTGGAATTTTATTTATATGATGAGCATAAGGAGATGTCACTTCGTGATTTTTGTTGGGTTTGTTTGGTACCTTTTGAGGGCAGCGTAGAGGAACCACGTCGTGACAATGTGGAAGGGTTTATTGATACAATTGCTGTAGGGGAAACGAGGAAAGTCTCCGATGCAAGAATTACTAGCATACATTTTCCTGTTTTACGTTACTTCGCAATATTTGCTAGTAGATGCTTAATTGGTCGCATAAACTGTGGCAACGTTAGTGCCCCTAATATTTTTATTTTGTGCCATTCCTTGTTCCGTGATGACACATTTAGCATGGGAGCTATTGTTGCAAAGCAGTTAAATCTTAACCGTACTAAGGGCCCCGTCCTTGGAGGCATCTTCGCCTCGCGCCTCGCTGCACACTTTAACATACCTATTAGGCATTATGAGAAGGAAGAGAAGTTACCGCCTCCTGTTTTTCTAGACTATAAGAGTATGGTAGCACATGGTTTTATCGTTAAGAATAAGGAAAAGATGCTTAAGTACAAGCTGCTATTTGATAAGAATAACCCTGAGACTATTACTTTGCCTGCTCCTTCCTTGTTTGACTTATCTGTAGGCAAGTATCTTGTTCCGCCGGAGGCCATTCACGCCTACCGAAACCCCACACCATCTACAGAGCCAGAGCCGGATCCACAATTTGATCCTCACCGGTAGTCTGTTTATCAGTGGAATCCGGAAGAGATCGCCAACCAGTGGCACCAGGGGGATTCTTCTCAGTACGACCCCAACTATTACTTTGGATATCCGCCAGGCCAGCCGTGGCCATAGACCAACTTAGACCAAAAGCCTAAGCTTGGGGGAGTACGTATTTCTCGCCAACATTATATTCATGTTCACACACTCATGCTAGTTGTCGGTGCTCATACTTTTTCATTGTACTATCCATGCTAGTTTATTTTCTATCTTAAGCTTTCTTCTTGTGTGTTTAATAAACCTTAATAAAAAATAGTTGTCGCTTTCAACTAGTTTACTTTCCATGCTTGTAGTATTAATTAAAAAGAAAACCCAAAAAGATCTCTCGTTCTTCTTTTGCTTGTTGGGAGCTTTCCCGTGTAAATAGTTTTATTTCTTTCTTGTTCTTTGGGGGTTGAGAGGAAAAGACCATGATTAAAATGTCGAGTGGCTCTCATATGCATTATTGTTGATCTAACAAAGAGCCCATATTACCTTGTCTTCTCTCTTGAATTGAATGCTTGCAGATTCCAGCTTAGTCCAATGCACGTGCACTATTATTATTATTTTCTACACTATTCGGTCGTGCAAGTGAAAGGCAATAATGATGATTATATGATGAACTTATTGAGATGAGAAAAGCTGGTAGGAACTCGACCTCTCTTGTTTTTGTAAATATGATTAGTTCATCATTCCTGATTCAGCCTATTATGAATAAACATGTTTGCAATGACAATTAGAGATTGTGGTTGCTTATGCCATGCTTAATTAGCTAGGAGCTTATAATGGTTTACCTTGCGTGCCAACATGCTATTAAAATGGTTGTGATGTGGTATGATAGGGTGGTATCCTCTTTTGAATGATTCGAGTGGCTTGACTTGGCACATGTTCATGCATGTAGTTGAAACAAAATCAACATAGCCTCTATGATATTTATGTTCATGGTGCATTATATCCTACTCATGCTTGCATTCGGTGTTGATTAATTTTAATGCATGTTCATCACTGTTGTCGCTCTCTAGCTGGTCGCTTCCCAGTCTTTTTCTAGCCTTCACTTGTACTAAGCGGGAATACTGCTTGTGCATCCAATTCCATAAACCCCAAAGTTGTTCCATATGAGTACACCATACCTACCTATATATACGGTATCTACCTGCTGTTCCAAGTAAATTTGTATGTGCCAAACTCTAAACCTTCAAATAAACATTCTATTTTGTATGCTCGAATAGCTCATGTATCAACTAGGGCTGTCTGTATCTTCCATGCTAGGCGGGTTATTCTCAAGAGGAGTGGACTCCGCTCCTCACTCACGAGAACATGGCTGGTCACCGCGATGCCCAGTCCCATGCTTTATGCAACTCAAATCAAAATAATTGCAAATAAAACTCCCCCAGGATTGTTGTTAGTTGGAGGCACTCATTGTTTTGAGCAAGCCATGGATTGATGCTTGTTGATGGAGGGGGAGTATAAACTTTAACATTATGTTTGGGAACCGCCTATAATGTGTGTAGCATGCAAGATATCGAGATCTCTCGGTTGTTATGTTGACAATGAAAGTATACCGCTCAAAATATCATTCATATCTATTTCAAAACCGAGCTCTGGCACCTCTACAAATCCGTGCTTCCCTTTGCAAAGGGCCTATCTATTTACTTTTATGTTGAGTCATCATCCTCTTATTAAAAAGCACCAGTTGGAGAGCACCGCTGTCATTTGCATTCGTTACTGTTAGTTTACATTGAGTATGACTTCACTGGATCTCTTTTACCATGAATTACAATGTCTAGTCAGTCCCTGATCTTTAAAGGTGCTCTGCATATATGTTTTGCGGTCTCAGAAAGGGCTAGCGAGATACCATCCCGTTATATCATATTATGATTGTTTTGAGAAAGTGTTGTCATCTGAGATTTATTATTATTGCTCGCTAGTTGATTATGCCATTGATATGAGTAAACATGAGACCTAAGTGTTATTGTGAATATGGTTAGTTCATAATCTTTGCTGAAAACCTGAATGCTGGCTTTACACATTTACAACAACAAGAGCAAACATAGTTTGTAAAAGTTTTTCTTTATCACTTCTAGTTTATCAACTGAATTGCTTCAGGATAAGCAAAGGTTTAAGCTTGGGGGAGTTGATATGTCTCCATTGTATCTACTTTTCCAAACACTTTTGCCCTTGTTTTGGACTCTAACTTGCATGATTTGAATGGAACTAACCCGGACTGACGCTATTTTCAGCAGAATTGCCATGGTGTTATTTTTGTGCAGAAATAAAAGTTCTCGGAATGACCTGAAAATCAGCGGAGAATTATTTTGGAATATATAAAAATACTGGAAGAAAGATCCACGTCAGGGGGCCTACACCCTGTGCACGAAGGTGAGGGGCGCGCCCCCTGCCTCGTGAGCCCCCTGATGCTCCACCGACGTCAACCCTGACTCCATATATTCACTTTCGGGGAGAAAAAATATCAGAGAGCTGGATTCATCGCATTTTACGATACGGTGCCGTCACCAAGCCCTAAACTCTCTCGGGAGGGCTGATCTGGAGTCCGTTTGGGGCTCCGGAGAGGGGAATCCGTCACCATCGTCATCATCAAGCTTCCTCCATCACCAATTTCATGATGCTCACCGCCGCGCGTGAGTAATTCCATCATAGGCTTGCTGGACGGTGATGGGTTGGATGAGATTTATCATGTAATCGAGTTAGTTTTGTTAGGGTTTGATCCCTAGTATCCACTATGTTCTGAGATTGATGTTGCTATGACTTTGCTATGCTTAATGCTTGTCACTAGGGCCCGAGTGCCATGATTTCAGATCTGAACCTATTATGTTTTCATCAATATATGAGAGTTCTTGATCCTATCTTGCAAGTCTATAGTCACCTATTATGTGTTATGATCCGGCAACCCCGAAGTGACAATAATCGGGACCACTCCCGGTGATGACTGTAGTTTGAGGAGTTCATGTATTCACTATGTGTTAATGCTTTGGTCCGGTACTCTATTAAAAGGAGACCTTAATATCCCTTAGTTTCCAATAGGACCCCGCTGCCACGGGAGGGTAGGACAAAAGATGTCATGCAAGTTCTTTTCCATAAGCACGTATGACTATATTCAGAATACATGCCTACATTATATTGATGAACTGGAGCTAGTTCTGTGTCACCCTAGGTTATGACTGTTACATGATCGATCACATCCGTCATAATTCTCCATCACCGATCCAATGCCTATGAGCTTTCCATATATTGTTCTTCGCTTATTTACTTTTCCGTTGCTACAGTTACAATTACTATAAAATACCAAAAACATTACTTTTGCTACCGTTACCACTACTATCATATTACTCTGCTACTAAATACCTTGCTGTAGATATTAAGTTTCCAGGTGTGGTTGAATTGACAACTCAGCTGCTAATACTTGAGAATATTCTTTGGCTCCCCTTGTGTCGAATCAATAAATTTCGGTTGAATACTCTACCCTCGAAAACTGTTGCGATCCCCTATACTTGTGGGTTATCAGACAACATAGTGAAAATGATACCAATAGAACGGGCTCGACAACTAGAGAACATGGGCTTTTGAATCACCTGAATCGAAGTCACTGCGTAGATACATCTGTTCGTTCGTTAGGCAGAAAACAAATAGAAACATATTCATTTTTGCTCTTATCTCTACTCCTATAAAAGACTCAGTTGGTGATGATGATGTGTCTGCCATCCGTCATTTCTGACCATTAGATCCGCATCTAACGGCTATGAGGTAAGTTGTGGCATTTTTGCAACATTAGCCCACTTCTTTGCTCCAATTTGTAGAAAACCCCTTATTATCTTGAAAGCAACCACATCCCTCCCTCACCTCATCAAAACAGCCTGAGAAATATATTTTGAGTGAAACATAATATATTTTTAGTGGTATATGTATATCAAAACAAGAGTGTGTTCTTCCAAGTTTGTGAACAAGTACTATTCTATTTTGGATCCGTTGCAACGCACGGGCACATTGCTAGTAACAGATGAATGCCCACTATTTAACAGATTCGGCTGGCGGGGTAAACAGAAAGCACATCTGACAGAAATACGCTTTCGGAAAGAGAAAGCGCATTCCTGGCCGAAGCCGCAGCAGATTACAACTCTAGAAAGGGAAAAACATTTTCCACTTAACAAGTCAACGGGCTCTCTTGGTCAGCCCCTAGAGGCTTACAGGTGGGGCATGTTGCGCCTTCTCTCTCTCTCCTCCTAGTCGTCTCCTTCCTCACGACAAAGGGCGGGGGAGGGCCTCTTCCCCCGGTGCAGCTGGCGCCCGGCGACGCGAGGGAGTCGGCCAGTGAGTGCAGGGGCTCCGGTGGCTCACACCACGCCTGATGGTGGGATCGGGAGCACTCCAGACGACCTGTAGGCTATAGCGTCGCCACCACGGGCCAGCGCAGAGGCCGAAGGGCACCGGTGGAGCTGCCCCAGTAAGGCTCCCCCCAGCAAGGATGAGAATGGCAACGACTTCATGGACTCCAAAGAAGGTGTTGAGTGCAGAAGAGATGCCGGGGAAGGGCCACAGACATGAGTTGGCTAAGGGGAATCGGGCAGTGGCACACCGGCCATAGGAGAGGGCAGGAGCTCCTAGAGCTCGGTGGGAGGGGCTAGAGAAGAGTGGTGAGGCCACTGGTGGTCTTTGTAGGCCTCGGGGACGGCTTAAATAGCCGGGCGATCTCGTAGCCGACCGGCCATGGTGGTGGGGGCGACGGTCAAAGCACATGCATGGCTGTCGTGGAGTAAGGAGAAGGAAAGAGGAAGGGACGAGGGCCCGGGAATGAGCGAGTGGCAAAGGTGAAGCTCCTGGACATGGTGTGGTGTCGAGGGCGCGAGGAAATGGATGAGGCAGAGGGCCCCAATGTCTAGAGCATGCGTTTGTGCATGTCATCTACGTAGTCACCACATGAACAGGCGCTCATGGTGCGCTCTGACCTGCAGAAGGTTGTCTAGCATGTGGCCCCTACTTGCTAGAGACCCAGAATGATCTTGGTTCAATTAAAGCAACTCTGTGCTGAGTGGTAGCATCAACTGTAGCTCCTGGCAGCAAGGCGTTTGTGATGAACTGGGGAAGGTTCACTTGGGTAGGGCTTCTGAGCTTAAGCTAAGGTTGATCACTCACTAAGCTAACCACTGTGGAAAGGTTTCAGCTCAAATGGAGGGGTTTAGATAGCACTTTCTTTGCAATGTGCCCCACTGGACAGAAATGAGAAAGATGAAGTTGCACTTACATAGATGATTGTATTGAGCTCAATTTTTTCGAGAGGAGTTATTTGGGCTTATGAAGGCACTTAAAAAATTTCATACCATTTGGATAAGTAAAAATGGTATTCGCTTCACAGTGCTTCACCCTGGACAGAATCTTGGGAAAATTATAAAGAAATAATGGACAGAATCTTGCAAAGTTCCACAATGGGGCACTTATACCGAACCCCGCAAATCTGACTACACTAAGTTCCTTGCTAGCATCAGTCGGGGTGAAACTAGAAGCGTAACACAAGCTGCTATAGGGAGCATTCACTTTCCTTCTTTACACTATTTTGCTCTCTTCATAGGTAGATGCATTAATGGTAAACATGACCATAGCCACCTTTGCGCTTCTGATTTGCGCGTTCTTAAAAGTGCAGTAATGAACGATAAGTAATGTAACTTGGGAGCTATAGTTGCATGTCGGTTACATAATAATGCTTTGGATGGAGATTTTTATGGTGGAATTTATGCCACTCATTTGGCTGATTATCTTGGGGTACCCATAAGAAATGATGATACCCAGTTGTTACCTATTTTCCTTGATTATTCAGCTATGGAACATTTTCGGTTTCTTGAAAGGGGCAACCTGTCATTCCAGTACAGACTAATCTTTAACAAGCACCGTGTTTTCCATATTATTCTTCCCGCTCCCGCCTTCTTTTACTTTCAGGTAAAAGGGAGATATTTTATACTTATGGAGGAGGCAAAGGAGTACGAGAGGGCGAGGGAGACCGCCCGTCTCAACAAGGCAGCTCGCCAGGCGGTGGGAGCTGCAATCCAGTACAATCCAAACTACGACTACGATTATCATCCAGGCCAGCCGTGGCCATAGACCAACTTAGGCCTAAAGCCTAAGCTTGGGGGAGTACATATATCTCACCGATATTACATTCATGTTCACACATTCATTCTAGTTGTTGGTGTTCATCTTTTTTCATTGTATAATCCATGTTAATTTATTTTTCTTGTTTTTCTTCTCGTGTGTTTGAAAAACTTTGCAAAAACCCCAAAATATTTCTCTTTTCTTTTCAGTATTTCTTTCTAGTTTATTTAGTTTAGTAGTTCGTAATATTAGAAGAAAACCCAAAAAGATTTCTCATTCTTCTTTTGCTTGCGGGAGCTTTCCCGTGTAAATATTTTTTTCTCGTTTCCACTTTTCTTTCATTGTGCTTTCTTTAGAAAAACAAAAACTCAAAAAATATTTGAGTGCGTTACTTTAAAATTCTTTTCTTTCTAGATCGTAAGGAGAAGACTACGATGAAAATGTTGAATGGCTCTCATATGCATTATTGTTGATCTAATAAAGAGCCCATATTACATTGTCCACTCCTTTGAATAAATCTTTGCAGATTCCAGCTTAGTTCACGTCACGTGCACTCTTATTATTATTCACATCATTCGATCATGCAAATGAATGTCAATAATGACGAAATTTGATGAATTGATTGAGGTGGAGAAAAGCTGGTATGAACTCAACCTATTTTTTTGTAAATATGTTTAGCTCATCGTTCTTGATTCAGCCTATTATGAATGGAACATGTTTGCAATGACAATTAGAGATCATAGTTACTCATGCCATGCTTAACTAGCTAGGAGAGGATAATGGTTTATCTTGTGTGTCAACATGCATTTAAAATGGTTATGATGTAGTATGATAGGATGGTATCCTCCTCTGGATGATTCAAGTGGCTTGACTTTGCACATGTTCACACATGTAGTTGAATCAAAACCGACATAGTCTCCACGATATTCACTACTAGAAACAGGGAATTTGCCATCAGTCAGCTCTTTGTTGTCTGTCAGCGAATGGCAAAGAACGTCTTTGCCATCTGCTAACAAAAAACATACGACAATGAATTGAAAGACGACAAAGAACCTGGTTGCCATTAGCCAGTTCTTTGCCATCAGACAGCCGATGGCAAATAATCTTTGCCGTCAGCTGGCAGACGGCAAAGAGGTGGGTGGGGTCCAGTGCTATAACGACCTATCAACCCACCTCTTTGCCGTGTGCTAGTAGATGTCAAAGAATCTTTTTCGTCTGCTGGCAGACGACAAATAAGTGGGTGGGGCCCAGTGGATGACGATGCTGTAATGGCCCACTAGCCCCACCTCTTTGCCATCTGCTGGCTGATGGCAAAGAGGTGGGGCTTTGCCATCCGCTGGCTGATGGCAAAGATGTTTTATATCTTACTCATGCTTGCATTCAATGTTGATTAACCTCAAAGCATGTTTATGAACATTGTTGCTCTCTGGTTCACTACTGCAGGATGCTGCTAACACGACACTATGATCAGAGACCCTTTGATGAAGCTGTGTGCGATGCATTAATTGCAAACGGTGATGTAGAATAACCGTAAAAAAGATGCAAAATGTTTGCAATGAAGGATACATCAAACACGGTTCAGATTTTAGTTGCGTGTGCGATGCGGGGCATATGATTGATCCATACAAACTATTTGTGATGAGACAGAACAATAGAAACGGGAAGCCATATCAAGGTGTGCGCGACATATAGTTCGCTCTGATGAACCGTGTCGGGGAAACTGATCCACGAACACCTATGGGGCCGGCAGACGGGGCCCCTTTCGATTCGGCAGGGGGCGGAGATCGCACGAAGAGCAGATCGAGGCGAAGCACACGAGCAGTTTACCCAGCTTCGGAGCTCTCCGGAGAGATAACACTCCTACTGCTGCTTGTCTGCTTATATTATGTTCTTGCTCGCGAGAGCTAAGTGTTTTCTGGCTCAAGAATGAATCAAACCTCCAGAGCCGAACCCCCTCTACGTTGCGCATGGGCCTCCTTTTATACACTAAAGGGGTCACCGACAGGTGGCAAGTCAGAGAAGGGTACAAATGTAAAAAGCGAGGTGGTTGGTACAGTTACTTGTACAGTGCACCCTACCTAACTCTGACGGCAGGGGACAAGGGCATTAAATGCCCGTCTGGGTCGCCCAAACAGTGCAGAAAAGGACCGTTAGGGGCGCCACCGTTCGCCACGATGGCGATCTTGTCAGCTTCGCATGCCACTGCGCACCGCTGGCTGCACAGCCTCCCACCACGCGCGCCTGGAGAGGCCCCCAGAGCGACACGTTGGTGGATGCGCTGGAGCGTGGGCACAGTGTGGCCGCCTGCCGCGGCAAGCGCCTTGCCGTTGCTGTTATCTTGTCGGGTCCAGAGGCTTGTCGCCCACCGGGCCTCGAGGTACCTTGGTTGGTCTTCCCGGCAAGCTCCTCTTGCCAGGGCCTTGTTGCCTTACCGGAGCGCGTGGTGCGTCGCGGCAAGTTCCTTGGAGTGCCTCCGTTGGCCTTCCTAGCAAGCTCCTCTTGCCGGGGCCTTGTCTCCTGAGCTTAAATACTTTGTTCTTGAATGGCTCCAAGGGAACCACGGAGGATCTTGGCGTTAGCCCGGCAAGCCTTGCCGCGGGGTGCTGCAACTGCCCGTGCACAAGTTCGGGGTACTAGGGTACCCCTATTCTAGTACACCGACAGGAGCCCCCGGGCCTGGGCCAGACACGGTGCCGAGCGCTATTGGGCCAGGCCCAAGACAGGGCATGGGCACACGCGGACTGGGCCACGGCGAATCTCGCTCCATATCCACCGCGCTCTCCCCTAACGGCACGCGTTGAATGCGGCGTCCTGGGAGAGATCGTGGGTGGTTCTTTATTCGGAAGGGCGAAACGTCCGCCCCGTCCCTCTTTATAAGCAGAGGAAACAGGGGCAGTTCGTTCCCCCTCGCTGGTTGCTACTACTCCATCTTCACGAACCTCCGCTGCTCCCCCCCTTCTTCTCGAAGCCGAGAGAGCAGCGCTCCGCCCCCCATTGCCACCAGCATCACCAACGCCGTCGACCTCCCCCACCACCTCCGCCATGGCTCCGAAAGCCGACAAGGGAAAGGGCGTGAAGTCGGCCGAGGCGCAGCGGCTCGCGGCACTGCGGAAGGAGCGGGCGATCTTCTCCCCCCAGCTCGGTGTGCAGGAGCTGAGGGAGTACTTCTACCTCTTTGGGCGACGGAGACGCGGGCGCATCCGCGCACGAGGGTACTCCCGGCCGCCGCTTCGGAACTGGCTCCAAACGGGTACCCATTCTTCGCGCTGTTCTTCTATTGCGGGCTGTGCCCGCCCTTCTCGGAGTTCTTCTGCGATATCATGAACACCTACGGCTTCCGCCTCCTTGACTTCACCCCCAACGCCGTTCTGACCATGGCAGTTTTCGCACACTTGTGCGAAAACTTTGTCGGAGTCCACCCCAGTGTTGCCCTTTTCCGCCACTTCTTCATACCTCGGGTAGAGAGAGGAGAGCCGCTTGCCGGAGGGATCGCCTGGATCTCGAGAGTTGGCAAGAAGGAGGCGTACTTGGAGGGTCAACAGCCGCCGAGCCGTGCGACACGCTCCACCGCGGCAAGCAATGTTGCCGCGGGAGCGCCTCACACAGCAGCGGCAACTGGAGCGGGATCTTCCCGGGCCACCGCCACCGCCCCCGCCAAGCGGGCAAGGGATCCTACTCCTCCGCCTCGCCGCACCAGAGGGGAGCAGGACTTCGATCTTTCCGCGCTCAGCTCCGACGAGGAGGAAGAAGAGTAAGTTTCCTTGGTGCTCTTGTAGTTCTTCAATCTTGCTGTTTTTATCTTGTATCTGACTTGCTTCAATCTGGACTCCTTTCTTTTCAGGACACTGGCCCAGAGAGCGGCGAAGAGGGCCAAGGCCGCGGTGATCTTCATCGAAGATGACCCCACCGTGTCAGCAGGGGGTGGGTCTGAGACCACCTTGACGGACCCGACAATCACTCCTCAAAGCATCCCCCAGCGCAGCCCCCAGCGTAAGTTCATAGTTAGCTTTCTGCTGTCGGGCGCACATGAGTGCTTTTTCCTTTGTTGATATCTTGCTTGTTGATTTGTGTAGGAGCAGAGCAGCCACATCACGAGCGCCCGGAAGCTGGTCCTGAAGTGCCATCTGCTTCGACTACACTGCCAAGGGAGGGGTTCCCGGTAAGGGAGTGCTCTCCGGCAAGGGAGAATTCTCCGGCAAGGGGCAGCACCGTTGATCCTGCGGCGGCCGAGGCCGCAACTGCAGATCTTGGCACAGGTAATTCACTTGTCCAAAAACTTTCCCTTGGGTTCTTCTTCTTCTGATTTTCTTCTCTTGGATTTTTGATTGATTTTTCTCCCTTCTTCGTTCTTCAGACCCATCTGCGGCTGAGCCAATGGAGACAGAGGGCGCCGGCGGGGAAGGGACCGGTGCTGATGAGGCCGCCAGCGAGGAGGCCGCCAAGGCTGCCGCCGCAGAAGCCGGCAAGGGGTCGGGCGATCGCACTGACGACCCTAAGGCCGCAGGAGCACCAGGCGCTGCACCGACCGCCGATCCCTCTGCCGCTTCTGCGGAGCCGGGCTCCGAGGAGCCCTAGCCTGGCGCCTACTTGAAGGCCGGCGACGGTATCTTCATCAAGCTACCTTGGGCGTCGAGCTCCAGGGCGCCAGTCGAGGGGGAAACTTTTGACGGGGAGGTGCTCGCCTCTGCTGGACTGTCGTTGGTCGACGCGCCCAGCAGCAGCAGTGGCGAGTCTGAGGAGGAGCAGCTGCTGCGGAAGCTGCTGTCACTCTACCGCGCCCGGCAAGCCAAGCTGGCTTCCCGGGAAGCGCTTGTCGTGAAGGCGGGAGTTGACATGGAGAAGCGCGCGGAGGAGCTCCGCGGCCACAATCAAGAAGCTCTCCGGTCCCTGGCACAGGAGCGGGAGCGACTCGACGAGGAGCGCATGACCTTCCTTCTCGAGAAGGCCGAAGCTGAGGAGGAACAAAGGCTGGCCGCCGAGAAGCAGTCCGCGCGAGAAGGTGAATTGGTGCAGCGGAAGGCCAACCTCGACAGCTACGAGGAGGAGCTTGCCGAGCGCGAGCAAGCACTTGGCGGGGCGCTCAAGGAAGCAAAGGACGCTGCCGCAATCGCAGAGGCCGCCAAGAAAGAGCTGGAGGAGAAGGTGGCGCAGCTGGAGGCCAACATCGGGAAGAGCGGCGAGGAGCTTGCCGCGCTCAAGCATGAGCGTGAGAAGGATGCTGCCGCCCACGGTGAGCTGCAAGGTCTTCTCGCTGAGAGGGGCAAGGAGCTCAGCGCCGCCAAGGATTCCAATGCGGTCCTGGAGTTGAAGCTGGCCACGCTGATGCAGACGCTGGAGGCCGCCAAGGAGCGGGAGAAAACCTTGTCGGAGAAGGTCAAAGCTGACAAGGCGCTACTGGAGAGCATCGCAGTTACCAAGAACTCGTTCAGAGACACTGTGGAGCACTGGACCGAGGGTCTGGTGAATATTGCCGCAGTCATCAACGAGGAGCTGGTGCAGCTGGGGATGGAGGACTTTGGGTATCCCTCCGACGAGAATCTCCAACCCAGCGCCAAGCTCAGCCTGTTCTTCAAGGGCGTGGCGACGGCACTCCAGCGGCTCCGGGAAAGGATCCCAAAGCAGCTAGCCGACGAGTCGCGCAAAATCTGCGCCGGGGTTCTCCAGAAGGTGCTGATGAAGGTGGCCTTCCGCAATCCAGGCCTCAGCTTCACCAACGTCCTCAAGTCCTTGCCGCCAGATGCCGATCGGGACGCACTCAAGGCCCTTGTCGCACCCATTGTGGACAAGGTGAGCGAGATCAAGAGGGTTGAGGGCGGACGCGTAGACTAGGCCGCCCATTTCTTCTTTTCCCTTGTCGCTGCTAATCATGTTATGAAAAACAGTCTGTTAGAGCTGCGACAAGCTATCTTGTAATATAACTTTATTTCTGTTATCAATTGCTATGTTATTTCCTCTACTAGATTCCTTTCTTTGTATGTTTTTACCCTACGCTTCTAGGGAACTTGTCGGCGCAGGCACCCGAGCCGCGAGCGCTGAGTGCGGAACTTCAGCAGCCTGCTGGCGGTGCCGCTTCTGACAAGAAACCTTGTCGCGACTAGATGCAGCACACTTAAGTTGTTGAGCGGACTCGAAACAAAGTAAGGGCGCAACTAGCCACGAGTTGGTTCCTCTGCGCACAGGTTTTCCATACAAAGCAGGGTCGTTCGAGGAAGATAACTCAAAAAATTTAAAAATTGATTGCTCAAACTTTGGCAACTTAGCTTTTCTATCGTTTGCTTCCTGGCAAGGCAAAACTTTGCTTGAACGACGCCTGGTCCATACCACAATCTTCTCCTTCCCCCCGGCAAACATGTGTGCGAGGGAACCTTCTTTTCCTTTGTTGAAAAGAAGAAATAAGAGAAAATAATAATATGGAGCCCTTCGGCTCGTTATTGCTTACCGGATGTAGGTGCTGCACAAAGTGTCAGATAATACATTCAAGAAGGAAACTAATGCATGAAATGGACAAGTTGTGCGGAGCACATCGGGTTTTACTTATGCATGGGATCTGCGCCCGGCTTTGTACAAAGGATTACATGCAACAGCGGCAAGACTTGTACAAAAGGTGGTTGCCGGAACGGGTTCCGGCAACCGCGCCTTACGGGAAAAACTTACGAAGATGTTTTATGTTCCAGGAGTTGCTCACCGGAATGCCATCTTCGGTCTCAAGGCGGACAGCGCCGGGCCTTGTGACTCGTCTCACCCGATAAGGGCCTTCCCACTTCGGCGTCAACTTGTTGGAATTCTTGGCGGACTGAACGCGCCGAAGAACAAGGTCGCCTTCCTCGAAGCTTCTGGCTTTAACTTTGCGGCTATGGTAGCGGCACAAAGCTTGCTGGTATCGAGTAGCTCGTACAGCAGCCTGAAGACGATCTTCCTCAAGGAGCAGTGCATCGTCTTGTCGCAGCTGTTCTTGCTCAAACTCATCATAAGCGAGCACTCGAGGCGATCCGTATACGAGTTCCGTGGGGAGAACTACCTCTGCTCCATAGACTAGAGCGAAAGGCGTCTGGCCAGTGGCTCGATTTGGCGTTGTTCTGATCGACCAAAGAACCACCGGCAGCTCCTCGATCCAGTTTCTTCCGCACTTGTGCAGCCTGTCGAAAGTCTGGTCTTGAGCCCGCGCAGCACTTCAGCATTTGCCCTCTCTGCTTGATCGTTTCTTCTCGGATGAGCAACAGAAGCGAAGCAGACCTTGGCGCCAAGGTCTTGGACGTACTGCATGAAGGTGCGGCTCGTGAATTGCGTGCCGTTGGCGGTGATGATCTTGTTAGGGATCCCGAAACGGCAAACAATCGACCTAAAGAACTTGACCGCTGACTGTGCTGTCACCTTCCTCACTGGCTGCACTTCCAGCCACTTTGTGAACTTGTCGATTGCGACGTACAAGTACTCAAAGCCACCGACAGCTCGGGGGAAAGGGCCGAGGATATCGAGCCCCCAGACCGAAAATGGCCAGGATAAAGGGATTGTCTGGAGAGCTT
Source organism: Triticum dicoccoides (assembly GCF_002162155.2). Classification (NCBI taxonomy): domain Eukaryota; kingdom Viridiplantae; phylum Streptophyta; class Magnoliopsida; order Poales; family Poaceae; genus Triticum; species Triticum dicoccoides. The sequence goes on along the minus strand of NC_041382.1, from coordinate 636,568,968 downwards.
GAGCTGGCTAGTGTATCTGTTTGGAGTGGAACTGGCACGCTTCACACTTGGTTACTTGTGCAGTTGCATCCTGGAGGGCTATCGGCCAAAAGAAACCTTGCCGGAAAGCTTTGCCGGCAAGTGCTCTTGCACCAATGTGGTGGCCACATATGCCTCCATGTATCTCTGCCAACAGCTTTTGTCCATCTTCCCGGCAAATACACTTTAATTTCACACCGTTGAGTCTTCTTCTGTACAGTATGCTATCGACAAACTGGTACATACTTGACTGCCGGGCTACTTTTTCCGCTTCTTTTTGCTCTTCGGGAAGTTCTCCTGTCTGAAGGAAATGGACAATCTGCTGTGCCCATGCTGGAGCTTGTGGCTCGACAACAAGGACTAAAGGCACATCTGCTACTGCGGGAACATCCACTTCTATGGCAAGGACTTGCGGCCCTGCCGGAGCTTGATGTTCCCCGGCAAGCTTGCCGGAGCAAAACTTGTCGGGAGCATCTGCTTCAACGGAACAAACCATAAGGCTTGCCGGAGCAGACTGCCCCTCAGCATCCTTGGTGTTGATTTTGGGGACTTTCTTGGCGGCGGCTTCGGGGAGCTCTACCGGAAAGTAGTCACCAGAAACCAATTTCCTCTTCTTGCTTTGTCCAGTTAATGGTGTTACGGATGGTTGAGTCAACTTGAGCACAAAGATCCCTGGTTCCACAGGCAACTTTAGTGCGGCGCACTTTGACAGGCCATCAGTAATGTCATTCTGAGCTCTTGGGATATGCTCCATCTGTAGGCCGTCAAAGTGCTCTTCTAGTTTCCTCACTTCATCAACATATGCTTCCATCAATGGACTTTGGTGGTTCTTGTTCACTTGGCGGACGACGAGCTGTGAGTCACCCCTGACAATGAGCTTCTTGATCCCAAGGTCTGCTGCGATTCTGAGACCGGCAAGCAATCCTTCATACTCTGCAGTATTGTTGGTTGCTCGCTCCTTGGGAAAGTGCATCTGGATTACATACTTGAGGTGCTCTCCGGCGGGCGCGATAAGCAGCACGCCCGCACCGGCGCCTTGCAGCGAGAAGGCACCATCAAAGTACATCAGACACTCTTTGCTTGCCTCTTTGACGGGGATGCTCGTCTCTGGAATTTCTTCATCTGGTGTTGGCGTCCATTCTGCTATGAACTCTGCCAATGCCCTGCTTTGGATAGTTGAAGTGCTCTCAAACTTGAGGCCAAAGCTTGACAGTTCCAGCGCCCACTCGACAATCCTGCCTGTCGCTTCTGGATTTTGCAGTATCCTCTTCAGTGGAAAGCGAGTGACGACTGTGATCTCATGTGCTTGGAAGTAATGACGCAGCTTTCTCGAGGCCATGAGGAGGCCGAAAAGCAACTTTTGCACACCAGAGTACCTTGATCTAGCCCCCTGTAGAAGGGAACTGACAAAGTAAACTGGACGCTGCACCATTCTCTTCTGCATCTTATCATGCTCCTGCGCAGATCCATCTTTGTCGGGACCAGAGCTTGTCGGCGAAGCCCCCTGCTTGTCGCTGGATGCATCTGCCGTGGTTGCTGGCTCATCATCTGCCTCCCTCTCCGCCACTAACGCAACACTAACCACTTGATTGGTTGCCGCTATATACAGCAGCAACTTCTCTTGCGGCTTAGGTGCGACAAGTATTGGAGTGGAGGACAGGTATCTCTTCAAGTCCTGCAGCGCAGCCTCCGCCTCCGGAGTCCATTTCATTGGACCTGCCTTTTTCAAAATTTTGAAAAATGGCAGGGCACGCTCAGCAGATCTAGAGATAAACCTGCTGAGAGCAGCCACGCAACCGTCAAGCCTTCGTACATCCTTGACGCGCTTTGGTGCTTCGATCTGCTCAATGGCCTTGATCTTGTCGGGATTGGCTTCAATTCCCCGCTGAGACACGAAGAACCCAAGAAGCTTGCCGGATGGTACTCCAAACACGCACTTCTCGGGGTTAAGCTTGAGGTTGATCCTGCGCAGATTTGCAAATGTCTCGTCTAAATCTTGAATTAGGGTCGCCCTATTCTTGCTTTTGACCACTATGTCATCCATGTAGGCTTCCACATTTCTGTGCATCTGCGGCTCAAAAGCGTGGTGGACTACCCTTGCCAATGTTGAACCAGCATTCTTCAAACCGAAAGGCATCCGTACGAAGCAGTACGTGCCACATGGGGTGATTAATGCGGTTTTCTCTTCATCTTCTTCTGCCATGAAGATCTGATGGTATCCTGAGTATGCATCAAGAAATGAAAGCTCAAGATGTCGGGGAAACTGATCCATGAACACCTATGGGGCCGGCGGACCGGGCCCCTTTCGGTTCGGCGGGGGGCGGAGATCGCACGAAGAGCAGATCGAGGCGAAGCACACGAGCAGTTTACCCAGCTTCGGAGCTCTCCGGAGAGATAACACTCCTACTGCTGCTTGTCTGGTTCTATTATGTTCTTGCTCGCGAGGGCTAAGTGTTTTCTGGCTCACGAATGAATCGAACCTCCGGAGCCGAACCCCCTCTACGTTGCGCATGGGCCTCCTTTTATACGCTAAAGGGGTCACCGACAGGTGGCAACGCAGAGAAGAGTATAAATGTAAAAAGCGAGGTGGTTGGTACAGTTACTTGTACAGTGCACCCTACCTAACTCTGACGGCAGGGGACAAGGGCATTAAATGCCCGTCTGGGTCGCCCAAACAGTGCAGAAAAGGACCGTTAGGGGCGCCACCGTTCGCCACGATGGCGATCTTGTCAGCTTCGCATGCCACTGCGCACCGCTGGCTGCACAGCCTCCCGCCACGCGTGCCTGGAGAGGCCCCCAGAGCGACACATTGGTGGATGCGCTGGAGCGTGGGCACAGAGTGGCCGCCTGCCGCGGCAAGCGCCTTGCCGTTGCTGTTATCTTGTCGGGTCCAGAGGCTTGTCGCCCACCGGGCCTCGAGGTACCTTGGTTGGTCTTCCCGGCAAGCTCCTCTTGCCGGGGCCTTGTTGCCTTGCCGGAGCGCGTGGCGCGTCGCGGCAAGTTCCTTGGAGTGCCTCGGTTGGCCTTCCCGGCAAGCTCCTCTTGCCGGGGCCTTGTCTCCTGAGCTTAAATACTTTGTTCTTGAATGGCTCCAAGGGAACCACGGAGGATCTTGGCGTTAGCCCGACAAGCCTTGCCGCGGGGTGCTGCAACTGCCCATGCACAAGTTCGGGGTACTAGGGTACCCCTGTTCTAGTACACCGACAAACCGTTTGCGATGATCGAGTTGAACACAAATGATTTGGCATAACAAGATGTGTGTGATACCCGACAAACAGGTTGGTAATCAGAATTGTCCGCGATCATTATAGACAGCCCATACGGTCTTTTTGTGAATTGTATGCTCGTCAGGGCACACAATTCAAGAAACCAACCTATGGGTGATAATGTAAAGATCTCTGTCGAATACGCATTACTAACCGTCTGCGATGAGATTGTCAGGGGAAACAGAGATAACGAATTAATATGAGCGAACGGAAACAGAGATATATGCAGCCTGCTTAATTTAGTCCTTCATCTTGTTGTTGTTGTTCGATGGCCCCAACGACATTGTCTTGGCAAGGACGCTTCTTGCCACTGACCGTTGGCTTTTCATCGATGCCGCCATCGTCATCGTCGTAGTTGTCGTCATCCTCCTCCTCCTCGTTCAACCATTCCTCCTCCTCATCATCGTCATCCTCTTCTTCGTTCTCCAACGGCTGCTCGTCCGTCTAGTTGTCGCCTGACGACTTCGGAAGCGGCGTCCCTTCCATGACCCGGATATAATCGAGGTCTAGGCTCGACGCCAGACTCATGGAAGACGAGCGGGATGATTCTGATGTCGTCCTCGCTGTCGCTCAACATGGCTGCGATCGCATAAAAACCACGAGAAAGCGAGATTGAAGAGTGTGTGCAAGTGTGTAGCGCGGCCTGCCAGGGACGATGAAGATGGTGGGACACTTAAGCAGGGCATGCACATAAGAGGAATGCCAATTGAAGCGGGGGTTGACGTATTATCTAACCGCTGATATAATCAACTGCAATTATTTGTACCCAGTCGCTCCAAATTCCCGGTGTTGTGCAGTTCTCAATGTGATAATTAATTACGCACACGCATTGGAGCGTCCAAATATGAAACAAGCATTTTTCATAGTACTTATAATCCCTCCGTACCGGCGGCCTAGGTGGGGAAAACAAGAGAACTTGATGATTATTTGGTAATCAATACCATTGCGTGCAGAGAATTTACCATTACATGCATGTTATGCTAAGTAGTCTGAAGTCATTGAATGCATACTAGCCGCATGACTCCTATTGGCTGATTTCTTTTTTCAGGACAAAAACAAGGAACAGGTTTTGGGATTATTTGATTTTCGTAATGTGACTTCTATATGCACCGGTACGAACAGAGTAGGACAGTTGGCAAGCAATACATTGACCTCTTCTTATTGATGAAGCCAGTAATAATCAAACTACAAAGGACAAGAAAAAAAAGACAAAGGAAAATATCTGCACAAATCATCGTGTAACATCAATGGCATATGACCTAGATGTGCATTACTTAGAGAACATCTAGATGTGCTTTAGCAATACTGTCAAACAAAACCCCTAATCATCATTGCAAATAGCGCATAGAACATGGCTAATGCGACAACCACAACTACACATGCTAGTTCCTTCTTGTCTCGTGCTTTCATCTGTTGCCTATGATTGATTCTTTCTTGATTCATTGTACTGATTGTACATTCCAGATCAGCCCGTTTTTCTTCAGCTTTACGTTATCTTCTACGAGCTTGGTGATAACACTTCGAGCCCTGCCATGCCATTCTTCATCCAACTAGTTGCTACCTCTTGAGCTTGCGTTGGTTTTCCCCTTGAAGAGGAAAGGGTGATGCAGCAAAGTAGTGTAAGTATTTCCCTCAATTTTGAGAACCAAGGTATCAATCCAGTAGGAAACAACACGACAAGCCACCGAATACCTGCACAAACAAACACCAACTTGCAACCAACGCGACAAAGGGGTTGTCAATCCCTTCACGGTTATTCGCAAAGTGAGATCTGATAGAGATTGATAAACGGTAAAGTAATATTTTTGGTATTTTTGGTTTATGGAACGGGAAGTAAAAGATTGCAAAAGAAAGTAAATAGGAAACTAGAATTGTAGATCAAAAAGTTATATGATGGAAAATAGACCCGGGGGCCATAGGTTTCACTAGAGGCTTCTCTCAAGAAAGGAATTATTACGGTAGGTGAACAAACTACTGCCGAGCAATTGATAGAAAAGCGCAAAGTTATGATGATATCTAAGGCAATGATCATGAATATAGGCATCACGTCCATGTCAAGTAGACTGAAACGATTCTGCATCTACTACTATTACTCCACACATCGACTGACTCCTGCCTGCATCTAGAGTATTAAGTTCATAAGAACAGAGTAACACATTAAGTAAGATGACATGATGTAGCGGGATTAACTCAAGCAATATGATGAAAACCCCATCTTGTTATCCTTGATGGCAACAATACAATACGTGTCGGTTCCCCTTTTGTCACTAGGATCGAGCACCGCAAGATTGAACGCAGAGCTAAACACTTCTCCCATTGCAAGAAAAACCAATCTAGTTGGCCAAACCAAATTGATAGTTCGAAGAGACTTGCAAAGATATCTCCTGTCAATAACCAATAGCGGAACCTGGATGTTCATATTGGCTCCCACATATTGTACGAAGATCTTTATCGGTCAAACTGCATAACAATATGCGTTGTTCCCTTTGTCATTGGTATGTTACTTTCCCGAGATTCGATCGTCGGTATCTCAATACCTAGTTCAATCTCGTTACCAGAAAGTCTCTTTACTCGTTTCGTAATGCATCATCCTGCAACTAACTCATTAGTCACATTGCTTGCAAGGCTTACATTGATGTGCATTACCGAGAGGGCCTAGAGATACCTCTCCGACAATCGGAGTGACAAATCCTAATCTCGATCTATGCCAACTCAACAAACACCATCGGAGACACCTGTAGAGCACCTTTATAATCACCCAGTTACATTGTGACGTCTGGTAGCACATAAAGTGTTCCTCCGGTATTCGGAAGTTGCATGATCTCATAGTCAGAGGAAGATGTATAAGTTATGGAGAAAGCAATAGCAACAAACTAAACGATCATCGTGCTAAGCTAACAGAATGGGTCAAGTCAATCACATCATTTTGTAATGATGTGATCCCATTAATCAAATGACAACTCATGTCCATGGCTAGGAAACTTAACCATCTTTGATTCAACGAGCTAGTCAAGTAGAGGCATACTAGTGACATTCTGTTTGTCTATGTATTCACACATGTACTAAGTTTCCGGTTAATACAATTCTAGCATGAATAATAAACATTTATCATGATATAAGGAAATATAAATAACAACTTTATTATTGCCTCTAGGGCATATTTCATTCAGTCTCCCACTTGCACTAGAGTCAATAATCTAGACTACACAGTAATGATTCTAACACCCATGGAGTCTTGGTGTTGATCATGTTTTTCTCGTGAGAGAGGCTTAGTCAATGGGTATGCAACATTCAGATCCGTATGTATCTTGCAAATCTCTATGTCTCCCTCCTTGACTTGATCATAGATGGAATTGAAGCATCTCTTGATGTGCTTGGTTCTCTTGTGAAATCTGGATTCTTTTGCCAAGGCAATTGCGCCAGTATTGTCACAAAAGATTTTCATTGGACCCGATGCACTAGGTATGACACCTAGATCGGATATGAACTCCTTCATCCAGACTCCTTCATTTGCTGCTTCCGAAGCAACTATGTACTCTGCTTCACACGTAGATCCCGCCACGATGCATTGTTTAGAACTGCACCAACTGACAGCTCCACCGTTCAATATAAATACGTATCCGGTTTGTGACTCAGAGTCATCCGGATCAGTGTCAAAGCTTGCATCAACGTAACCATTTACGACGAGCTCTTTGTCACCTCCATAAACGAGAAACATATCCTTAGTCCTTTTCAGGTACTTCAGGATGTTCTTGACCGCTGTCTAGTGATCCACTCCTAGATTACTTTGGTACCTCCCTGCTAAACTGATAGCAGGGTACACATCAGGTCTGGTACACATCATTGCATACATGATAGAGCCTATGGCTGAAGCATAGGGAACACCTTTCATTTTCTCTCTATCTTCTGCAGTGGTCGGGCATTGAGTCTAACTCAACTTCACACCTTGTAACACATGCAAGAACCCTGTCTTTGCTTGATCCATTTTGAACTTCTTCAAAAATTTATCAAGGTATGTGCTTTGTGGAAGTCCAATTAAGCGTATTGATATATCTCTATAGATCTTGATGCCCAATATATAAGCAGCTTCATCGAGGTCTTTCATTGAAAAATTCTTATTCAAGTGTCCTTTTATGCTATTCAGAAATTCAGTATCATTTCCGATCAACAATATGTCATCTACATATAATATCAGAAATGCTACAGATCTCCCACTCACTTTCTTGTAAATACATACTTCTCCAAAAGTCTGTATAAAACCATATGCTTTGATCACACTATCAAAGCGTATATTCCAACTCCGAGAGGCTTGCACCAGTCCATAAATGGATCACAGGAGCTTGCACACTTTGTTAGCACCTTTAGGATCGACAAAACCTTCTGGTTGCATCATATACAACTCTTCTTTAAGATATCCATTAAGGAATGCAGTTTTGACATCGATTTGCCAAATTTAATAATCATAAAATGCGGCAATTGCTAACATGATTCGGACGGACTTAAGCATCACTACGGGTGAGAAAGTCTCATCGTAGTCAACTCCTTGAACTTGTCGAAAACCTTTTTGCAACAAGTCGAGCTTTGTAGATAGTAATATTACCGTCAGCGTCAGTCTTGTTCTTGACGATCCATTTATTCTCTATGGCCTGTCGATCATCGGGAAAGTCAACCAAAGTCCACACTTTGTTCTCATACATGGATCCCATCTTAGATTTCATGGCCTCTAGCCATTTTGCGGAATCTGGGCTCATCATCGCTTCCTCATAGTTCGTAGGTTCGTCATGGTCAAGTAACATGACTTCCAGAACATGATTACCGTACCACTCTGGTGCGGATCTTACTCTGGTTGACCTACGAGGTTCGGTAGTAACTTGATCAGAAGTTTCATGATCATCATCATTAGCTTCCTCACTTACTTGCGTAGGAATCACTGGAACTGATGTCTGTGATGAACTACTTTCCAATAAGGGAGCAGGTACAGTCACCTCATCAAGTTCTACTTTCCTCCCACTCACTTCTTTCGAGAGAAACTCCTTCTCTAGAAAGAATCCATTCTGAGCAATGATTATCTTGCCTTCGGATCTATGATAGAAAGTGTACCCAACAGTCTCCTTTGGGTATCCTATGAAGACACATTTCTCTGATTTGGGTTCGAGCTTACCAAGTTGAAGCTTCTTCACATAAGCATCGTAGCCCCAAACTTTAAGAAACGACAACTTGGGTTTCTTGCCAAACCACAGTTCATAAGGTGTCGTCTCAACGGATTTAGATGGTGCCCTATTTAACGTGAATGCAGCCGTCTATAAAGCATAGCCCCAAAACGATAGCGGTAAATCAGTGAGAGACATCATAGATCGCACCATATCTAATAAAGTGCGGTTACGATGTTCGGACACACCATTACGTTGTGGTGTTCCAGGTGGCGTGAGTTGCGAAACTATTCCGCATTATTTCAAATGAAGTCCAAACTCACAACTCAAATATTCACCTCCACGATCAGATCGCAAAAACTTGATTTTCTTGTTACGATGATTTTCCACTTCACTCTGAAATTCTTTGAACTTTTCAAATGTCTCAGACTTATGTTTCATTAAGTAGATATACCCATATCTGCTCAAATCAACTATGAAGGTGAGAAAATAACGATATCCGCCATGAGCTTCAATGTTCATTGGACCACATACATCAGTATGTATGATTTCCAATAACTCTGTTGCTCGCTCCATTGTTCCGCAGAACGGAGTTTTAGTCATCTTGACCATGAGGCATGGTTCACAAGTACCAAGTGATTCATAATCAAGTGATTCTAGAAGTCCATCAGAATGGAGTTTCTTCATGCGCTTTACACCAATATGACCTAAACGGCAGTGCCACAAATAAGTTGCACTATCATTATCAACTCTGCATCTTTTGGCTTCAATACTATGAACATGTGTATCACTACTATCAAGATATAGTAAAAATAGACCACTCATCAAGGGTGCATGACCATAAAAGATATTATTCATATAAATAGAACAACCATTATTCTTTGATTTAAATGAATAACCGTCTCGCATCAAACAAGACCCAGATATAATGTTCATGCTCAACGCTGGCACCAAATAACAATTATTTAGGTCTAAAACTAATCCCAAAGGTAGATGTAGACGTAGCGTGCGGACCCTACGGGTTCGAGAACTATGTAGACATGACCGAGACTCATCTCCGGTCAATAACCAATAGCGGAACCTAGATGCTCATATAGGTTCCTACAAATTCTACGAAGATCTTTATCGGTCAAACCGCATAACAACATACGTTGTTCCCTTTGTCATCGGTATGTAACTTGCACGAGATTCGGTCGTCGGTATCTCAATACCTAGTTCAACATCATTACCAGCAAGTCTCTTTACTCGTTTCGTAATGCTACATCCCGTAACTAATTCATTAGTTACATTGCTTGCAAGGCTTATAGTGATGTGCATTACCGAGAGGGCCCAGAGATACCTCTCCAATACTCGGAGTGACAAATCCTAATCTCGATCTATTCCAACTCAACAAATACCATCGGAGACACCTGTAGAGCACCTTTATAATCACCCAATTACGTTGTGACGTTTGGTAGCACACTAAGTGTTCCTCCGGTATTCGGGAGTTGCATAATCTCATAGTCATAGGAACATGTATAAGTCATGAAGAAAGCAATAGCAGTAAACTAAACGATCATCGCACTAAACTAACGGATGGGTCAAGTTAATCACATCATTCTCTAATGATGTGACCCCGTTCATCAACTGACAACTCTTTGTCCATGGCTAGGAAACTTAACCATCTTTGATTAACGAGCTAGTCAAGTAGAGGCATACTAGTGACACTCTGTTTGTCTATGTATTCACACATGTACTAAGATAGTACAATTCTAGCATGAATAATAAACATTTATCATGATATAAGGAAATATGAATAACAACTTTATTATTGCCTCTAGGGCATATTTCCTACAACATGACCTCTAGAACAGGATTACCGTACCACTCTCGTGCGGATCGTACTCTGGTTGACCTACGAGGTTCGGTAGTAACTTGATCTGAAGTTTCATGATCATCATCATTAGCTTCCTCACTAATTGGTGTAGGAATCACTGGAACTAATTTCTGTGATGAACTACTTTACAATTTGGGAGAAGGTACAATTACATCACCAAGTTCCACTTTCCTCCCACTCACTTCTTTCGAGAGAAACTCCTTCTCTAGAAAGGATCCATTCTTAGCAACAAATATCTTACCTTCGGATCTGTGATAGAAGGTGTACCCAAAAGTCTCCTTTGGGTATCCTATGAAGACTCATTTCTCCGATTTGGGTTCGAGCTTATCAGGTTGAAGCTTTTTCACATAAGCATCGCAGCCCCAAACTTTAAGAAACTATAGCTTGGGTTTCTTGCCAAACCACAGTTCATATGGTGTCGTCTCAACGGATTTAGATGGTGCCCTATTTAACGTGAATGCAGCCGTCTCTAAAGCATAACCCCAAAATGATAGCGCTAAATTAGTAGGAGACATCATAGATCACACCATATCCAATAAAGAACAGTTATGACGTTCGGACACACCATTACGCTGTGGTGTTCCAGGTGGTGTGAGTTGCGAAACTATTCCACATTGTTTCAAGTGAAGACCAAACTCATAACTCAAATATTCACCTCGATGATCAGATCGTAGAAAGTTTATTTTCTTGTTATGATGGTTTTCCACTTCACTCTAAAATTCTTTGAACTTTGCAAATGTTTCAGACTTATGTTTCATGAAGTAGACATACCCATATCTGCTCAAATCATCTATGAAGGTTAGAAAATAACGATACCTGCCGCGAGCCTCAACACTCATCGGACCACGTACATCAGTATGTATTGTGTCCAATAAGTCATTTGCTCTCTCCATTGTTTCGGAGAACGGAGCCTTAGTCATCTTGCCCATGAGGCATGGTTCGCAAGCGTCAAGTGATTCATAATTAAGTGATTCCAAAAGCCCATCGGCGTGGAGTTTCTTCATGTGCTTTACACCAATATGACCTAAATGGCAGTGCCACAAATAAGTTGCACTATCATTATTAACTTTGCATCTTTTGGCTTCAATATTATGAATATGTGTATCGCTACAATTGAGATTCAACAAAAATAGACCATTCATCAAGGGTGCATGACCATAAAAGATATTACTCATATAAATAGAACAACCACTAATCTCTAATTTAAATGAATAACCGTCTCGCATTAAACAAGATCTAGATATAATGTTCATGCTCAACGCTGGCACCAAATAGCAATTATTTAGGTCTAAAACTAATCCCGATGGTAGATGTAGAGGTAGCGTTCCGACGATGATCACATCGACTTTGGAACCATTTCCCACGCGCATCGTCACCTCGTCCTTAGCCAATCTTCACTTAATTCGTAGCCCTTGTTTTGAGTTGCAAATATGAGCAACGGAACCAGTATCAAATACCCAGGCGCTACTACGAGCATTAGTAAGGTACACATCAATAACATGTATATCAAATATACCTTTCACTTTGCCATCCTTCGTATCTACAAAATACTTGGGGCAGTTCCTCTTCCAGTGACCAGTACCTTTGCAGTAGAAGCACTCAGTCTCAGGCTTAGGTCTAGACTTGGATTTCTTCCCTTGAGCAGCAACTTGCTTGCTATTCTTGAAGTTCCCCTTATTCCCTTTGCCATTTTCTTGAAACTAGTGGTCTTGTTCACCATCAACACTTGATGATCCTTCTTGATTTCTACCTTTGCAGCCTTTAGCATCGCGAAGAGCTTGGGAATTGTATTTTCCATCCCTTGCATATTATTGTTCATCACAAAGCATTTATAGCTTGGTGGCAGTGATTGAACAACTCTGTCAATGACACTATCATCAGGAAGATTAACTCCTAGCTGAGTCAAGTAGTTGTGGTACCCAGACATTCTGAGTATATGTTCACTGACAGAACTATTCTCCTCCATTTTGTAGTTGTAGAACTTATTGGGGACTTCATATCTCTCAATCCGGGCATTTTCTTGAAATATTAACTCCAACCCCTAGAACATCTCATATGCTCCATGGCGTTCAAAACATCGTTGAAGTCCCGGTTCTAAGCCGTAAAGCATGGCACATTGAACTATGGAGTAGTCATCAGCTTTGCTCTGCCAGGTGTTCATAACATCTGGCGTTGCTCCTGCAACGGGTTTGTCACCTAGCGGTGCTTCTAGGACATAATTATTCTGTGCAACAATGAGGATAATCCTCAAGTTTCGGACCCAGTCCATGTAGTTTCTACCATCATCTTTCAACTTGGCTTTCTCTAGGAATGCATTAAAATTCGACGGAACAACAACACGGGCCATCTATCTATAACAACATAGACATGCAAAATACTATCAGGTACTAAGTTCATGATAAATTAAAGTTCAATTAATCAAATTTACTTAAGAACTCCCACTTAGATAGATATATCTCTAATCATCTAAGTGATCATGTGATCCATATCAACTAAACCATGTCCGATCATCACGTGAGATGGAGTAGTTTTCAATGGTGAACATCACTATGTTGATCATATCTACTATATGATTCATGCTCGACCTTTCGGTCTTAGTGTTCCGAGGCCATATATATATATGCTAGGCTCTTCAAGTTTAACCCGAGTATTTTGCGTGTGCAAAACTGGCTTGCACCCGTTATATGTGAACGTAGAGCTTATCACACCCGATCATCACGTGGTGTCTCAACACGGCGAACTATAGCAACGGTGCATACTCAGGGAGAACACTTATACCTTGAAATTTAGTGAGAGATCGTCTTATAATGCCACCACCGAACTAAGCAAAATAAGATGCATAAAGGATAAACATCACATGCAATCAATATAAGTGATATGATATGGCCATCATCATCTTGTGCCTTTGATCTCCATCTCCAAAGCACCGTCATGATTACCATCGTCACCGGCTTGACACTTTGATCTCCATCGAAGCATCATTGTTGTCACACCAACTATTTCTTCTACGACTATCGCTACCGCTTAGAGATAAAGTAAAGCAATTACATGGAGATTGCATTTCATACAATAAAGCGACAACCATATGGCTCCCGCTAGTTGCTGATAACTCCGTTAAAAAACATGATCATCTCATACAATAAAATTTGGCATCATGTCTTGACCATATCACATCACAACATGCCCTGCAAAAATAATTTAGACACCCTCTACTTTGTTGTTGGAAGTTTGACGTGGTTGATACGGGCTGACCAAGAACCGTTCTTACCTACGCATCAAAAACCACAACGCGATATATTGATTTCTTTTTGATCTTCAGAAAGAACCCTATTCATTGAATCCGATTCAACTAAAGCTGGAGAAATAGACAACCACTAGCCACCTGTGTGCGAAGCACGTCGGTAGAACCAGTCTCGCGTAAGCATACGCGTAATGTCGGTCTGGGCCGCTTCATCTAACAATACCGCCGAATCAAGAATCAACTAGTGACGGCAAGAAATATGTATATACCCACGCCCACAACTCCTTTGTGTTCTACTCGTGCACATAACATCTATGCATAAACCTGGCTCGGATGCCACTGTTGGGGAACGCAGTAATGCCAAAAATTTCCTACGCACACGCAAGATCATGGTGATGCACAACAGCGAGAGGGGGGAGTGTTATCTACGTACCCTCGTAGACCATAAGCGGAAGCGTTATGACAACACGGTTGATGTAGTCGTACGTCTTCACGGTAGATCGATCCTATTACCGAAAGTACGGCACCTCCGTGATCTGCACACGTTCAGCTCGGTGACGTCCCACGAACTCACGGTCCAGCAGATTGTCAAGGGAGAGCTTCGTCAGCACGACAGCGTGATGACGGTGATGATGATGCTACCGGAACAGGGCTTCGCCTAAGCACCACTATGATATGATCGAGGTGGATTATGGTGGAGGGTGGCACCGCACATGGCTGGAAACAATCAACTTGTGTGTTCTAGGGTGCCCCTGCCCCTGTATATAAAGGAACAAGGGGGGAGGCTGGCCGGCCTTGGGGCGCGCCAAGGAGAGGGAGGAGTCCTCCTCCTAGTAGGAGTACGACACCCCCTTTCCTAGTCCAACTAGCTAGGAAGAAGGAGGGGGAAGGAAAGAGAGGGAGAGAGGGAGGGAAAGAGGGGGCACCGCCCCCTCCTTGTCCAATTCGGACTCCCAAGGGGGGGGCGACCAGCCCTATGGCCAATCCTTTCTCTCTCACAACGCCCATGTTGGCCCATTAGTTCCCCCGGGGGTTTTGATAACCCCCCGACACTGCGATAATTATCCGGTGACCCCTGGAACTCATCCGGTGTCCGAATATATTTATGTCGCGACCATTTCGAGACTCCTCGTCATGTCCGTGATCACATCCGGGACTCTGAACTACCTTCGGTACATCAAAACACAGAAACTCATAATACCGATCGTCATTGAACGTTAAGCGTGCGGACCCTACGGGTTCGAGAACTATGTAGACATGACCGAGACACGTCTTCGGTCAATAACCAATAGCGGAACCTGGATGTTCATATTGGCTCCCACATATTCTATGAAGATCTTTATCGGTCAAACCGCATAACCATATACGTTGTTCCCTTTGTCATTGGTATGCTACTTGCTAGAGATTCGATCGTCGTTATCTCAATACCTAGTTCAATCTTGTTACCAGCAAGTCTCTTTACTCGTTCCGTAATGCATCATCCCGCAACTAACTCATTAGTCACATTGCTTGCAAGGCTTATATTGATGTGCATTACCGAGAGGGCCCAGAGATACCTCTCCGACAATTGGAGTGAAAAATCCTAATCTCGATCTATGCCAATTCAACAAACACCATCGGAGACACATGTAGAGCACCTTTATAATCACCCAGTTACGTTGTGACGTTTGGTAGCACACAAAGTGTTCCTCCAGTATTCGGGAGTTGCATGATCTCATAGTCATAGGAGCATGTATACGTTATGGAGAAAGCAATAGCAACAAACTAAACAATCATCTTGCTAAGCTAACGGAATGGGTCAAGTCAATCACATCATTCTCTAATGATGTGATCCCATTAATCAAATGACAACTCATGTCTATGGCTAGGAAACTTAACCATCTTTGATTCAACGAGCTAGTCAAGTAGAGGCATACTAGTGACACTCTGTTTGTACATGTATTCATACATGTACTAAGTTTCCAGTTAATACAATTCTAGCATGAATAATAAACATTTATCATGATTTAAGGAAATATAAATAACAACTTTATTATTGCCTCTAGGGCATATTTCCTTCATTTGGTCCAAGAAAAATCATCGCAAAAGTTTTATTCCGTTTGGTATTCCTTTTCTGCAAACATCTAAAACAAGGAAAAAGCAGAAACTGGCACTAGGCTCTAGGTTAATAGGTTAGTCCCAAAAATCATATAAGATAGCATATTAATGCATATAAAACATCCAAAATAGATAATATAATAGCATGGAACAGTAAAAATTTATAGATACGTTGGAGACGTATCAAGCATCCCCAAGCTTAATTCCTGCTCATCCCTGAGTAGGTAAATGATAAAAACGGAATTTTTGATGTGGAATGCTACCTAACATATTTATCCATGTAATTCTATTTATTGTGGCATGAATGTTCAGATCTGTAAGATTCAAAACAAAAGTTTAATATTGACATAAAAACAATAATACTTCAAGCATACTAACAAATAATTATGTCTTCTCGAAATAAGATGGCCAAAGAAAGCTTATACCTACAAAATCATATAGTCCGGCTATGCTCCATCTTCATCACACAAAATATTGAAATCATGCACAACCCCGATGACAAGCCAAGCAATTGTTTCATACTTTTGACGTTCTCAAACTTTTTCAACTTTCACGCAATACATGAGCGTGAGCCATGGACATAGCACTAGGTGGAATAGACGGTGGTTGTGGAGAAGACAAAAATAAGGAGATAGTGTCACATCAACTAGGCGTATCAACGGGCTATGGAGATGCCCATTAATAGATATCAATGTGAGTGAGTAGGGATTGCCATGCAACAGATGCACTAGAGCTATAAGTTTATGAAAGCTCAAAAAAGAAAACTAAGTGGGTGTGCATCCAACTCGCTTGCTCATGAAGACCTAGGGCATTTTGAGGAAGCCCATCATTGGAATATACAAGCCAAGTTCTATAATGAAAGTTCCCACTAGTATATGAAAGTGATATCATAGAAGACTCCCTATCATGAAGATCATGGTGCTACTTTGAAGCACAAGTGTGGTAAAAGGATAGTAACATTGCCCCTTCTCTCTTTTCTCTCATTTTTTTTATTTGGGCCTTCTCTCATTTTTTGGCCTATTTTTTTCGTATGGAGTCTCATCCGACTTGTGGGGGAATCATAGTCTCCATGACCCTTTCCTCACATGGGACAATGCTCTAATAATGAAGATCATCACACTTTTATTTACTTACAACTCAAAGATTACAACTCGATACTTAGAACAAAATATGACTCTATGTGAATGCCTCCGGCGGTGTACCGGGATGTGGAATGAATCAAGAGTGACATGTATGAAAAATGATGAATGGTGGCTTTGCCACAAATACGATGTCAACTACATGATCATGCAAAGCAATATGACAATGATGGAGCTTGTCATAATAAACGAAATGGTGGAAAGTTGCATGACAATATATCTTGGAATGGCAATGGAAATGCCATAATAGGTAGGTATGGTGGCTGTTTTGAGGAAGGTATATGGTGGGTTTATGGTACCGGTGAAAGTTGCGCGGTACTAGAGAGGCTAGCAATGGCGAAAAGGTGAGAGTGCGTATAATCCGTGGACTCAACATTAGTCATAAAGAACTCACATATTATTGCAAAAATCTATTAGTCATCGAAACAAGTCCTACGCGCATGCTCCTAGGGGGATATATTGGTAGGAAAAGACCATCGCTCATCCCCGACCGCCACTCATAAGGAAGACAATCAATAAATAAATCATGATCCGACTTCATCACATAACAGTTCACCATACGTGCATGCTACGGGACTCACAAATTTTAACACAAGTATTTATAAAATTCACAACTACTTACTAGCATGACTCTAATATCACCATCTCCATATCTCAAAACAATCATAAGGAATCAAACTTCTCATAGTATTCAATGCACTTTATATGAAAGTTTTTATTATATCCCTCTTGGATGCCTATCATATTAGGACTAATTTTATAACCAAACCAAATTACCATGCTGTTATAAATACTCTCAAAATAATATAAGTGAAGTACGAGAGTTCAACAATTTCTATAAAATAAAACCACCACCGTGCTCTAAAAAGATATAAGTGAAGCACTAGAGCAAAAATGCCTAGCTCAAAAGATATAAGTGAAGTACATAGAGTATTCTAATAAATCGCGATTCATGCGTGTCTCTCCCAAAATGTGTGTACAACAAGGATGATTGTGGGAAACTAAAAAGAAAATACTCAAATCAAACAAGACGCTCCAAGCAAAACACATCTCATGTGGTGAATAAAAATATAGCCTCAAGTAAAGTTACCGATAAACGAAGACGAAAGAGGGGATGCCTTCCCGGGGCATCCCCAAGCTTAGGCTTTTTGACATCCTTGAATATTACCTTGGGGTGCCTTGGGCATCCCCAATCATAGGCTATTGCAACTCCTTATTCCATAGTCCATCAAATCCTTACCCAAAACTTGAAAACTTCACAACACAAAACTCCAACAGAAAATCTCATAGCTCCGTTAGTATAAGAAAATAAATCACCACTTTTGGTACTATTGTGAACTCATTATTTATTTATATTTGTGTAATATATAATGTATTCCAACTTTTCCATGGTTCATACCCCCCGATACTAGCCATAGATGCATCAAAATAAGCAAACAACACGCGAAAAACAGAATCTGTCAAAAACAGAACAGTCTGTAGCAATCTAGATATTTCCAATACTTGTGTAACTCCAAAAGTCCTAAGAAATTATGAAGTCCTAGAAAATTTGTATACTAATCCTCTGCAAAAAGAATCATTATTTTATTGCGCTTATGTTAAAAATGAAAACTAATCTCCTGGCGCAAAAGTTTCTGTTTTTCAGCAGGATCAAATCAACTATCATCGTAAGGTATCCCAAAGGTCTTACTTGGCACAAACACTAAATAAAACATAAAACCACATCTAATGAGAGGCTAGAAGAAATATTTATTGCAAAACAGGACCTAAAAATCAAGAACAAAAATAAAATCGGGTTGCGTCCCAACAAGCACTATTTTTTAACGCCCCTAGCTAGGCATAAAAATACGAATTGATCTAAGTATTGTTATCTTTGGCATGCAATTCATAAGTGGCTCTCATAATTGATTCATAAGGAAATTTAATTTTATTTCTAGGGAAGTGTTCCATGCCTTTCCTTAACGGAAATTGAAATCTAATGTTTCCTTCTTTCATATCAATAATTGCACCAATCGTTCTAACGAAAGGTCTACCAAGAATAATAGGATGTCGGAGTAAATGACCACGGGTAGCCTCATCAGCTCCCCATGGTATTTCAAGACATCGGGGCCAACTGCACCCCTCACACTTCCCGGATGAACAACTACTTTCTTGAGCCGGCTGGACCAAGCGGCCGGCTGCTAGAAGGCGGCAGAAACCCAGAAGGCGGCTACGGGGCGGCTGGCTTCCAGCAGGCGGCTCCTCGTGCCCTCAAAGTTTGCACCCACATAACTGCGACGAGACGAGGCGTGGCTACAGAGAAACCTGCCACCCCTGAATCCCGGGCTGAGCGTGGCTACAGTACGGGCGTACCCGGCGGACGCCCCCACCCGGCGGGATACTGTAGCCACGCTGCCTATGACATCACCTACTACCTAGGGAGCTATGCTCCCACGACGGCCTGTCGGTACGGCCCGCAGGGGGCGGGCCCTACCTATCAGCGAGCCCCAGAAGGCGGCAAAACCCTAATAGGCGGCAACGGGGGCGGGCCGCCTCCCAGCAGGCGGCCCCCTCCCCCCTCAAAGTCTGTGCGTCATTAACGAGAGGAGACAGGGAATGGCTACAGTGAACGCCCACCAGGCGGCGATACTGTAGCCATGCTTCCCCCGATAAAGCATCCATCATCATTAGTAAGGCTACAATGCGGAGTGATCAATTAGACCCGCAAGCGGCGGGCACGACCTGTCGGCCGAGTACACGACAACCGGCGGGACCCACCAAGCGGCGAGCCCCAGCAGCCGGCGGAGAAGTCGGCGTCTAGAGAGACTGACGGCCAGGTCCTACACTCGACCGGATTACCATTGTACCCCTGGGGGGTAGGCTTATATAAACCCCCCAGGCCACCCATTCAAAGGGACCTTAGTAGACACACACATAGAGAGGGGAAGTAGGGCTAGCGTTGTTCTTCTTCCTGCTCTAGCTAAACAGCTCAAGGAGCAATCTTGTAGCTACCATTGTTGAGATAGTGATCATGCGAAGGCCCCACAGAGCAGGACTAGAGGTGTTATCTCCTAGGAGAGCCCCGAACCTGGGTAAGATTCATAGGCATATGCGATCTCGCTCACTCCCGCTTCTAGAGCCCAGCGACGTACTCTTGTCCCTCTCCATGATTAGCCATCCCTTGGCATATGTCGCTCCACAACCCCGACATTTGGCACCCACTGTGGAGCAAGGTGCACTGTCGTCCGGAAAGACGTTCTGGACGTGAATCCTTTTCCTTCCCAGCGAACGCAGCCAACTTGGCACACTGGATGGCGTCTGCGTCGACACGCTGTGCGGCATAGAAGCCGCTTGCACCGCGAGAACTCGCCGACCTTGTTGGCGGGATCCATCTCTCCGATGAGCCTGCGCCCGACATGGGAGCAGCCTGCTCTGAAAGTTGCCTCGTCGACCTCCTTGGCAAGATTGACATCGCCAACGAGCCCGCCTTCGACATAGAGTCCGTTGGCTCCACCGACCTGATGCTCGTCAACTTTGACGTGGCGTCTCCCGATTCCTTCCCCGCCAACGTGGTGATCATCGACGACCCGCTCCCTCCTGCGATCAGAGACGCCAGCACCAGCACCGTCACGGAGGTGCTGGCCATCAGCCACGATGGAGCCTTGGATGGGGCTGCTCACGACCCGCTGCAGGCGGCAGTGCGGGGCTTATCCGCACCCGTTGTGAAGAACACAGACGGAGCGATGTTGGAGGCTTTCCACGTCTCGCTCCTCGAAAGAGCCCAGAAGCTGGCGGCCATGAGGCGCCTCAGCGAAGCCTACCAATGCGAGATTGACTACGCCGTCTGCGGCATGCCGGCTGCTGGCGAGCCAAGCCGGCTGGGCACCGTTCGGCAGCGTGGCACGGCCGTCTCCAGCATGCTAGGAGCCGACCGCCCATGTACGCCGTGCCTTTGGAGAATATGCGTGCTGCCCAGACGGCAGCAGGCGAACTGGACCACCTAGAGGGTGACGAGCGATGCTGCATGACGGAGCACGTCCAGCAGCTCCGCGACGCGGCTGCACAACAAGAAGCTAGCCGCCGCATGGCGGAACCCGGCCTG